>NW_006399879.1:7415626-7508026 GCF_000299155.1 Elephantulus edwardii | reverse complement strand
TGGGGAGAATGTCCACTGGGGAGGATGTCCACTGGGGGAGGATGTCCACTGGGGGAGGATGTCCACTGGGGAGGATGTCCACTGGGAGAGGATTTCCACCGGGAAAGGATGTCCACTGGGGAGGATGTCCACTGGGGGAGGATGTTCACTGGGGGAGGATGTTCACTGGGGGAGGATGTCCACTAGAGAAGAATGTCCACTGGGGGAGGATGTCCACTGGGAACGGATACTCACTGGGGAGGATGTCCACTAAAGGAGAATGTCCACTGGGGGAGGATGTTCACTGGGGGAGGATGTTCACTGGGGGAGGATGTCCACTGGGGAAGATGTCCACTGGGAATAGATATCCACTGGGAAAGGATGTCCACTGGGAAAGGATATCCACTAGGAGAGGATATCCACACTGAGGAAGATGGTCAGTGAAGGAGGAAGTCCACTAGGAGAGGCTATCCGTTGGGGAAGGATGACCACTGGGAGTTGTCGACAGGGGAAGCTGCCCAGTGGGAGATGTCCACTGGAGGAGCATGTCCACCACGGGATGATGTTCACTGGAGGAGGATGCCCACTTGGGGAGGATGTTCACTGAGGATGTCCACTGGGAAAGATGTCCTTGGGGGAGTATGTCCACTGCAGAAGGATGTCCACTGAGGAAGGATGTCCAAACTTCCATAGGTGCAGGGCAGAGATAGGACCTCTGGTCATGCTGCAGTGGGTAGGGTCCAGTACTGGTGGGGGCCTGACGGTCCTACCTTTATGGAGCACCTTTGCCCACAGGGACACAAGAAGGGGCAGAGAAGTGTTAAGGACCGAGTGGTGGTTGGTCCTGGAAGCTGGGGACCATTCTCCAGGGTGGGAAGGGCTCTAGACAAGCTGTCCATCCTGCACCACATCCAGATGGTCAGCCCCATGGGGTGCAGGCTGGTGCAGTTTCTAGTCAGCCCACCCATCTGATCTGGGCCGGACTCCTGGCTGAGTGAATGAATGAGTGAGTGAATGAATGAATGACCTGGAGCTGACTGTGGGGATCCATCAGGTCTGACTAAGGAACTTAGACTGTTAGGAGGCCATGGAGCAATGTGGACGAGGTGAGCAGCTTAGCTTCCCCTCCCCTCCAGCCCTTACCACCCACAGAGAAGAAAGGAAGATGGGAGGGAGGGAGGGAGGGAGGATGAAGGGGGAGAGGGAGGAAAGGAGGGAGAGAGAGAGAGGGAGGGGGAGGAAGGATGAAGGCTGGAGGAGGAGGGAGGGGAAGAGGGAGGAAGGGGGGAGAGGAGGAGAAAAGGGAAGAGGGAGGAGAGAGGGGAGGAGGGAGGAGAGAGAAGAGGCGGGAGAGAAGGAAGGAGAGGAGGAGGGAGAGGAGGGAGGAGGGAGAGGAGGAGGAAAGGGAAGAGGGAGGAGCGCAGGGAGGAGGGTGGTACAGAGAGGCGGGGGCAGGAGCCCGGGCTGTGCTCACCGGCACACGGCACACACGAAGCAGTCAGGGTGGTAGGTCCTGCCCAGCGCCGACACCACCTCGCCCTCGATGAAGCAGTCACAGCTGAAGCAGCGGGTGCCATAGAGCCTCTGGTAGTCCTGGGTGCAGATGTACTCATCCTGCCGCACGAAGAAGCCGCCCTCGGCCAGGTCACAGCCACATACTGGGGGCCAGCACAGGAGCCAGGTGAGGGGACATCGCAGGCCTCCTCCCTGTCCCCACAGACCAATGGACACCCTAGGTACCCACCTCCCATCAGACAGGTGCCCAGCCCACCTCCATGTGCCCAGGTACAGTCCTCGGCCGACAGAGGATGCAGGTCCTGCCCCACTGGACCCGCAGGGCCATTGTACTGGGTCCCTGTGTCCTGTCAGTCCCTGAGTCAGGTGACTCAGCCCTCCAGAAAGGGCCATTTCTGAACCCCAAGTACAGCTGTCTCAGGGTCTCCCACTCTTGGTTCCAGGCCATCCGGGTCAAGGGTGGCCCTTGTGACTCTGTCAGGATGACTGCTGGTGCTCAGTTCCCTCCCTGGTTCCCACCCCTTTTAGTCCAAATGCAGCCTCACTGCCAACCAGAACCCCCACTCAGTCCTTCACCCCCTGTGAGCCAGCCCATGTACCCGGCACAGCAGGGTCCCAGCCAAGAGCTCCCCCAGGCTCTGCCCAGCCTGGCTGTCAGAGGATCAGCCCCAGTGCCCAGAAGTGAGGCACTGCTCCAGGCCCCCAGATCAGTATTTGGAAAATCCCCAAAGCACCTCCACACCTTTTAATTGACAGATTTTAACCTGGTTAAGTGGTAATAAAGCAGCTTCTGGGTACTGTAAACACTGGAGTATTTAAATGAAGTTGTAACACGGGAACTGTATCCATTAGATGTAACCCTGGGAGTGTATCCATTAGCTGTAACTTGACACAGCAGTTTGCAAATGGGACTTCTCTATTGCATTTTCTTTTTTCTTCTTTTTTTCTTTCTTTTTTTAAATTTTTTTTCTTTTTTCTTGAAAACATATTGCGTCTTCATTCCACGCCCCTCCCAGCATTCACAGAGCACTGTGGGGTCTGGACGTGTCCAGACACTACACCAGGAGGGTGCACCTCACCTTCCCAGCATTGGGGAAGCTCACCTCCCCAGGCAGGACACAGCCCAGAGAAGCAGCTGGCAGGACGCATTACATGTCTTCTCCCTCCCACGAGTAACCTCGGGGTTCCGTCAGCCCAGCCCGTCCAGGCGAGGAGGGGAGGCCTGGCCCGGAGGTCAGGCGTGCTATGCTGTGTGCTGGTGACCGCAGACAGATGTGCTGAAATTCTCCAGCGCAGGGGGCTCTGCTGACAGATGGGCAGTAACCACACTGGACAGAAGCCCTGTGGCCACCTGGACACCAGCCCCGTCCCACGGACCTAGACAAAGCCTTAATGCCTTCCTGTCTCTGCTGGAGCCCGGTGGGGCAATGGTCAGGCACCTGGCTTCTGACCAGTCAGCTGCTTCCTGGGAGATGAACAGTGGACTGCTGTAAAGACTGCCGTTGTTGTTGTGTGCCCTGAAGTCAGAGCCAACCCACAGCTGACCCTGCAGTGGGTTTTCAGAGGCTGGAGTTGCTCATCTGCCTCTGGTGGTGAAGCGGGTGGATTTGAACCTTGTCCTTCGAGTTACCAGCTCAGCTCCTCAGCCCTAGGCCACCAGAGCTCATGCGGTTACATCAGAGCTTCCTGAAGATTAAGGCCTGTGAACCCCAGGGGCAGAGCTGCTGTGTCCTCCAAGGTAGCTGGGGGTCAGAAGGATCCCACTCCAGGGCTTCCACAAGCCTCCAGCACCTCAGCTCGGCCTTCTCTAAGACGCCCTTGCTCTGACCGTCCAGGGGGCTTGGCGCTTCTCCAACACCACAGCTCAAAGGCATCAATGCTTCTCTGTCACCCTTATCAACTGCTCCATCTTCCCCAGCACACGAGGCAATGGCTAACACTGCAACGACAGGCATCAACTCTTGGTCTTCCAGGTTCATTGTTCAGCTTTCAAATGCACATCAGGCAATGGAAAAGGACCCTGGCTTGGGCAAGGCACCGTCAGTCCTCAGGGACATCTCTGTATCAATACTGTTACCGTCTCTGCTACTGATCAAACTCTGAGAGCTGGACTGTGGGTAAGGAGGACAGAAGCACTGACGCCTGTGAGCTGTGATGCTGGAGAGGAGCCCTGAGCCTCCTGCGGACGGCCGAGAGAACAAGCAGACGCATCTTAGAGGGTGCGGCCGGAGTGCTCTTAGGAGGCAGAGGCCTGCTTTGGACCTGTTGCTAGGAGAGGTTATTCCTTAGAGAAGGAATCATGCTTGGGAAGGCCGAGGGGTGGTGAAAGAGAGAAAGACCCCAGGTGAAGACTGACACAGTGATGCTGCCAAGGGCTCGAGCGTGTCCGAGACTGAAGCTGGCCCAGGACTGGGCAGGGTGCAGAGCTGACGGTCGCTCAACTCATCGGCACCTAACACAGCGGGCACCACAGACGTTTAAGGCCCTGGTCCTCCCCAAAGTCCGAACACACCAACAGTGGGCAATGGGGACCACGCACGGTTACCAGGTTACACTGGGCAGCGGATGCCCGGTGGTGGCCTCTCGGCCCCCACAGGAGGCCCATGTCCCGTCCCAGTCAGGGTACTTCTCGTCCAGCTGCCTCTCACTCATCAGTGGAGGCTTCTGGACCAGGACAGTCACGAAGGACCTGGGGAGGGGCTGCCACCCATCAGGCAAACAACATCAGGAGGCCACTGGCCACTCCTCAGGAGAAGAGGGACGCCCTCCCTTACAGACGCAGCCTCAGGAATCCATGGCGGGTCAGCATGAGTCAGGGGGCACCGCCCAGCTGAGGGGTCTTCCTTGTTCATGTGGGTGGGTCTTAACTCCCCTGCTTTCTTTGTGGCTGTGCGCTGAGGCCCGGCCGGGAGCCCACGTGTGGTGCAGGGTCCTGCTGTGCGCTGAGGCCTGGCTCACAACCCATGTGTGGTGTGGGGGTCCTGCTGTGCGCTGAGGCCTGGCTCGTAACCCACGTGTGGTGTGGGGGTCCTGCTGTTCCCTGAGGCCTGGCCGGGAGCCCCCGTGTGGTGTGGAGCTCTCCTGATGACCAGCGGTTCGGACCTGCCTGCTGACGTGCAGGAGAAAGCTGCCCAGGCCCCTCTCATAAAGACCCGTCGCCTTGGGGACGGCGTGAGGGTGGCATGATCAGCGTGGATGGCACTCTACGCTGTGAGAGTTTTGCTCTGGTGTGTTCCAGGTGTTGATGGCCTTCAGAGCAGGCACAGCACTAAGAAAACGTTCCAAGCATCACCAGAGTGACAGTGGTGATGCGGAGATGATGGTGACACAGATACAATGTGAGCACGTGCCATTGGGACGCTGGTGATGCGGTGCCTCCACGTGAACACATGATGCTCGGACGATGTTGCCAGGGCACGTGCTCCAGGCAGGGTCTCCACGCACTTTGTTCGTAAGAAACACCGAGTCTCTGGGGCACAATAGAATGAGGTCTGCAGGGCTAGGCTGGTGGCCACTTGTCCCACACCAGCCCCTGGACAGTGAGGAGGGGAGACGCTGTCCCTGCCTGTCCCATAGATGTGGGCAGTGAGGAAGGGAGACACTGACCCTGCCCATCCTATACCAGCCCCTGCACAGTGAGGAGAAAGATGTTGTCCCTGCCCATCCTATACCAGCTCCTGAACAGCGAGGAGGGAGCTGTCCCTGCCTGCCCCATCGATGTGGGCAGTGAGGAGAGGAGACACTGCCCCTGTCTGTCCTATACCAGCCCCTGGACAGTGAGGAGGGGAGACACTGACCCTGCCCATCCCATAGATGTGGGCAGTGAGGAAGTTAGACGCTGTCCCCACTGTGGTCTCACAGGGCACAGTCGCCTGTCTAGGATGGCACCCTGAGGGAGTGCCTGGGGCAGCCCCCTCCCCAATCCCTCAGGTCAGGTGAGGTGATGGCGAGGCGTTTGGGGCTTCCCATCAGATTCCAGAAATCCTTTTCCAGGAGCCCAGCCCTGAACTCTCAGAGGGTGTTTCACAGAAGATTTCCGTGCATTCATCTTTTCAGGGACGCAGCAAATGGACTCTTGCTTCCAGGAGAGGAGAGTAGGATGGAAGCCAACAGGGAACTGCAGTGGAGGAGGGGGAGCACTGGCAAAGGTGGGGTGCAGTGGGGGTGGGGGTGCAGCGGGGGCAGGGAGAGGGGTGGCAGACAGGAGGGGGTGCATGTGGGGGTGCAGGGAGATGGGTGACACAGGTGCAGTGGGGGCAAGGAAGATGGGTGAGGTGTGGTGGGGACAAGCAGGGGGTTCAGGTGGCGTGGGGGCAGATGGAGTGGTACAGGTGAGGTAGGGGATAGGGAAGATGGATGGCAGGTGGGGTGGGAAGCAGGTGGAGGTGTGGGTGGAGTAAGGGACAGGGAGATGGGTGGCAGGTGGGTTGGGAGGCAAGCAAGAGGGTGGGGGTAAGGACAAAGAAGATGGGTGGTAAGTGGGGTGGGGAGCAAAGAAGATGGGTGATGGGGGGCTGGAAGGCAGGTGGGGGCACAGGTAGAGTGGGACAGGGAGATGAGTGACAGGTGGGGTGGTGGCAGGAAGACGAGTGGCAGGTGAGGTGGGAGGTAGGCAGGCAAGTGGGCATCACTGTACCATGTCTGGGTGGGGGCACAAAGCCAGGGGCACTCAGGAGACTAGCCAGGTCATGGGGACCCAGAGGACATCAATTCCTTCCCCTAACACTGCTCTGATGGGCTGCCCTCCATTCTCAGGCCCCAGGCAGGGAGGAGCCACGCTGTCTGGATGAAGGAAGTGGCCCATGTGACTGCTAGTGGACACACAGTGGGCTGGCTGAGTCCATCCACCTCAGCCCCGGGCTGCTGGGCCTCAGACACGCCCACAGAGCACCGAGGTCCAGAACCGCCTCACTTCTCTGCCTCCGAGCCCAGCCGGGCCTTGTTCTTGTTGGCAGCCATGGTCCCCAGTCCTGGGTCCAGGGCCTGCAGACAGGTCTCACCTGGTCCACTTCTGAGCCCAGCCGCGCCTTGTTCTTGTTGGTGGCCGCTGTCCCTGGTCCTTGGTCCAAAGTCTGCAGACAGGGCTAACCTGGTCCCCGGTGTGTGTGTGTGTGTGTGTGTGTGTGTGTGTGTGTGTGTGGTGTGTGTGTATGAGTGTGTGTGTCTCTGTGTGAGAGTGTGTGTGTGTCTCTGTGAGAGAGTGTGTGTATGAGTGTGTGTGTGTGTGTGTGTGTGTGTGTGTGTGTGTGTGTGTGTGAGGGTGCGCACGACACTCACAGGCTGAGCTTTAAAGCTCAGGGTGAATCTGTTCCTACGAGCTCAGTGCACAGAGCTCCATTTTCACTCAGCATCACACCCACAGGGTCCATCACCTGCTGATGTCAAGTGTCCTCAAGGCTCCGGGTCACGGTGACCCCATGGACAGCGCAAACCCTGCCTGGCTGGCTCCTTTCTCCGTCCATGACATGTGCGAGGCCATTGCTGCAGTCACAGTGTCAGTCCACCCAGTCGAGGGTCTTCCTCTCCGTCTCTGTGCCTCCACCTTTTCTGGCATCATGTCCATCTCCAAGGACTGGCCATTCCTGACCACGTGTCCACCGCGTGTGAGGTGAAGCCTTGGCACCCTCGCCTCCAAGGAGCAGCCTGGCTGCACGTCCTCCAGGATGGGCCTGTCTCTTCTCTGGACAGTCCTTGGTGGTCAGCGCTTGTCTCCAGCGCCACAGCCCAAAGGCCTCAACTCCTCTTCACCCTCCATACACGCATTCAGGGAGACAGTCCAGTCCATAGCACCCCGACCCCACCCATGTCTGACCTTCTGGCACCAGGGCCTGCTCTTCATACCCCTTCCCCCCCAGGTCAGGGCGGAGCCTGGTTCTGGGTGCCCCAGTCTCAAATGAAACAAAAAATTCCACTGCCTTTGCTGGGACTTGGTGCCAGGGCCCAGGGAGGCTGCCTGTGAAGGGGGTGCTTGTGGAAAGTACAGGGGGTCCAGGCCTGGGGCCAGGCAGTTCTATAAGCAGTGGTCCTCAGTGACACCCCCAACAGTGTCCACGCCGCACACAGGGCCTCAGCTCTTTGGGTCAGGCTTGGGTCAGGTCCCAGGATGTCCACCTTTCTCCATGTACAGGGTAAGCTCCCCGGCTTCGCTGGTCCTGTGGTCCCCCGCACACCCTGTCACATGGGGCCAGTTCCTGCTTCTCCTCACACAGATACTTTCCACCAGTGGTCACGGTGCAGGAATCCCTGAGGGTCTCTGTCCACTGTCCTGCCTCCCTACGCCAAAGGCTCAGCAGTTGACAGAGCAGCACCACTAGTCGTCTGTCCACTTGTCTGTCCGTGTGGCCCCCCTCCTCCGAGAAGCACCAGCACACGGTCTGAGCCTATTCAGGTACATAAGGCGATAAGGCCAAGGGGCCACCACCTCCACCTTGTGGCTGCTGCCTTGGAGCCCTGACTGAGGACAGCCACGCCCCCTCTGAGGACAGCCACGCCCCCTCTGAGGACAGCCACGCCCCTCTCTGAGGACAACCACGCCCCCTCTGAGGACAGCCACACCCCCTCTGAGGACAGCCACGCCCATCTCTGAGGACAGCCACACCCCCTCTCTGGGGACAGCCACGCCCCCTCTGAGGACAGCCACGCCCCTCTCTGAGGACAGTCACGCCCCTCTGAGGGCGGTCACGCCCCCTCTCTGAGGACAGCCAAGCCCCCTCCTCTGTTGGGTCCGCGTTCCACTTGCCCGAGGGTCGGTAAGGGCAGGTGACAAGAAAGGACCTCAGAGGACATCCCATAAACCACGGGGAGGTGAGGGCTGTGGCTGGTCACTCACACTGGGCCTGAGGCCAGCGGTCACACCCAGCACTGCTGCATCAAAGAAGAGGACACTGTCCTGTCTGCCTGCTGAGTGCCTCGGGGGGTTGGCGCTGGGCAGAACAGGTTCCGCCGGCCTGTGCTCAGTCCCCCGGTGGTCCCGTGTCCCCTCCTTGTGTGAGATGACATCATGGAGACCTTGTCCATCAGGAGCCATGGAGTCGACTACGACAAAGAGCTCCCACCCCTACACTATGACCGAAGCCTTGCTTATCCTGCCCCGCCCCCCATGACCACAGCTGTGCCTATGCCCACTGTCACGGTCACTGTCTCGATCAACCTTGTTCAGGGGCTTTTTCTCAATTGTTTGCTCCTTAATGGTGAGAAAGTGGATCTTTGTTCATGGAAACACCCCTATTGTACATGTGTCACAGCTTGAAGGCAGACAGGGTTGATGGGTTTGTCATCAGGAGTGGTCCAGTGGGCGGAGCGGGCATTCTGTGAATTTGTGTGCCCTGCCCTCCCTGACACTGACTTTGTCATACTGGCCATGACCCCCACGGGGCTGGCTCTGAATCCCGGGTGCAGCACTCCAAGCCCCCAGTCACTCTCACCCACAGATTCGCAGTCACACCCACCAGGGATACAGGCTGCCTGAGACGCCCACAGGGTGCACAGAGGTTCTGGAAGCCCTGCTCTGCCGAGGTGCCCTGCTGGCCGGGAAGGGGCACTCACCCTTGCAGATGAAGCACTGGATGTGGAAGTACTTGTTCTGCACACGTAGTACCTCCCCCCGGCACACGTTCCCGCAGGTGGTGCACAGGACAGCCGTGCTGGGCTGCTTGTCCAGGGGCCCGGGGGCCGCAGGCGACTGTGACACTGTGGAGAGAGAGCAGATGAGGGGCTTGGCCATGACCCGAGAGACCCACAGACTCAGGGTGTCAGTGTTTCAGCCACAAAGCCAGCGATCACTTGTCAGAGGGACGAACCCTGTCACCCAGGTGGGAGACAGGTGGACGCAGCAGGACCACGGCCCCCAACACTAGCAAGCTCTGCAGGAGTAGTCATAACAGCCGGCAACGGTGCTGGCCCCGCAGCGCTCACCCGGAATCAGGACGCACAGCAGCTCACCCCACATGTCCCACCCGACCCCACAGGGAGGAAGCAGGAGGCGTCCAGCCCTGGCTCAGAGATGAGGCTGGCACAGAGCGAGGACACCACAGACGGCCGGGCGGGGGCTGCTGTGTCACCTGCCCACCTCGGAGGCTGAACCAGAGTGGAGGTGGGTGGGATGTGGTTCCTCAAAGCTGTCTTGGTCCTCCAGGCAAGGAGCAGGGAGAAGGGACAAGGCCCTGTCCCCTCAAGGTCAGGCAAGGTGAGTTATCACAGTGCTGGGCTGGGACTCAAACCAGGAGGAGTGTCCTGACCTCAATGCGGAAGCTGCAGGTTCCTGGGGAGTGGGCTCAGGGTGACCATGTCCAGCAGGAATGTTGGGGAATGGGCTCAGGGTGGCCATGTCCAGCAGGTATATGGGCTCAGGGTGACCATGTCCAGCAGGAATGTGAGGGAGTGAGCTCAGGGTGACCATGTCCAGCAGGTATGTGGGCTCAGGGTGACCATGTCCAGCAGGAATGTTGGGGAATGGGCTCAGGGTGACCATGTCCAGAAGGTAGGTATATGGGCTCAGGGTGACCATGTCCAGCAGGAATGTGGGGGAGTGGGCTCAGGGTGGCAGACCCCCTACTCCATCTCCAGGGGCTCGTCCCTTCACCTCTCCACCTCCACCAGCTCTGGTCTAAGCTACAGTTCAAGGATTGCAGGACCGGCTGGGGTCAGGGACCTGGTGCAGACACCAGGCCGCGATGCCCAGCCTCCTGCCCAGTCTGCACGGGGCCCAGCAAGCCCCAGTGGGATCGGAGCCGGAGCCGTCTGCTCGGACCACACTCTCGAGCTTCCTTCCATTCTCATGTGCCATCAACCACCTGCCAGATGACTCGCCAAACTCTACACCTCGTGGGTCCTGACTCACAGCACCTCCACTGTAATGGGTGGACACTGCCCATCCCCCCGTCCCCGAGTAGCTGGTGGATTTGAACTGCCAGAGATGCACAGCCCTTGGTTGGCAGCGCACAGGAGCCGCCTTTGACCAGTGGTGGTGCCCGGTACAGCAATGTGCTTCTCCGTAAGGCTCACGTGACCAGACCGCCAGGCCCCTGGGGTCACGCCCCCGCCCCCCATCCTCACATGACCAGACCGCAAGGCCCCTGGGATCACACCACCCTATGCTCACGTGACCAGACCGCCACGCCCCTGGGGTCATGCCACTCCTATCCCCTGCATGGAGAGGGTCACTGCAGGTCACACCAACCAGAACCCACTGGCCATGCCAGAGTCGTCACTGGGACCCTCACCGAGAATGAAGCCCACTCTGCATGGACTCCCAGGGCCCTGAGGTGGAGCTAAGGGGACAGGTAGGAACCACTGGACACCCAGGAAGCTGTAGTCTGAGTGGCCTATGTCCAACAAAAGGACTCCGCTGCTGGCTACAGTGAGTCACAGGACTGAGCAGGCCACCCCACACAGGATGACAAGTGTGGAGGGCCACCTAGGATGGCTGGCACAGGGCACCGAGGGTCATCTGGGGTGACCATCAGAGAAGGCTGCCCAGGATGGTTAGCGCAGTGACCGGCACAAAGGGCCACCTGGGGTGACCACCATGGAGGGTCACCTGGGATGACCTGACCAGAGGCCTGCCCAGGGTAACCACCTCAGAGGGCTGCCCAGGATGGCTGGAACAGAGGGCCACCTGGGGTACTGCTGCAGAGGGCTACCAAGATGGCCAGCTTAGTGACTGGCACGGAGGGCTGCCTGGGACAGCGACCAGTGTGGAGGGCTGCCTGGGGTGGCCTGCACAGTGACCAGTGTGGAGGGCTGCCCGGGATGGCCAGCACGGTGACCGGTGCGGAGGGCTTCCTGGGACGGCCAGCACAGTGACCGGCATGGAGGGTACCTAGCCACCTCTCTCAGCTCATGCTGCGGTAACATGGTTCCAGGCTCACTTCCAGATGGCTGGCCTGGCCCACCCGCACTGGACTTGGCCAACCATGTCATCCATGACCTGGTCCAGAGCAGCCTACAATTGGCCACCCTTCCCCAGTGTCACTTGTGGGAAAGTCACACAGACACGTGGTGAGCGTGGCTTCCTCCCAACCTACTTCAGCACCACCTGCTAATTATAACACGGCAGCTGCTCTCAGGAGGGATGAAGGGCAGAGTCAAACCGTCCCCAACAGAGGCCTGTGTCCTGCGGCCTCAGCACATCACTCATCAAGTTATCCCTTCAGTGTCAAAGGGCATGGGGCCACTCTGTGCTGAGTGATAGGCCGGTTCAGGACAGTAATGGCAGACACAGGACCAGCCAGGAGCTCTCAGCCCAGGACACTACACCCAGGGAGACCACCAGGGTCACTCTTCCGAGGTCCACTCCACTCCAATAATCAGACTCTCAAATCTGCAGAGATGCAGGCAGCCACCTCCCTCATGGGCCTGTCCACTCCTGATCACAGCCCTGCTGGGAGTGTTCCCACCTCTCCTACAGGCCCTGATCTTCAGCCTCCTGTGGGCTACCTTCCCTCCAGGGGCGGTGGCCAGCTCCCTCTCAGAGTCCTAAGAACTGGCCTCAGGCTTGGACACCAACATGTGCTGACAGGACTGGGCAGGTGACCACTTCTGAGGTTCGTAGACTGGACCAATGTGGATGTACTTCTGCTCTCCTGGGACATCTGACCTTCCGTGGTCCCTGGGGTCCACCCCTCCCCTGATATATGTCCCTCTGAGAGCTGTGGCTACCTCACTTAGCCTCCCCAGAGGTTCAGCACAAGCTGGGGGTCTGGAGCTGGTGTGGTGACTATGAAGTCCAGCCTGTCACTGCAGGTACAGCAGAAGGACGCACTGCCCCATGAGGCACCATGGCCGTCGCCGTCACCAATGGAAGCTGGAACCACCCTTTCAGCCACTATGTCCATCTGTCCCATGGTGGGCTTTCCTGATGCTCCGCTTGGCCATGCATGATGTCCTTCTCCAGGAATGGGTCTTTCCTGATGAAGGGCTCAAGGCCAGTTACATGAAGTCTCACCCCTGGTGCACAGCCTTGAACCAGAGCTGTGTGTTCTTGGAGAAGTCCACATGGTGGTGATGGTGTGTACCATTGAGTCGGAACTGACCCATAGCTGACCTGCAAGTGAGTTTACAGAGGCTGTAAATGACACAAGAGGACTCTGTCCATATTTCTCCCACAGAGCAGCAGGTGAGTTCAAACCATGTGCCTTTGGGTTGGCAGCACAGCTCCTGTCCACCCAGCCAGGAGCGCTCCCATTTGGCAGTCCATGATCCCTTCAATACTCGTCACCAGCACCTCAATGCAACGGTGTCTCTTCTCCAGGCTCCCTCATTCATTCCCCACACATGAGAGGTGATGGCAAAGGTCATGGCTGGGCCCGTGCACAGCCTCAGACCTTGATGCCCAGAGGGTTAGTCTGGGCACCCCTCAGTCCTCAGAGCCCAGAGGGTTAACCTGGGCACGGCCTCAGTCCTCTGTGCCTGGATGGTTGTGCTGGGCACCCCTCAGTCCTTGATGCCCAGAGGATTGGCCTGGGCACAGCCTCAGTCCTTGGTGACCGGAGGGTTAGCCTGGGTACCCCTCAGCCCTCGGTGCCTGGTGGGTTAGCCCAGGCACAGCCTCAGTCCTTGGAGCCCAGAGGGTTGACCTGGGCATCCCTCAGTCCTCAGTGCCTGGAGAGTTGGCCTGGGTATCCCTTAGTCCTGACGATACCTGGAAGGTTAGCCCAGGCACAGCCTCAGTCCTCGATGCCCAGAGGGTTGACCTGGGCACCCCTCAGTCCTTGGAGCCCAAAGGGTTGATCTGGTCACAGCCTCCATGTGCAGCCTCCTCCAGCACAGGCGTGACTATGTGACCATTCTCACGTGTGCACGTTCCTCTCTGTGACGTGTCCACCTTGATCCACATGCCTCAGCATCTCCAGGAGGGACCCACACCTGGGCCCTGAAATCTGACTTGTCCCTTCGAACTGCCGTGGGGTGGTCCCTCCTGTCCCACATTCTGTCCTTACAACATGACCTGCTCCCACTGAGGAGCTGAGACCCCCCCCAACAAAACCTGGGGGGATGTGGTGATGGCATCGACAACAGAATATGAAGAAATGAAGCCATGTGTCTTCTTCAAACATCACACATCTGCCTCGCTGTCAGGACGAGCGTGCTGGGCACCCAGGAAGCCCAAGCTAGCAGCAGCATGGAGTGACCACAGGCTGAGTTGCTTCAGCCACCGGACATGTGACCCAAGACGCTGCCAGAAGCCCCAGTCCAGTTGTCATATCACCACAGGCCCCTTCTTCCTGATGGAACCAGACACGGTGGGACGGACAAGCCCCCTCCCTGGCGGCCTTTCTGACCCTCAGGGGCCCGTGATCCCAGCAGGGTGGCTGTTTCATGCTGTGAAGTTTTGGATGTAGCCACAGAAAACTGGAAGGATGTCCCCGTGGTGACCCCATCATGACCCCTGAACACCACTTTGCAGACTCCGAGGTCCACCCACAGAGCTCCACGCCCTCCACCCCCACCCAAGGAGTGGCTGGTGGATTTGAACCACTGACCTATCAGTTGGCAGGCCAGCACACAACGCCCTCCACGGCTCAGAGTCAGGCTCCTTCCTGTAAGGATAGCAGTTGGAGGATCCAGAGGACAGCTGTACTCTGTGGTGTGGAGTCGCTTGGCCTGGACAGCCCTGGACATCGCTTCCTGTGCCCTCAGGGACGTGACTTTCTGACTTGACATGGGGGTGGGGTGTCTGAGGGCAGGAGTCCACTTGAAGTGTCGGGATTTCCCCGTCACTGCCTGACTGATGAGCTGCAGACACCAGGATGGATGTGGGGCTGCTGCTGAACAGGGGTCTCCCACCCCCATGAGGTCAGGGGACCCACAGGGGAGTCCCAGCAGCGTCCTGCTCCGGGACAAGCTCTGGACCCCGTTGGGCAGGGAGCTGCCAGGCTTCAAGCAGCTCAGGAGTGAATTTCTGCCGTTTCCTGGCTGGTGGGAGCCAGTGTGGGAGCCAGCGCTCCCCATTCTTCTCCTCACCTTGAAACTCATCCAGAACAAAGGAGGGGCGGGGGTGGGGCTCCCCTCACCTACACCCCCACAGCCCCCAGGGGACCCCACTCAGCCTAGTCCCCTCCACAGCCAGGGGGAAGACAGCCGCCACATCACCCAGGAGGGACATGCCCAAGTCGGGGAGCAGTGTCCTAACTCTTACAGGTAGTGGGGGGACCCTCACGCCCACTTAGCAGGGCATAAACCAAGAGTCCTACAGGTCCTGTGGAAGGCCCAGAGTCACGCAGCCGGGCACAGCTTCATCCCCAGAGGCCTGTCTGCTTCCTGAAGGCCACCCAGAATATACACAAGGGGCAACCACCTCCCTCCACACTGTGGGCCCACACGGCCAGCCCATTGCCACCTGTGACCACCGCGACCCGGCCCACCACAGACCTGCCCATCTCCGCGGCCCCGCCCATCACGGATGCCCCTCCCAGTGTTTAGGCCCCGCCCATCCCTGCTGCTCCACCCACCCCACAGACCTGTCCATCACTGCAGCTCCGCCCACACCACAGGCCTGCACATCACCTCGGCCCCTGCCCACTGTTGCAGCCCCTCCCACTGCTTCGGCCCCTCCCACCACAGACGTGCTCATCACTGCGGCCCCGCCCATCATGCCGGCCCGCCCACTTATGTGGCCACGCCCACCACGGCTCTACCCATCACTGCTGCTCCACCCCCGGGCCAGCCCCCCTCACATCCCACACCTGCCATCCTGTCCAGTATTGCAGCCCCACCCACCACAGTTTTGCCCACCACCAGCGTCCTCACCCACAATCACTATCCTGCCCACTGCTGCCCTGCCAACCACTACAGATCCCCTGACCGCTAAAGTTCTGAGTGCCCGCACTGCCCACCACCACAGCCTACATCACCACTGTGGTCCCCCACATTGCCTCAGCTGCCCACCCTCCAGACCCCTCACCACTGAGTCCCCAGCTCGTCTCCCAGCTGTGTGCGCCCCACCTACCTGCGGCCCCACCTACCTGCGGCCCCACACTCTATCTCTGGCCTGACCTCCCACTCCAGGGTGGAGACATGCCCAGTCCAGCACCCATGTCCAGGGGCCCCTCAGAGCCAACAGCACTGTCCCTGGAGGGCCCATCAAGACCCTGAACACCAACCATCGTCATCCCCATGACAGCCCCCCAAGACACATGGCCTCACCCCCAAATAACACCACCAAGACTTGCAGATGAAGGAAGAGTGGGTGTCCCTCCCCTCGGGGATGATCATATAACCATGACTTCAGGGGGGGCAGTGGGGTCCAGCACACCCAGTTCAGACCTCCAGTACCCTAACAGGGGCTGAACCCCACAGACTTTCCTGGGTGACACCTCTGCTGTCCTGTGCTAATGGCTCTACAGGACCGTCACCCCCAGCCACACGGCAGAGTAAGGCACAGGGGCTGGGCCCTCAGCCAGAGGCCCCTCACTGATGGGAGCCACCACCCTCACCCCCGCAGGCAGGGCACACCAAGCCCCTAAGCCAGGTGCCGGTGTGGCAAGACCTGTGCCCTTCAGTGTCATTCATGGCTGGTTCTCAGAAGGCAATAGTCAGACCTCCCTTCTGAGGTGCCTGTGGGTATACTTGAACTTCTCACCTGTCTAGCAGCCAGTGGCCTCACCATTTGTGCCTCCCGGGGACACCACAGAGCCCAGGAGGCCACAGAGGGCACCCATTGGCGTGGAAAGCCCTGTCCGGCTGCCTCTGTGAGGTGTGTCAGCCTCTGCTGGGTAGGAAGACCATGTGGCCTCCACAGTGACACAGCCCCGGGTGCACACGAGGGTATTGTCCACCGTCAGAAAAACCCAGCCCTTCCTGATCTGAGGGGCATCCAAGGACTCTGCTGGGTGACATCACAGAGCCAAGAGCTCAGCAGTATCCGGGACAACACTCCGCCCAACACACACCACACACTCAGGAAGCTGGCAGTGCCCAGAGATGGGCAGGATGTGCTGGGTCAGATCAGGGTCAATCAGGCTCAGCAAGTATCTGGGCCAACCATCCAACACACACACACACACACACACCCATCATCCCACTGCCAACCACACACACACACTCCCCCCACTGCCAATCCCCCCCACACACACACCCCCATCCCACTCCCAAACACACACACACACTCATCCCTCTGCCAATCACACACACCCCTCATTGCCCCTCACACACATACACACCCCCATCCCACTGCCAACCACATACACACACACACACACACACACACACACACACACACACTCCCTCCTCTCTCTCTCTCTCTCACACACACACACATGACAGCAGTGGTGTCCAGTCTAGGGCTCCAAGGCCGTTGTTTGTTCCAGCATCATTGCCTCAGGCCAGGGCAGCCCTGGGACCCACAAATGACCTCGCCTGTCCTCAGCATCTCTCCCTCCAGGCCCCAGCACACAGCAGACGCCCTGTGAGGCACACAGGAAGTCCTCTGTGGCTCTGGAGCGTGGGGGCGGATAATGAGTGATCTCATCAAGAACAGCAGCTCCCTGGCCGAGCAGGTGACGACGGCACAGCCAGTCCAGTCCCACCAAGACTGCTCAGCCGCGCTTGGCACTGGGCAGAGTGGACAAAGCAGGCAGGGTCTGTGCCAGCACACGCCCCAGTCTCACCCCTTTCCTGAGGGTCCAGAGGCTGCACGCAGGCATGCCTGTGGGCCCAGTGGGCAATGGCCGTGTCCAGGCCTCAGAAAGGTGGGTCCGACTGACCACTGCCCTCCTCCATGCAACTGGGGCCAGACACCAAGCATCTGAGAGGCCCCCCTTTCACAAACTGGTGATTACCCTGTCCTGTGAGGTTGCTGAGTCAGCATTGAACCACCCCCAACAGGTTTAAAACCAGGTCCAAAGAGCCATAGAAGACCAGGGAGGTCTATCTGTTGATCGGAAGGTTGGCAGTTCAAATCCACCAGCTGCTCTGTGGAAAAAAGACGTGGCAATGTCCTCCTGTACAGACACTCCATGGACAGTGTCACCAGGTTCTCTGCATATGTTGTTGTTAGGTGCCATCAAGTGTAACCCCTAGTGACCCTGTGAACAACAGGCCTGAACCCTGTCCTGTCCTGCATCTTCCTCATCCTCTTGACACACTCAAGTCCACTGCTGCAGTCGCTCAGCCAGTCCATCTCACTGAGAGTCTTTCTCTCCCTTGCTGACCCTCCACCTTTCCAAGCACGATATCCCCCTCCAAGGAATAGTCTCTCTTAGCAACAGGCCCAAAGTATGAGAACTGAAGCTACATCGTCCTTGCCTCTAAGAAGCTCTCTGGTGACACCTTCGCCAAGCCCTGTTTGTGCTTTGGGCAGCCCATGGGGTATTCAGTACACTCCTACAACACAACCCAAAGGTATCAATTCTTCTCCTGTCATCCTTATTCACTGTCCAGCTCTCAAATGCAGAGCAAGTGACTGAAAAGACCATGGCCTGGGTCAGGCACACCTTAGTCTTTAGACTGGCATAATTGCTCTTCAGGACTTTGGAGAGGTCCCTGACAGGGGACTTTGCCAGTACAAGACACTACTTGACCTCCTGACTTCTGGTACCAAGGATGTTGGTTGTGAATCAAAGTGAGATGAAGTCACTGACAAGTTCCATTTTCCTTTTATCTGTCATGGTGTGGACTAGCGGCGAGGAGTTTTGTTTTCTTGATGCTGAAAGGGTTCAATCCCTGCTTTGTGTCCCACAGACACCACTCCCACCCTGTCTGTGTGTCTCTGTGCCTGAGCCTTTTTCACTGGAGCTCACAAATTACAGCAAACTAGTCAGGAAGGCCTGGCAGTCTTCTGAAAACTGGTGTTACAAGTCATCGAGATGTGTATGAGCCGTAGTGACACTACGATCAGAGCCCTGTCCTGTCCTGTGCCATCCTCACACCTGGTGACACACTAGAGCCCACTGCGGAAGTCACCGTGTCAATCCACCTGGTCGAGGGTCTTCCTCTCCTTCGCCGACCCTCCTTCCAAGCATCATGTCCCTCTCCAATGAATAGCCCCTCCTAACAACATGTCCAAAGTAAATGAGGTGAAGCCTCATATCATTCTTGCCTCCAAAGAACACTCTGGCTGCACCCTTTCCCAAGATGTATATGTTTGTTTCTTGGGCGTCCATGGGATGTTCAATGCTCTTCTCCAACACAACATCTCAAAGGCATTAATTCTTCTCCTGTCTTCTTTATTCATTGTCCAGCTCTCAGGTGCATAACAAGTGATTGGAAAGATCATGCCCTGAACCACACTCACCTTAGTCATCAGACTGAAATCATTACTCCTCAATAATTTGGAGCGGTTCCTAACTGTAGATTTTCCCAGTGCAATGCACTTCCTAATTTCCTGACTGCCGGCACCAAGGGTATTAACTGTGGATCCAAGTAAGATGAAGTTGTTGACAGTTTAAGTTTCCTCTCTATCCATCATGATGCTGTCAGTCCAGTAGTAAGAATCTCTGTCTTCTTGATATAGAGATGCAATCCATACTGGAAGCTGCATTCCTTGATCCTCTGCAACAAGTGCTTCAAGTCCTCCTCATTTTCAGCAAGCAAGGTTGTGTCATCTGTGTAACGCAGTTTATTGATGAATCTCCCTCCAATCCTGATGACACATTCATCCTCATAGAGTCCAGCTTCTTGAATAATTTGCTCTGCATGTCTATTTGTGCTTCATTGATCACGCAAAGGCATTTGACTGTGTGGATCGTAAAGCTGTGGCTGACTCTGAGAAGAATGGGAATCTCAGAACACTTGATCGTGCTAATGAGAAACCTATACTTGGACCAAGAGGCAGTCATCAGAACAGAGCAAGGGAACACTGCATGGTCCAAAACTGGGAAGGGTGTACGCCAGGGATGTGTCCTATCTCCATACCTTTTCAACCTGTATGCAGAACAGATCATCCCAGAGGCTGGGCTCTATGAGAGAAGTGTGGCGTCAGGATGGGTGGAAGATCTACCAACAATTTGCGTTATGCAGATGACACACCCTGCTTGCTGAAAGTGAGGAGGACCTGAAGCGCTTGCTGCAGAATGTCAAGGACTGCAGCCTTCAATATGGATTGAGGCTCAATGTCAAGAAGACAAAGATTCTCACCACTGGGCTGATTGGCAGCATCAGGATGGATGGTGAAGAGACTGAGATTGTTCACAGCTTTAGTTTGCTTGGCTCCACAGTCAACACTCTTGGCACCAGCAGCCAGGAAATTAAAAGACTTATTGCATTGGGAAAGTCTGCGGTTAGGGACTTCTCCAAAGTACTGAAGAGCAATGGTGTCTCTCTGGAGACTAAGGTGCATCTGATACAGGCCATGGTCTTTGTAATCACTTGTTATGCATCAGACAGTTGGACAATGACTAGGGAGGATAGAGGAGAATTGATGCCTTTGAGCTATGGTGCTGGAGAAGAGTATTGAGGGTGCCATGGACTGCTAAGAAAACAAACAGATTCACCCTGGAAAAGGTTAAACTGGGCTGCTCCTTAGTGGCAAGGATTCTGAGGCTTCGTCTAACATACTTTGGACATGTTGTAAGGAGAGACCGGTCCTTGGAGACGACATCATGCTTAGGAAGGTGGAGGGACAGCGCAGGAGGAGAAGACCCTTTATGAGGTGGATTGATTCAGTGACTGGGGTAATCGAGATGGGTGTGTCAGAGACAGTGCGATTGGCACAGGACAGAGCAGAGTTTAGGGCTGTTGTACAAAGGGTTGCTGTGAGTTGCAAGCGACTCAACGGCACATAACAATGACAACAGCAATAGATTGAAATATGTACTGAGAGAGAATACAACCCTGACACACTCCCTTCCCAGTTCCAGATCACACTGTGTTCCCCTGCTCTGTTCACACAACAGCCTACTGGTCTAGGTACAGGTTTCACTTGAGCACAATTAAGTGCTCTGAGATTCACATTCTTGTCAATGTCAGCCCAAATTGTTATGATTCACACAGTCAAATGTCTCTGCATGCTCAATGAAGGAAGTATAAGTAGACATTCTTCTGAAATTCTTGACTTTCAGCTAGGATCTATCTGACATCAGCAATGATATCCCTGGTCCCATGGCCTCTTCTAAATCCTGCTTGAGCTTCTGACCGTTCCCCATCTATGTACTATTCTAGCCATTTTTGAATGATCTTCAGCAGTGTTTTGCTTGCATGTGATATTGATGATACTGTTTGAAAGCTTCCACATTCTGTTGGATCACCTTTCTTGGAAATGGGAACAAATATGGACCTCTTCAAATCCATTGGCCAGATAGCTGTCCTCCAAATTTCCTGCCATAGACTGGTGAGCACATTCAAGGCTGCTTCTGATCGAAAAAGGTCAATTGGTATCACATCAGTTCTTGGGGCCTTATTTTTTGCCAGTGTCTTCAATGCAGCTTCTAGTTCCTCCTTCATTACCATTGGCTCCTGCTCTTATGGTACTTCCTGAAATTTTTCAGTATCAGTCATTTCTTTCTGGCACAGTGATTCTGTCTATTCTCTCCATATTATTTTGGTGTTTTCTGGGTCATTCATTATATTGCCAATACTATCTCTCAATATTGTGACTTAAGGCTTAAATGAATTCCCTCAGCTTGAGAAATGCAGAGTGAGTTCTTTCCTTTTTATTCTCCAATTCCAGCTCTCTGCATGTTCCATTATAATACTTCATCCTCCTGAGATGTCCTTTGACATCTGTTCAGCTCCTTCACTGCTGTATGTTTTTCCTTGGAAAATTCTTAGTCTCTTTTCACATCCATTTCTGTTTTTTCTTTCTTTGTCTTTGTAATCACCTGTTGGTCTCTTCATGGATGATAGCCTTGATATCCTTCCATAACTCATCTGATCTTTGATCAGTGGTGTTCAGTGCTTTAAACCTATTCCTAAGATGACCTTGAGATTCAGATGGAATAGATTCAAGATCATATCCTGGTTCTTGTGGACATATTTTCATTTTCTTCAGCCTCAACTTAAATTTGTGGAAGAAAATTACTTCTGAAAATTACTCAGTGAAAATCTCATGGATAGCAGTGGTCCGTGTCATTGTGCGGCCACCAAAGCCAGAGGCCTCCTCAGCAGTGGTCCATACCATTGTGCTGGTTGACCACCGGGACTCGGAAGCTTTGATCCAATCCCTGTCTTCTCCTGTGAACACACACACACACACACACACACACACACACACACACACACACCAGCAGCATCCAGCACAAAGCCTCCGGTAGATTCTCAGTCCTGGAGACTCAGCACGGAAGCCGGAGCCCCACTGTTGTTGTGAGGCGCTCTCCAGTCAGCAAGGACTCACGGTGACCCCGTGTAGCACAGACTGAACCCTGCCCCATGCATCATCCTCAGTTGGGACATGCGCCAGGCCCTGTAGGTCACTGAGTCAGTCCACCTCCCTGAGGGTCTTCCTCTCTTCCTCTGACTTTCCACCTTTCTCGGCAAGACACCTTTATCCATGGACTTGGACCCTCCTGACAACATACTCAAATTACGTGAGGCAAAGTTTCACCATCCTTGCCTCTGAGAAGCACGCTGGTTACCCTTCCTTCAAGCAGATCTGTTTATTATAAACTGTGCAGACTGTCACATGCATATACTGCACGTCATAAGATGATGAAGGAACAGACTACCAACCAGCCTTTTCTCCTGGAGTGGCCCCACCCAGCCCTCAGGCTCTCAAGGACACTGAAACTTTTTTACTTTTCTTTTTTTTTTTCCTTGACAGCATTTTATTCCATCCCTTGGAAAAGCTATGAAACATACAAACCTACATCAACTTTCACGACCTCAACAACAGTGAGAACCAAGCATAACCCTTATCTATTTAGGAAATTTGTGTTCAAGTTATTTCCCTTGATTAACTTTGTGTTGCTTAATTTTTTTTTTACTTTTTTTTCTATAATTATATTTTATTAATTTTCATAAACATTTACAGAGATTTTGGGCTTCCACTCATTCATTGTTGCACTATTCTCTCTACCCTCCTCCCAGTTTATTCTTGTCCAAATGCCACAGTGCTTGTCAAAGCCAGTTCTGATTAATGTCCTTTGTCAGTGTGTCCCTTGCCATTCCCTATCACTCCTCCCTGAGAGAGACTTCACCCTGATTCATAAGGAAAAGGGGATGGCGTATTCTCTTAGCTACTTCCTGCTGAAAAGGGACGCTGTGTCTTCTAGGTTGCAACACCCCCATGATACATCTTCAAGGATATGAACATGTACGGCCAAGCACAATCAATAAGAGTGCATCTAAATTCCAAAATCAATCTCCATAATAGTCTATGTGTTTCCTACTGCCAAAGGGGCCCTTTAGAGTAGTGAGAGAAGATCTTCACCCTGAAACCCACAGCGTCCCTTTTTGACTTTTCAAACAAGTCTCTCCTTGGAGGCTAGGATTTTGAAGTTCCATCTCACATACTTTGGTCACATGGCCAGGAAGGATCGATCCTTGGAGAAGGACATCATGCTCGGAAGTGTGGAGGGACAGTGCAAGAGAGGAAGACCCCAGATGAGATGGACTGGCATGATACTGGAAGATGGGATAAGCTGTGTCCGAGTCAGTGAGACTGGCTCAGGATAAGACAGGGTTCAGATCTGTTGTACATAGGGTCACCATGAGTCACAGGCGACTCAAAGGCACATAACAACAATAACAACGATGTCAGTCTAAAGACTAACATGCTCTTGATCCAAGCCATGATCTTTCCAATGACCTGCTATGCATCTGAGAGCTGGACAATGGATAAGGATGACAGAAACATTGACGCCTCTAGTTTATGATGCTGGAGAGTATTGAATACCCCACGCACGGCCGAAAAAACAGACGGTGCAGCCAGCATGCCCCTCGGAGGCAAGGACGACGAGGCTTCATCACATGTACTCTGGACGTGTTGCCAGGGGTGCTGTTCCTTGGAGACAAACACGATGCTGGGATGGATGGAGGGTCAGTGAAAGAGAGGAAGACCCTCAACCTGGTGGTTTGACTTGGTGACTGCTGCAACGTGCTGGAGTGTGCCAGGGAGTGTGAGGACGGCGAGGAACAGGACAGGGGGCGGCACAGGACAGGACAGGACAGGGGATGGCACAGGACAGGACAGGGTGCAGAATTGCTGTGCACAGGTCACTACGAGTTGTTCTTGACCCAACATCACCTGACAGCTACAGATGACTCCATGTTGAGTCTCTGAGGAAGGCTCACGGAGAATCCAGAATGTCACAAGAGGGGGGTACCTAGTGCCTAGGACGGAGACCACGGCTGCCACGGGCACACCACCGAGGACATCAGCTCGGGGAAGCCAGGATACTACAGCGTTGCAGGGAGCCACCGCTGACCTGCACGAGGGCTGGCCAGCTCTGTCCACAGCCGAGAAGCCACACACCCCATGTATCAGTACTCCGAGCACTGCAGCTCTGAATCCCAAAGCCTTGTCCGTGTCCCTCTCCTGCAGAAACCGACAGGCACAAATCCAGAACGAGGCAGCCTCAGTCACCCAGGGTCACGGTCTCTGGAGACGCTTTCTCAGAACAGGAATTCAGGGTGAGAAAGATGCTGAGCTCATCAAAGCTGATGGCGCCCACATTTCCTCAGCTGCCCCCCACCCCGCACCTGCTTACATACTGGCTCCTTCCAGTGAAACCAAGAACGCTTTCCCGGCTCCCGAGGGCCTGTGCCACCCCTGATAGTGTAGACACAGTGGGCACCACTGGGCAGCCACAGCCTGGGACATGCGAGTGGCCACGGGGCACCTGTGGCCGGGCCGGGGACACCGTGGGTGCTCAGCACCATTGGGCCCGGGCGACTTTGTACTTAAGCTCCGCTGGAGTCTGTTCAGCACCAGGCACACAAGCAGCTCGTGAGGTGCACAGCCGGGACCTAAACCCGTGTCTCCTCCGTGGACTGTGGAGACCCCACCCCAGCACTGACCACGAACAATAGAGCGGAGCAGTGACCCGTCCTGCACCCTGCCCGCCACCCACCCTACAGCCCAGGGCCACGCCTGAGTCACCTGTATTGTTGCCCCTGTTGTGAGGTCAGCACCGCCTCATGGAGAGAGAAGGAAGGGCAGCCAGCCCCGCGTCTCTGCTCGAGTGCTGCCCGCTGTGTCCGCCCTCACAGTCTCCCACTGTGCCTGCCCCACTGAACCTCCTGCTGTGCCCGCCCCCACCGAGCCTCCCGCTGACTGCTGGCCACAGCACCCACCCTCACCTAGGCTCCTGATCATGCGCAGGACACAGGGCACCTCACCACTGAGTTCATCACGCAACGTCATTCCTCCTCCTGAGAGTGGGGCACAGCACCCCCACGGGGGGTCAGGGGACTCAGCCCTGGTGGTGTAGTTCACGTCACCGTGGTTTGCTCTTGGTCAGAAAGACATGCGTGTTCACCGAGTACCAAGCTTCCTAGGGGTCCTCGGGGACGGTACGTGAGAGTACAGGACGCATGGTGGGGTGGGCCTGCCCGGGGTACAGAAGCTGGAGCCATGTGATGGGGTGAACCTGCCCGGGGAATGGAGGTCGGAGCCACATGGCAGGGGTAGATCTGCCCAGAACCCTCCACAAGCCTTGGGCTCACCTTGACTCTCCTCTGAGCACCCCAACTCTCACCTGCGCACACAGACTGTTGTTTGTACCCCACACTCCCTAACTCCCCGCGGGCACCTAATCACCCACTGCACGGGGTGCAGCCTCTCTCCTCCCTCCTCCGTGTTGTCCTGCCTCCCTCGCCCTTTCTCTGCCTCCACTGTCCCCTGCCACAGTGGCCCTGGGGAGCCATTCTGTCCACGCTGAGGATGAGTGGACTGGGAGATATTTGTTGTTTGGTCTAAACAGCGTGATGCACCCTGTTTTTCACCTAAGCCTCTGTGGCAGCTTTCTCTCCCAGACAACGAGAACTGGGGTGGAGGTGGCAATGCTCTGTACCAGAGGGGATGGGCAGCTCCCAGGCCTCTACCCACAGGCTGTCAGGAGTACCCACTCCCTGGGGACAGCCAGTGACCTGTCCCAGTGCCCCAGAGGGAGGGGGAGGGAGAGAGAAGGGGGGAGAAGGAATGAGTGCAGAGAGGCCGTGGACGCTGTGGGGATCAGGGGGAGCCCCCACTGTGTGACATTGGTCTGGCCCATCACTTGCCACTCCCAATGACTCAGCTATAAAATGAGGTCACTGTCCTCACCCCACAGGGCTGTGGCTGAACCCCTAAGGAAGCCCCCAATACCCACAGTCAGCACCCACAGATGTGGCTCTCGGCCAGCACCACCTCCACACCAGACCCCGAGCCTCCACCCCAGGCACAGACGTCACTAGGACCACCTCTCCCTCCCAGGCCAGTCTGACCTCAGCACGGGGCACTACCTGTGTCTCCTGGCATCCCCATGCTGGTGGTCCCTGGGGGCAGCCCTCAGCCCAGGACTTTCAGCGGCCAGCGGCAGGTTCCGGGACAGCAGATCCCAACAGCCAGGCAGGGTCACATGGCAGCTGTCACCTCCTGCTGGAGGCAGCGGCTCCTGGCCAGCCTCTTCCCGGCAGCACACCAAAATAGACTCCCACCACGCTCTACAGGCCACCTGTTCCCGGCATCCGGGGAGGGACTCTGAAAGGACACCTCATGGGGGACTGTTCCCTGACCCCACACACCAGGCGCTAACGGAGGTGCTGCAGCCTCCTCTGTATTGCACCAGGCAGATGTGCTGCAGTGGGCCTCTTTATAGTGCTACCGAGCAGGGTAGTCACCTTGAGGACTAAGGTGCGTCTGAGCCAAGCTGTGACATTTTCAACAGTGCCATATGCATGCAGAAGTTGGACAATTAATAAGGGGACTGAAATGAAGGGATGCCTTTGACTTGTCAGTGAAGAAGAGTCCTGACTACCCTGTAGAGTCAAAACCCCAAATCTGTGCAGAGGAAGTGCAACCAGGGCGCTCCTTAGAGGTGAGAATGTGGAACTATCTGGAGCATGCTCTGGGCATGCTGTCAGGTGGGCCCAGTCGCTGGAGAGGGCATGTGGGAAGGTGGAGGGTCAGAGAGGAAGTGCCTCGGCAGGATGGACAGTGCTGGAAGAACGGGCTGGAGTGTGTCAGTGGTGCTGAGAAAGACACAGAGCTGGGCAGGGCTTGCTCATCCTCTTGGGCACAGGCGGGGCCACCAGGAGCTGGACAGGGCACGGTCATGGCAACGGCCGGGTCAGTCACGGGCAGAGCCAGATCATGGGTTGTGCTGGGGCTGGGATGAGGCCAGAGTGGGCATCCCCCATCATGCTCCCCTAATGATTCCATCGACCCCAAGGTGCCCTGGCCCAGCAGTGCTTCCGAGAACCCCCACAGGTGAAGGACACACAGGTGAAGGGCCTGTGGGTTAATGCCACATGGGTGAAGGACAGGCAGGTGAAGGTGAAGGGCACGTGTGTGAGGGACATGTGAGTGAAGGACAGGACACGTGGGTATGGGACACTTGGGTGTGGGACACGTGGGTGAGGGACACGTGGGTGAGGACACATGGGTGAGGAACACATGGGTGAAGGACAGGCAGGTGAAGGGCACGTGTGTGAGGGACACATGAGTGAAGGACATGTGAGTGAGGGACATGTGAGTGAAGGACACGTGGATGAGGGACACATTAGTGAGGACACGTGGATGAGGGACACGTGGGTGAGGGACACGTGGGTGTGGGACACGTGGATGAGGGACACATGGGTGGGGACACGTGGGTGAGGGACACGTGGGTGGGGACACGTGGGTGAAGGACACTCAGGTGACGGGCACGCAGCTGAAGTACCAGGTGCCTGCAGGAGCTGGCTGTACCAGGAACAGCCAAGCACTGGGGGACAGGCCATGGGTCATCGGCTTCCTCCCCACATGAGGACGTGAGGGCACTGCACTCGGCTCCTGACCAATTGGAAGTGGAGGGAGGATGGGGCTGGACACTTGTGTGTGGCTCATTTTTCCAGGAAAGGTGTGTCAGATCTCATTTATCCAGGAAAGGTGTGTGTCAGGTCTGTATCCTCTCTTTACACCGACTCACTCTTCACCGAGCAAATCAGTCGAGAAGCTGGAGTCTATGAAAAATGTGGCATCAGGATTGGAGGAAGACTCATCAATAACCTGCCTCTGAAAACCTGCCGGAGGGTCAGCTATGGGGGGGGGTCAGTTCCCACTTGAAGGCACACAGCAACAAGACATCTGAAAGCTGGACAATGAATAAGGACGACAGGAAGCGAGTTGGTTCCTCTGAAGGAGAATTGGTGCCTCTGAGTTGTGGTGATGGAGAAGAGCATAGAATAGTCTATGGATTATAGTAAGAACAAATGTAAGTCTTTAAGGAAGGATCTCAGGGTGCTCCTTGGAGGTGAAAGATGTCATGCTGGGAAGGCGGAAGGTCAGTGAAGAAGAGGAAGCCCCTCACCAGGGACAGACAGTGCCTGTCGGTGGACTCGAGCGTGGGGGGACGCAGACGGTGCACAGCGGACAGGGTCAGTTATGCTGTGAGCGGTGGCAGAGCCAAGCACACCTGGCACGAAAGGGAGGAGGACCTCGATGGGACGGTGGCTGCGTGACTGTGGCAGTGGACTCGGGCGTGGAGGAGGCGAGGAGGGCGGGACAGGGCAAGGCTCAGTGCTGCACATCGGACACCTCGACCACAGCACCACCATGGGGACGTGGGGCCACCGGTCTCTGTCAGGCCAGTTGTTGTTGTTGTTGTTGTTGTGTGCTGTCATGTCAGGGCCAACCCAGAGCTGATCCTGCAGTAGGTTTTCAGGGGCAGGAAATCACACAGGAGGAGACTGCCCATCCTTCTCCCACAGAGCAGCTGACAGATTCGAATTCTGTGCCTGAGATTGGGCCATTCCGTCTTACCACTAGGCCACAAGAGTTCCATTGTAAGTCTGAGGTTTTTTATAATTTTTAAATCCCCCCAAATTTTCTCCCATACAGCCAACACACACACACACACACACACATACACACACACACACACACACACCCCACCCCGTAGTCCAATCAAAGGCATCCGCATGGTTGCCGGGCACCATCCACCCTCCTCCAGCCTCAGGCCAGGAGAGGCCGTGGTTCACACGGCCCATCTGGACATCAGGCTGTTTCCTTAAACCTTGGACTGTCTTCACTCTGAGTTCTCCGGGCAGGGAGAGACAGTGGTGACAATGGCTGGTTAGTACACCCACAAACAGAGCCTGTTCGAAAACAGGGTATTAAAAACCATTATTTAAATGAGTTCCCAGCCAGGTACAGTATGTCCTAAACCGAGCCCGAGTAATCCCTTCTGAGTTATAAAAACAGCAGAGCAGACAGACACGCACTAGGGGAGTGGGTGGGGGTAGGAGGGGATGGAGTTGGACACGTCCACAAGGATAGCTGGGAGTGACCAGAGCCTCAAACAGACTAGGAAAGGCCTCACTGGAGCCACACCCTGCTGGACTGTAAGAAAATAGATTTATGTCCTCAGAGCCCCCTCTCATGGGGACTGTGACCCCTCCCCCCTTGCCCTGCCTGGTCCTCACACTGTCCACGTGCACCACCCCACCCACGAGCTTCTTAGGGTGAAAAGGGGCCTGCAGCAGGGGACGGATAGACCTGAGCAGAAAGCCCAGCCACGTGGGCTCGGCCTCACCACCACCTCCACCTGCCAGAACCGAGGCTTTGTGAGGGTCTGAGGAACGAGATCAGGTGTTGGGGTCCCTGAAGTCCCTTGTATGATTCTTGCCAACAAGTCAGTCTCAATACACGGCAACCGTGCATCACAGAGCAGAGTGAAGGGACCGGGTGGGCTGCCCCTGCGATGCTGTGGGTTCAATCCCAGACCCCACAGTGAAGCAAATCAAGTGAGTCACGCAGGCCCTGTGGGTGCCCAGCGTGCAGAAAGCTAGCTGCACTTGACCGTGGCCTAGCGCACGCATTGGCCCCTCCACGATATGGTCTGACGAAGGGGCTACGGGAGAGGGCTCAAGGCTGGCGGGGACAGGACAATCGGTGTAGGGTGGAGCCTTAGGCATATTGGGGCGGAGTCTCGGGAGTGTGGGTGGAGTCTCGGGTGTGTGGGTGGAGTCTCAGGTGTGTGGGTGGAGTCTCGGGTGTGTGGGTTAGGGTTAGGGTGTGGGTGGAACCTCAGGTGTGGGGGTGGAGCCTCAGGTGTGTGGGAGGAGCCTCAGGTGTGGGGGTGGAACCTCGGGTGTGTGGATGAAGCCTCGGGTGTGGGGGTGGAGTCTCGGATGTGTGGGTGGAGCCTTGGGCGAGTGGGTGGAGCCTCGGGTGTGTGGGTGGAGCCTCGAGCCTCTCAGGTGTGCGGAATTGAGCTGGGTTTTGATTGGCTGTACACCAGGTCTCTCCAGGCTGGAATGAGGCACAGGCCCCTCAGAGCAGCAACAATCTGTTCAGTGTATGATAACACACCACAAAGTTAGCAATATTATGAAAATGACTGAAATGTGACACAGAGACACAAAGTGAGCATGTGTCACGGGAAAACGGTGCAGAGAACACTGGGGGCCTGGGGGCCTGGGGGCCAGGAGCTGTGCTCCACCCAGGGGACAGGCGGTTTGAATCCCCCTCGCAGCTCTGCAGGAGAAGGAGGGGCAATCTCCCTGTGTGATCCTGGCCTCTGGAGACCCGCTGGAGGGTCAGCTGTGGGTCGGCTCTGCCTCGCCAGCACACAGCAACGGCACAGACTTGCTTGAGGTAGGGACGGTACACCTTCAATGTGCTAAACAAAACCCTCCAAGGCCCCATCTGTGAAGCACCGGGAGGTGAAGGCGGGTGAAGTGGACAGCAGGTTGTTCTGTCAGGGGCTGACAGGTGTTCTTGAACCAGCAGCCTTTATGTTCACACACAAGCCACACCCGCTGGTGACCAGTCAAGCCTGACTTACAGCGCCCTCCATTGGTGTCCGAGGCTGTGACTTCACAGGGACAGACGGCACATCGACCTCCGGGGAGCGGCTGCTGGATTTGAACCACAGCCTCTGAAGTCACAGTCTAGCACGTAACACACCACGTCACCGTGACTGTTAGGCAACGTCGAGTACAATCCGCAGTAACCCTGCGACCAGCAGATCTGAAGTCTGTTCTCGTTCCTCTAGAGTTCCAGGTTTTCAGAGGCCTGCTGTTTAAGAAGTGGATGCCAATCCTGCTTCCTAGTCCATCCTAATCTGGCTGCTCCTAAAACCTGTCCCCACGGGTGACCCTGAGGCATCTGACACAACGGCGGTACAACTTATCACTGTCACCCCACGATCACAGCAACCACGAGCCATCTCAGGGCTGCAAACCGACAGACCAAGGCTAGCCGCATGCAACCCGTGCTGCCCGAGATGCTCTGTGCAGACCTGGGTCACCATCAGGGAATGACTGGTATGCGTGGTCCTGGTGCAGCCTGACCACAAGCTGGCCACCTGCTGGAGCTGCAGGCACAACACTCACATCATGATCTGCACCCCTCGCCCTTTGCCCTCCATGTGCCCCCTGCTCTGTGCCCTCTGTCCTAAGGCCCCCTACACCCCTGCCCTGTGCCCCCATGTGCCCTTTGCCTTGGCCCCACCTGTGCACCTCCCGTGGCCCCCTATGCCCCCACCCTGCACTCCCACCCTGTGGCTCCCTGCCCTGCTCCCCCTACACCTTTTCCCTGTGTCCCCCCATGTGCCCTCCAGAGCCCCTGGACCTGTGTCCCACCTCAAGCCCCCAGCCTTGCAGCCCCTTCCCTGTGACCCTCGACCCTGTAGCCCCCAGTCCTGCGCCCCACTCCTGCACCACCAGCCCTGTGCCCCCCACCCTGTGCCTCCCTCCCGAGGCTCGGTGGGGCTGTGGAACTGGAGGGTTCTATTCCTGGGTGACCCTCTTTCCCAGATCTAGGACAGCCTTCCCTGCACCAGCTCAGAGCTGCCGGGACCTGTGGTCTGTGTGGCTGCCCCCCTGTAGGGCCCACCACCTGCATGTGTGGCCCACCTGGTCAACAGCAGAGGGTAGAAGGCCACACCCATGTCCCACCGGAGGGACACTCTCCCCCAGAATCATCAGAACCATGGTGACTGCTCTGGCCACTGTCATCAAGTCAGAACCCGCTCAGTGCTGACCCTCCAGTGGGTAGGAGGTGGGGGGCTGCGAGGTGAATGGGGCTGGGAGGCTTTGGAGTGACTTTGGGGGTGGAAGGCTATGGGCCGACTGAAGAGTGGGAGGCTGTGGGCTGACTGTGAGGGTGGGGGGCTGTGACGAGACTGGGGTGTGCTGTGGGGGTGAGGGGCTGTGAGTGACTGGAGTATGGAGAGTTGAGGAGTGGCTGTGGGGGTCAGGGGCTGTGAGGTGACAGTGGAGGGTGAGGGGTTGTGGGGTGACTGTGGGGGGTGGGCTGCTGAGAGCAACAGGGAAGGGCAGTCACTATGGTGTGTGCTGAGCTCTGGCCCCGTGAGGTCACCATGCTGAGTGTTGAGAACTCCAGGCCTTTCTCCCCAGCACTTCTCACTGGAATAAAACCTACAACCTTTCCATCAATTCACTGATCTTATCACTTCTGTGAGCGAGGTCCTTCTCCCTCACACAGCGTCCTCTTCCGCCACACAGCATCCCCTCCCCCACACGGCGTCCTGTCCCCATACACAGCACCCCTCCCCTGCTTGCCTATGATTCAGTGGATTCTGCTCCTGGGGTCTGAAACCTTCTATCTCCAGTGCTGGCCTGTGACCTGTGACCTGTGGCCTGCAACCTGTGGCCTCTGACTTGTGGCTGGGCCGAGCCCCTCTTGCCTTGCACTGTCCCCCCAGGATCTGTGGGGTTAGAGGTGGGCAGCTTCCAGTCTCTGGATCCCTGCCATCCTAAGAGACAACTCATAACGTCCCATTGATTTTTGTTAGACAGACCCAGCCTGCCCTCTGGCCCGATGCCAGGTTCCTGGTGCTCAGTGCACACTGAGCCATGACGTCATTTGGGCATCCTGCCAGGCAGATAGATGTGCCCCTGCAGCTCTGACTCCCCACGGGCAGGGCCCTCCACACCCCTGGCAGGGCCTCCCTGCACCCCGGACAGGCCCAACCCCCACACTTCAGGCAGGGCCCCTTGCAACCCACACAGGGCCTCCTCACACCCTGGGCAGGGGCCCCCCACACCCTGGGCAGGGGCCCCCCACACCCCGACAGGGCTCCCCTGCACCCCAGGCAGGGTCCCCCTGCACCCCTGCACTCCAGGCAGGGCCTCCCTCCACCCTGGTCAGGGCCCCCTGCACCCTAGGCAGGGCTTCCTCACACCGTGGGCTGGGCTCCTCTGCACCCCGGCAGGGCCCCCACACACACCCTAGGCAGGGCCTCCCTCCATCCTGGTCAGACCCTGTGTGTCTGCAGGAGGGCACACACCTCACCCCCGTGCCTGTCATAGTACTGCTCCCAGGCCTAATGTCAGCAAACATCCACCTCCCAGGAAAACCAGCTCGAGAGCCAGCCAGGCAGGTGACGCTCCACAGTGGCTCGATTTCAGCCACCTTTGAGGCCAAGCTGAGACCTGCTACTGTCACGTCCCTACAGTGGACAGCATCCAACATAATACCATCCTGCTGGAGAAGAGTCTTGAGCATACACGGACCAGCAGAACAAACAGGTCTGTCTTAGAGAGACACCAACAACCTAGGGGCAATCCCAGGACCCAGTGCCAGAGGAGAGACAGCCCAGCCCCTGCTGTCAGATGGTGGGCGCATGCAGGTGCTCTCTATAGGAGGGGTCTCACTCTGCCACCTGAAAAAGGAACTTTGTGACACACCAGCACATGCTGCTACGTGGCCAGAGCATCTCCTTGTCACCAGGTCACCAGCACCTTGGAATCCATGGGGCAGCTCTTCTCTGTCCTGCAGGGAATGTACGTCAGAAGGCCCTCAAGAGCTACGGAACACACACTCACACACGCTCACTCACACACACACGCTCACTCACACTCACACACATACACACACGCTCACACACACACATGCTCACACACGCACTCCACTTTTGCACTGAGGTGGGGGGCGGGGACTGCCATAAACACATCCTATTTTGATGAATTTCCCTCTGCTGGGTCTTCTGTGTGTTTTATGTCAATAACACGTGTACAAAGTTCTGAATGCTTCACTTTTCCCTCGCCAGCTGTCACCCATATCTGCCCTGACCCAGGACTTCTGATGGTTGTCTGTAGGGTGTTGTACTGCTGAACTAAAGGCAGTGTCTCTTGGGTGGTTCGAATCTACCAGCAGAAACTTGGGAGAGAAAGATGGGCAGTCTCCTCCAATGCAATTTAGAGCTTCTGAAAACCCGCTGAAGGATCAGCTACGCTGGTCCCAGCTCATCAGTAATGGGGAGGTGCCCCTATTCCAGAATCATCATAATGATTAGATGTCATGGCATTGGAGTGAACTCCAGTCATGGCTACATAACACCCCTCCCTCCATCATAAGTTATCACAGTGCGGTAAGGGCCTCAGGGGGGGCCCTGGGATGAGGGGAAGCAGAGTTCAGACTATTGTCCTAAGACCAATCACGAATCCTTGCCCACTCACTGCAAAGTGGGCCATGGAGTCTCCTCAAGTGTGATCTAACAGCAGACCAAAACAGCCTGGGCTTTTCCATCTTCTAAGTAACATCCTCAATACAAGAAAACTCCTCCTTCCTGGGCTGCAAGATCTACTCCTGTGAAAAACAGCCTATATGTTACACTTCAGTTGATACATATTGGTAAATGTCTTCCTTTTCATTTGTCTACAATGTTGCAATTGCTAAACCAGGAGATTTCACACACAACAGGCTGAAAGGCAGTGGATTGCAGTCATGTGTGACTGAGATTGTCCTGTTCCTGACCTTCTGCCCCCAACACCATGTTGTACTCTACTAGCTGTCCCTTCCTGAAGGCAGGCCCAAAGTAGGCCAGCCCGTCCCTCCACCCTCCTTCTAGAACATTCTGGCTAAGTATCACCAAGCATGGTCCACTTAAACAAGAGCTCACCGGGTCCTCAGCTATTCTGTGCTAAGGGGCCCTGCACCCTAGAAACGGCAAGGCTGTGCTGGGCAGACACCCTCCTGCAGATTGTGAGGATCGCAGGTGGGGCGCACTCTGCACAGAGATGTCAAAGATGGGGCTGCAGCACCCAAGGGCAGGGCTGCGTTTGAGGCTCAGTTCACATCACTCAGGGCACCCCGGAAGTGTGCAGGAGTCCCAGCACCCTGACAGCCCACGTCAGCACGCTGACAGCCAGGGTGCCCAGGAGCGTTCAGGAGCCACCACCACCTCGACAGCTGAGCTCATGGATCTGGGGTTCTCACACCTCACTGAATGTTACAGCTGATGCATTCATCTGATAACCCAGAGGCTTCTGGCTGAGTCTACCCATCGGTGCCTCAGAAGGAAGGCCTGGCGACCGGTCTCTGAGGCCCAGGAGCACACTTCACCCTGCACACGGGTCCCACGAGTCCAAGTTAATGCCGCACCGCTCAGTTTTCATGCTGAGATAATGAAAGGAGGAGCTGTCTGGGCCCCCAGAGGTCTGGCGGATGGGTCCACGGCCACCCAGTGGGAACTTGAGGGGAAAGGTCCTGAAGAGAGTGACCAGAGAGGGGCCTGGTGGGCACAGAGCTGGGGGGCGGGCCAAGAGGCAGGAGTGTGTTGCTGTTGGTTGTGGTCAAGCTGTTTCTGGCTGGTGGAGGCCTCACAGGGCGGAAGGCGCTCCGGGGTCTCCAGGCCAAACATGCAGGAAGCAGATGGCCAGGCCTTTATTCCGTCTTCCTCTGAGTGGGCCAACTAGGTGCCCCACCTGGAAGGCAGGTAGGGTTCCCGACAGGGGCAGCTGCCTTGGGAAGGGGAAGGCTGGCAGGTGATTAGATCCCTCAGGCTGTACTGAGACCCCCGGGAATCCTTCAGGGGCAGCGAAGGACACACCTTTGGAGCCGGAAAGGCTGGGACTGGTGCAGGGCCTGCCAACCGGGCCGTGCCAGCAGGTGCCACACGTCACCTGGGATCCAACCACCTCCTAGTGAGAAGAGAGGTGTGCAAAGCCCGGAGAACGTCAGCCTCAGGCCCTGCTGGTGGCCAAGCCCGGTCCATTCAAAACACTCAACCCCGCTGTACCAGGAGGGGACAGTCTGCTGCCCAGGGCAGTGATGGGAGGGACAGACAGAGGGAGGGACGGAGCCCATCTAGACGGAGAGAGGCTGGGCCAGGCGGCCCCACATTTGTGAACTGCTCCACAGGCTCTTGGGAGCTGACTTCTCAGAAGCAGATCACCAGGCATTTCTTCCACAGCACTTTGGGAGGCCTTGAGGCTCAGCCTCTGGTGAGCCACGTGCACCGAGGTGTGAGCTGCACCACGCACCACCCAGGTCTCCTGGGCATGTTTTCTCCACACCTGGGAGCACCTGCCAGCAGCACTGGGCTGTTCGCATGCCGAGTGTCCTGGAGAAAGCATCTACCCGCGCCTGGCCCACGCCCAGCCCAGAGGAGCTCGGCCCGGGGGAGTCTGGCTGCAGTGACACCCAAGCCTCCTGACACCCTAGACTGTGCGCCCGCAGTGGAAACATTCCTGGGTAAACAGACCTCACAGCTCAGGTTGCCGCAGCACCGGGGAGGGGGGCTTCCAGGACGCAGGCAGCAGAGCTGCCCCCAGACTGCAGAGTGTCCGACCTCAACACATGTCAGTCCTGCACTCGGGCCTCCCCCAGGCCACAGGGGTCAGCCACCACCTTCTGTCACCCTGCCTCCCCCTGCTGACCTGGAATCTGGAAGCCTCTGCCCTGGCCAGTCCCTGGGGCACAGACGGTGTGTGCCTGACCACTGGCCCAGAGGTGGGCAGCTGACCAGCCAGGGGTACTGCGGGAACACGTTTGGCCTCCTGCCTGGGCAAAGGCGACAGCTAGGTCCTGTGCAGCATCTGCCCTCACAGGCTGCCTGGCACGGGCCGGCACGTCTTCCTGTGACAGGGTCTTTCTGAGTTGGAGTAAACTCAGTGCTGCTTTTTACATATTTAACTGCTGGCCACACCCCAGCCCCTAGTTCTCACATCACAGTCACTCTCACCACACTGGGACTCAGGGTTGGCAGCTCCCCTCGTGGCCCTGCTGGCGGGGGCTGGGCACCAGAACAGCCGTCCCAGCACAGGCTCAGCCTCTGTCCTCGAGACAGGGAGCACGCATGGTCCCTCAGCGTCTGCAGACAAGGAGTCCAGGCTCTGGCCAGGCGCCCAGCCAGTAGCCCAGCCCAGCAGCTGCTGGTGTCAGCAACAGGGCCCGGAGCAGGCCTGGGCAGGCGGGCACCCGCTTAAAGAGCCAGGGGCAGGATTGACAGGCCCCCCTCCATGGAGCCCTTCCTACCGATGCCTCGTCCCCCTCCCCACTTCTCTACCTCAACCGGGGGGGCCCAGCCGCTGATGGACTGGGCTGCAGGCACCTCCACCCAGGGCATCTTCCTTCTGCAGGACAGTAAAGTGAAGCTGCCCAGTGCCCACCAGACTCACATCGAGTGGGCTCCAAGTCACTGTGACCCTGAAGGATACAGGAGAGCTGCCCCTTTGGGTTTCCAAAGCTGCCATCCTTACAGAGGAGGTCGCCCCTCTTCCGCCCACGGAGCTGCTCGTGGGTTCAGACCACTGACCTTTTGGCTAGCAGCCAAACATTTAACCACTGCACCACCAGGGTGCCTTGAAACAGTCTTCTTAACCCCTGAGCCCAGGGAGGTCAGTGTGTCCTCCGCGGTAGCCCAAGTGTACCTGTGGAGCCCTGTGTCCTCCGTGGTGGCCTGTGTGTGGCTGTGAAGCCCAGGAAGGCCAGCGTGTCCTCTGAGGTGGCCCCTGTGTGGCTGTGGAGCACTGTGTCCTCTGAGGGAGCCCGCGTGTGTCTGTGGAGCCCAGGAAGGCCAGCATGTCCTCTACAATGGCCCACATACGACTGTGGTGCTGGAAACTGTGATCCTGATCTTTCGAGTACCAGCAGGGCCCCCCAGGTGGACAGGTGGGGCTTCCAGACTAAGACACTAGGAAGTCAGGCCTGGTGACCTACATCTGAAAACGATGGCAGAGCGGACGTGGTGCAAGACCATGCTGGAGACGGCCCGAGGCTGGACAGCACATGGGCATGCAGTGACCCCAGCAGTGGGCAGGGCGGACCCAGGGTCGTGAGGCCGGTGCGGGCCCAGCCACTTTCTGTCCTGCTGTCTGTGGGGTCACCCCGATCCCAGTCGAATGATGACACCCGACAACATCTCAGTCCCCACAGACAGAAGCATGAGGAACCAGGGCGGGGGGGGGGGGGAGGTAGGGGAGCTATTGTGTGAACCCTCGGGTGGGTTTTGTGGGCTTGTGGGAATAGACCCCCATCCTCCTCCTGTGAAGCAGTGGGGGGATTCGAACTATGTGCTGTTGGGATTGCAGCTTATTACCACGAGGTCCCTCTAAAAAGCCCCGGGAGGCGGGGAAGCCTTGGCGGTTCCCCCGCCAAAGTGGGAGTGCAGGACGGTCCTTGGTCACAGAGCCCTTCGGGACACACAGCAGAGGACGGGCCTCTGTCACACGGCCCTTTAGGACACATAGTGGCTGGTTTGTGGGTCAGGACTTGGGAGTGCAGGCCGGGGCTCTGGTCACACAGCCCTTCAGGACACACAACGGCTGGTTCACAGGTTACGATGTGGGAGAGCAGGCCGGGGGTCCACACAGCCCTCCTGGATGCACAACGGCTGGTTTGCGGGTCAGGATGATTCCTCTCCACGCAGGGACTCAGCCAGCTTGTGCTTGTCTGCCACGTCCATGGGCCCTGCTGACCAGGCGACCCCCTCCTATTCACCCACCAGAGGGACAGTGGCTCCAGCAGGACTGAGCTGTCTGGACTTCTTGCCAAGCTGGTTACTTGTGACAAGCTGTTCCCTGGGCCGTCCAGCCGGCTCCAACTCCCAGGGCCGGGCGCCTGGCAGAAGCAGACCATTGGCCTCTGTGATGGGGTCCCCCCTCTTCCACCCAGACCCTCCGCTCCCCAACATGCTATTTTCTGGGGACAGTCCCTCTCACCACCCTCCACCCTCCCCTCTCCAGACACTCTGCCTGGACTTCTCCAGCAGTAGAGGTGGCGGTTCTTGGGTGGCCAGCCGTGTGACCTCATTCCTCACCGCGGCCACAGCTCAGAGGCGTCAGTTCCTCTTTGTTGTACCTCACTCAACATCCAGCTTTTACACACATGACTGAAGACCATCATGGTGCTTAACTGTCCCCACGAACCACCGTGCGGTCACCCTAGAGGCTCAGCTCCCTCCTTGCCCACACCGTCCAGTCTTCATCCTTCTCTGTGGAGTCTTTTCTCATTGTCACAGAGCTAAACCTCATCCACGGAGAACACGTGCGAAGTGCAGGGCGAGTCCACAGATGCAGGGGGTGGGGGAGAGCCACGTTTCTCCACGTCCTCAGAGGACCGCCCACCACATCCCCGCGGAGGACCACCCGCGCATCCCCACAGATCGCCTCTCATGTCTTCAGAGGACCGCCCACCACATCCCCGCGGAGGACCACCCGCGCATCCCCACAGATCGCCTCTCATGTCCTCAGAGGACCATTCGTGCATCCCCACGGAGGACCACCCGCACATCCCCACGGATCGCCTCTCACGTCCTCAGAGGACCATTCGTGCATCCCCACGGAGAACCACCCGCGCATCCCCACGGATCGCCTCTCACATCCTCGGAGGACTACTCGTGCATCCCTGCGGGTCTCCCCATCACTTCTCCCACGTCCTCAGAGGATCACCTGCCACATCAACGCGGATCTCCCCCACTTCTCCTCTTGCGTCCTTGGAGAGTCCCCCACGCTTCCACGCGGATCCCCCCACTTTCTTCACTGTCTTGGTCAAGCTAAGTGCATAGGTGAGGCAGTTGGGGCCTCTGCTGGACCGTAAGATAAACTCATCCTAAGCATTGTCCTTATATAAAACGGCTCCTGCATCTCCGACGGCGCCCTTTCCCCACCAGAAGAGCGTTTCTACAAGGTCCGTGTCCCCTGTGGTCCATGGGGAAGCCTGGTGCCTGGACCAAGGCTAGTGCGCAGCGCCCAGCCAGCAGCCTGGCCATCCCTACTCGGGGGCCCAGACAGGCCAGAGATGAAAACCTCTTCCCAAAGCCCTCTTTAACAGCTCTTTTTCTTAACTACACCACTAGCCTGCCCCCTCCCCTCCCCAGGCACCTCTGGTGGACTTGAACCACTGACTTTTCAATCCTCAGTTGAGCGTGTGCACCATCGTGCGGCCTGGGCCTTCACGCACACAGCAGCACTTGGGAGTGTCGGCTGGTGAATGTATTAGTGAGTGGTCAGAGCTTTCTGCCCACAGCAGGGGCGACACAGCCAGACCACCATCACCACCACCACCTAAGGCTCACCAGCAGCACATAGTGGAAGGGGAAACTGAGGCACAAGCAGTCATCCTTCCAACTGCTGGCCCCACAGCTGTATTCGAACCTGTGCCTGTCAGATGCAGAGCACCACACCTCTTCACCTCATCTGTGGACAATGTGAACCACTTTCTAGCTCACCAAAAACTCGTGAGAGCCAGAGATGACCACATGGCCCATCTCTCTTCTCACTGTCTTGGATGCACCTGCTGTCCTGATGGCCTGCACCCTCACCCTCAGGGCTCAGAGGCCCAGAACACGCCCCCACAGGGCCTGCACGCTCACCCTCAGGGCTCAGAGGCCCAGGATGCCCCCACTCGCCCTGGAAGTCCCCTCAGGGCCAAATGATGCCCAGTGTTCCAGAGTGGGGGCAGTGGTCAGAGAGGACACCTCGGGGACATGGCCTTGTTTGTGACAGAAACTACAACCTGCCAGATGACTTTGAAACCATAAGACCAGAGCCTGTCCCAGAGCGGGGCTGGGGGTCACTGTTGCAGACACAGGCTACAGGCCATCAGGGGTGGGGCTCTGGACTGAGGTGAGTGTGCATGGAAGGTGTCACACCATTGAGCGACCACTCTGAGCTGGACCATCCCCTGGGTGGGCTTCCACCTGTTCCCCACCCTCTCTGGGCAGTGGACACTTACCTGAGTCCCATACCGGGGCAACACAGCAACCCAGAGCCCCTGGGCCCAGAGCCCCTTCCTGGGGTCAGCCTCAGACGTAGGCCATCGGCCAGTCGACCTCCGCGGGCTCTCCTGATTACCTGATGCCCAGAACGTCTAGTGGGAAACTACACATTACCCCACTTGCCTTCAAATAACGGTGCCGCCTCTGCCCCCGCCCCCATGCAGGCTGGCCGCTCCAGATGCCTCCTCAGAGGATCCTGCGCCCCCTCAGGCACCTGCCCTGGCCCATTCCCTCCCTGACTGCAGCTGGGGGCGGGGACACCCCTATGGCGAGGCCGGGCACACAGTAAGCGCTGGCGTCCCAGCCCCCAGGGAAGCACTGTCCTGGATTTGCTTCTGCACCATGGCGGAGGGCCACACTGCGGCCTGTGGCGCCGCGGGCTCAGGGGAAGGAGCGCTGGGATCCCCGCCCCGCTAGGCGCCCCGCAAGCGGCCCCGTGAGCGCCGGTCGCGCCCTGGAAAAGAAGGGGGCGCTCTCGGCCTAGTGCCTAGCTCGGGAAGCTTTGGAGAGCAGGGACCCTCAAGCTGAGCTCAGACTCGAGTTCGCGGCACCTCCTAGACCAGGGCTCAGTTTCCCCAACCGAAGGGGAGCCGCTGGTGGGCGACAATGAGGGATCTGGCACCGCTATGCCGAGGCCTGTGTGGGGAGGCGGCTGGCCAGGGGCGCGCCGGGACAGGAGCGGCGGTGCGTAGCTGCCAGCCAACCTGACGCGCATTTGGTCTCCGCGCCCCCAAACCCACCGCGGGCAAGGCCACCCCGCCCCCCGCCCAGCGCTGCAGGCGCCTCGCCAGGGCGGCGTCCTCACCTCAAAGCCGCCGGGTCAGGACGCTCCAGCCCTGGCGAGGTTGCGGCGGGCCGACCTCGAGCCTGACCTGGTCCAGGCGCGCTCTCTGCGGTGGGGAGTCGCTGGCCCCCCACACTCCTACAGACAGCGCGTAGGAACAGGTGTCTGGGTGCAGGGCCCGAGGGCGCGCAAGCTGCAGAACCCACAAGGGGCAGAGGTCGGGTGGAGCCCGCGGCCGCCACGCCGGTCCCCCCGCCGCAGGTGCGCCCGTGTCCCTGGCGCGCCCCGGTGCCCAGCAACTCACCTGCGCTCATCGTGAAGGGTTCTCAGGGTCGCTGCAGGCCCGGCGCCCGCCGCTCGACCCCGCAGGCGCCAAGCCGGCAGTGCCGCGGGCCTCGGGTCTGTCCGTCTGTCCGCACGTCCGCCCTCCCGGCTCCGCGCAGCATCCGCGCTCGCCCTGCATCCCGCTGCAGCCCGGCCAGAGGCCCCGCCCCGCCCCGCCCCCGGGCACGCCCCACAAGCCGACCTGACACGCCCCCACGGCGCCGCCGCGGAGCACTCTGGGCCGTGTAGGCGCCGCGCCCCTGCTGTCCCACCTGGTCTTCCCAGCTCTCCTCCGGCTGAACTACAAGTCCCATGGGGCACCGCGGCGCGCGCAGGCGCAGGAGACCAGCACCCGCTGCGGCCTTTCGCTATCGCTCTCTGGTCTCTGCAGAGCTGTCACCGCGGCCTGGGTGGCGGTCGCTCCAGGGCATCGCGCGTCACCGGCCTGAGGTGGAGGAAACCACGAGCCCCTGCAGCGATCGTGGGCTGCGAGGGGCTCAACCCCTTTCGTTCCCATTTGCCGAGAGAGAAGCTGAGGCCAGGCCGCACGGCTGGAGATAGCCTGTGTCCAGGAGGCAAGGGCTGGGGTTCACCTGAGTTTTCCTCGCTGCAGGCTGGGGCACCCCTTCGGCCCAAGGCAGGGAAGGGCCGCTGAACATTGAGGTCTGGACCTGCCCCCACCCTTGTCTGGCTCCCCTCTGACGTCAGGTCCCAGCACTCAGGTGGGAGGCCCCAAGTGGAATGGGGCCACCAAGGGACACCCCCCCCCCCGTGTGCCTGGTACTGACCACAGACGGAGGGCTGGACGGGGCTGAGCAGGAGAGACGGAATGAAGGATCGTTTAGGGGCAGAAGCTGGGGCAGCACGAGAGGGAGTGACAAGGACCAGATTGTGGCCAGTGGCAGCCCAGAGCATGAGGCCGGATGAGGACAGACACAGAGCGGAGACATTCTTGGGCCCACAGCACCCGTCCACCCCAGGAGAGACCAAGGCCCAGCCTGAGATGGCTACACTCCTGAGAGCCAGACACCCCCGCCCACAGCGTCTGCACATAGCTCACACAGGCCAGGCCAGTGCGCTGTGCCTGTCCTCCCTGCCCCCCCTTACACGGGTTTGTGAGTGTGTTCCTGGCATGGACTGGTGAGCATGTCCAGGGTGGACTCTTGGTTGAAGCGTCTCTGTTAGTGTCCCGGTCCCTCATTTTTTACCAATGCCTTTGGTGCAACTTCTTCCTTCATTACTGTTGACTCTTGTCACGTGGCACTTCAGATTCGCCAGTTCTTTCTGCTACATTAACTCTGAAAAAAAAAAAAAAAAGAAAAGAAAAAAGAAAGAAAAAAAAAACTCTGTGCGTCCGGCGTTTGTTAGCAGGTGCGATCAAGTCAGTTTCTGCCCACAGCGGCCCATGTCCAGCAGAGCCGATGCTGCCCTGCGCTGCGCTGCCCTCAGGTGGCAGCTGGAGCCCACTCTTGCAGTCACAGTTCAGTCTACCTCCTTGAGGGCCTTTCATGTTTTCACTGACCCTCTGCTTCACCCATTATGAGGTCCTCCAGGGACTGGTCCCTCCTCCTCACGTGTCCAAATGTGTGAGGCATTTATTTTTAAAGTGATTTAATGAACAGGGCACTAGGGGTCCTGACCGTCACCTCAGCTTCCTGCCCTGGCTGACAGAATGACCATCCCCTGCCCACTCCTAGAGTGATGTAATGCACGGGGCACTGGGAGTCCTGACCATCACCCAGCTGCCTGGCCAGCAGAGTGACCATCCCCTGCCTGCTCCTAGAGTGATGTAATGCATGGGGCACTGGAGAGGGGAGGCCTGTCTGGCAGAGTGACCAGGCCCTCCCCTTTAGGAAGCCTCTACTGTCTGAACCCTAATGTTCATATCCTGGTCCTGGGGAGGCAGAGACCTCTCCCGCCATGCACCCCACCTGTCAGCAGTGGGGGAGCGGGTGGAGTGTGCAGGCCCTGAGGACCCTGGTTACCAGCACTTAGCCCGATCCCTCGGTCTCTGTCCCCAGAGAGAGCGCCATCAGCCCACACGTGCTGGGCAGTTCTGCGGAGAGCAGGGTCAAAGCGTGTCCTGGCCCAGCAGCCCTCCAGCCAGCATGTCGTGTGGCGGGGGCTGCGTGTCACTGCAAGGCTGGAAATTCTGCCACCAGTGTCTTGAATCAACTGGCCCCAGGAAATACACCAGCCTTAATAGAAAGAAGTGTTCAGGCGTGCAGTTACGGACCTCGGAATTGAATGCTGAGAGGATGAAATCAGGCACAGAAGGATGGATGAGTACTGTCCCTCCCCGCAGACCTGAAGCCAGCAAATACGCAGAGACCAGAGCCGGGGAAGAGGGAGGAGGAGCTTGGGCTCAGGCACATAGAAGACCTTGACCTCTGGGAGAAAGGTCTGGGAATGGAGATCCACACAGGACGCAGCTTGAGGGAGCCGTGGTGGGCAGGTGGGGAGTCTTCTTATGTGTGTTCTCATCACACACGCACACCCCACGTGCATGCACACATGTGTGCACATACACTCATACAAACACTCCCACATGCACACACATCCACATGTGCACACCCCCACATATGCATGCACATACACACCTGCACCCCCCCACATATACATGTGTGCGCACACACTCCCACATGCACACACTCACATAGAAATGCACACTCCTTCACTCACCTATATGCGCGCACACATGCATACACACCCACATATGCATGCACAGGCACACATTTGCACACCCCCTCACATGCACACACACTTGCATGTACATTTACTCACCGCATGCGCACACACGCACACACTTGCACACCCCCATGTGCACCCCACACGTGCACACACCCACACATGCACACACACATTCACATGCACGCAGATGCCCCGTGGAAGCTCAGCAGGGGCTCAGCGGGGTTGGGGCGAGGACGGGGAGCAGGAGCCAGCAGAGCCCCTCCCTGCCCACTGTGTGCTTGTTCTCAGCAGTGACCCAGTTCACTTGGTCGACCAGGGACCCAAGGCAGCTGCTCAGCTCTCCTTCCACCTCCAGTGCTTGTCACGTCACCCAGGGACTCCTGGCCCACTCACCTGGAGGCCCCAGGTCCATCCTTAGGCCCCACTCTGCTGCTGTCTCCAGTGGGGACCCACCTTGCCCTTGAGTCAGCCCCATCCGGGAACCTAAGCCAGGCCATACACTCTTCCCATCGCTGAAGAGGGAGCAGAGGCCTTGGCCCACTCACTGCCCCCCATTTCTACATGGGGAGACCGAAGTACAGGTGGTCCAGGTCTCACCGCCCCCCAGACCTCAGCCTCCCGGACACACCAGATCCACCTCAAAGAATGTCCTGGCGCAGGTTAGATCCGGTAAGTAGTCACAGGAAGAATCCCCCCCAACACAGCACCTCAAAATCAGCGCCCCCTCCCAGCCCCCCAGTCCCACATTAAACCCCTCACCCTGCAGCTCCCCACACAAATCCATGTTAGGGAGGTGGGCCCACCCAGGAAGGTGAGACGACTCCCTGGCCCAGAGCTGGTGGGAGAGGGCGGGGCTCCTGCCAGGGCTGAGGTCCGCTCACCCCTCACCTCTGAGCACAGCAGAGACCGCTTTCACAGCCAGAGAGCCCTTCCTGGAGGGACAGCTTGCCGCTCAGGTGAACAGAGTGAGGGCTTCTCCCGAGGCCCCTCTTAACCTCACACACCTGAGCTTCACCTAGGTCACCTGGACAGGTGAGAGGAGGGAGAAGAGCCTGAGTGGGGGGCCACACATGTGTCGACTTCCTGCCATGTTGTTGTTGTTATGTGCCGTTGAGTCTTTTGCGACTCATAGCGACCTACAACAGCCCTAAACTGTGCTCTATCCTGTGCCAATCTCATTGCCTCTGTCATACCCATCCCGATTACCCCAGTCACTGAATCAATCCACCTCATAGAGGGTCTTCCCCTCCTGCGCTGTCCCTCTACTCTACCCAGCATGATGTCCCTCTCCAAAGACCTGTCTCTCCTTACAACATGTCCAAAGTATGTCAGACGAAGCCCCAGAATCCTTGCCCCCAAGGAGCAGCCTGGTTTAACCCTCTCCAGGACGAATCTGTTTGTTTTCTTGGCAGTCAATGGTACATTCAATACTCTTCTCCAGCACCACAGCTCAAAGGCATCAATCCTCCTGCCATGAGCCCGCCCCAAACCTCAAGTCTTCAGCGTTCACAGAAATTGGAGCAGCTTGGAGACCTGGCAGCCTTGGCTTTCACACAAGAGGATCCCTGAGGAATGAAAAAGAACACGTAGGCCCTCTGGTCCAGGACACAGCCTGGTGGTGCCATGGTGTAAGTACTGAGCTGCCAACAAAGAGGTTGGTGGTTCAAACCCAGCAGTGGCTCCGTGGAGGAAGACATGGCCATCTCCTTCTACAGAGATCTACAGTCGTGGGGCACTGGCCTTGAGGGATGCCCCGTTCTTGAGTCAGAACTGACTCCTAGCTGGCCCTCTAGTGGGTTTTCAGAGGCAGCAAATAAGCCAGGAAATTGTCCATCTTTCTCCTGCCGAGCAGCTGGAGGATTCAAACCACGGTGCTTTGGGATGGCAGTACAGCTCCTTACCACTAGGCTGCCAGATCTCCTTCCCAGTGCAGACAGGAGGACAGCGATTCTCTGTCCCTCTCTGTCCCTCGCTGGCAACAGCGTGCCTCCCTGCAAGCAGGCAGCATAACCCATCCCACGTTGCCAGTGCGTCCACCGGCGGCCCGGCGGCCCTGCAGGACAGCAGGCTGACCCGTGCCCGCCCCGCGCCCGGGATGATGCCCTGAGGCTGTCATCCGCACAGACCCAGGCTGCCCTGCTTTGTCTGCAGGAGGGTCTGCAGGGTGGCACCCACTGTCGAGAGCAGCAGCCCAGTGCTTTGTGCACTGCGCCCGGACCTCTCCTCTGCCAGATTGCTCTCGTGTGGTCATTCGTGTGTCGCTGGAAGCTTTTCCACCATTATTTCAAATACCAGCAGGATCGCCCCAGGTGGACAGGCTCCACAGAGCTTCCAGGCCAAGGCAGGGAGCAGGACTGGCCAGCGTGTCTGAGGCGACAAGCCCTTGGAAACCTGTGCGAATATTGGTGCTGTTTACCGTCCAGTCAGATCTGCCCATCGCTGACCCTCCAGCCAGGTTTCAGAGGCAGCAAATAACCCAAGAGATTGCCAGTCCTTCTCCCACAGAGCAGCTGTGGAGTCGAACCACGTGCTTTTGGGTTGCTAGCACAACCCCTTACCACGAGGCCACCAGAGCTCCCCATTCCACCCGTGATATGGATAACATTGGAGCATCATCTGGTACGTTGCCAGGAGAGCCCCTCAGGTTGAAAGGGACTCAAAATACGACGGAGGCAAAGCCGTTTGGTCAAAGGAGCTGTAATGACGTGGACGGAATACCAACAAAGGGTCTTTATTTCTGACATAGGAAGACGCAAAATGAGGAGAAGCAACTGCCAATGTCCACCAGTAATCAGAACATGTAATATATGAATGTGACTGTAAGAAAATGGGAAGTTGTAAAAGAAAAAGAAATTGAAAACATTCATACAAGCATCCTCGGCATTTGTGGGCTGAGAAGGACTGACACTGGCCTCTTGTGATCAGGGAATTAGAGGATCCACAACGCTAGAAATGGCATGTCCAAGAGCAATGGTGTGGCCTTAATCATAAAGAAGACACGTCTGAGACCCATCCTGAAGACAATGCTTTCAGTGATGTGACGTTGTTGTTGATGGCCTTCGAGTCCAGCACAACTCATAGCGACTCTATGGACAAAAGGCCTGAAGCCCCTCTACAACTACTGACATTTATCAAAGTTCATAGAGTTTCCGGAGGCAAGTTATTTAGGAAGTGGATGCCCCTCCTGCTTCCAAACCTGTCATGTTATTGTTGTTATGTGCCGTTGAGTTGCCTGTGATGTATAGTGACCCTATGTACAGCACCTCTGAACCCTTCCCTGTTCTGAGCCAGTCTCACTTAACTCCGACACACCAACCACCATTGCCCCAGTTACTGTATCAGTCCATTTTATGTGGGGTCTCCCTCTCCTGATATGTCCATCCACCTTTCTGAGCATGATGTCCTTCTCTATGGACCAATCTCTCCTGGCCACATGCCCAAAGTAAGTGAGGTGGAGCTTCAAAATCCCAGTCTCCAAGGAGATACTTGGTTTCACCCTCTCCAAGACAGAGCTATTTGTTTTCTTAGTAGTCCATGGTATGTTCAAGACTCTTCTCCAGCACCACAACTCAAAGTCATCTATTCTTCTTCTGTCATCCTTAGTCATTGTCCAACTCTCTGAAGCATAACAAGTGATTGAGAAGACCATGGCCTGGATTAGGCGCACCTTAGTTTCTAGACAGACATCACTGCTCTTCAGTACTGAGGAGAGGAGGTCCCTGACAGCAGATTTTCCCAGTGCAATTTGTCTTTTGATTCCTGACTGCTGATGTTAAGAGTGTCGATTGTTGAGCCGAGCAAGCTGTAGTTGTTAACAACCTCATTCTCTTCTCCATCTATCATGGTGCTACCAGTTGGCCCAGTGGTGAGAATCTTGTCTTCCTGATGTTGAGCTTCAGTCCATATTGAAGACTGAAATCTAAGGGAAGCCGAATATCAAATTTAATAATAGTTGACCAAATGCTGTTTTGGGAAATGAGGGAAGCTTGATTGCCCACCTTGTGGCAATGGGGCGTTCCCTAGGAGTTAACATTGTTCTTAGTTTGTGTCAAATGAACCCCTCCCTCTTGATAGTAACATAAAGAGGAACTTGGCCTTATCTGTAAAAGACTTCATCATTATCCTTTGTTTTGTACTTCCTTGTGATTTTACTTTTTTTATCTTATGGTTCTAAATAAATACTCAGAGAAGCATGGCTTGAGGTCTTCAGTCGAGAACTGCTGACCCTCTGTTTTATGCTCTCTGCTTTATCTCATTCCTGGCTGTTTGTCTCTTTATTAATAATTATAAAATTATTCTATTCTTTGGGACCCTCGGTCTGCAACAGAAATCCTTGACTTTCTGCAGCAAGTGCTTCAGGTCTTTTTCAGTTCCAGCAAGCAAGGTTGTGTCATCTGCATATTGTAGGCTGTTAATGAGTCTTCCTCCAATCTTGATGCCACACTCCTCCTCATAAAGCCCTGTTTCCAGAATGATCTGTTCTGCTTACAGATTGCAGTGGTATAGGGACAGGATGCATCCCTCCTTTCCTGATTTTGAACCATGCAGTGTTTCCTTGCTCTGTTCTGAGGACTGCTTCTTGGTCCAAGTATAGGTTTTGTATAAGCATGATCAGGTGTTCTGAAATTCCCATTTTCCTCAAGGTTAGCCACAGTTCATTGTGATCCACACAGTCAAATGCCTTTGCATAGTCAATGAAACTCAGATAGACATTTTTCTGGTATTCCCACCTTTCTGCCAAGATCCACCTAATATTATCTATAATATCCCTAGTGCCATGGCCTCTTCTAAACCCAGCTTGTCTTTCTGGTAGTTCTCTGTCAATGTGCTGATCCAGTCATTTCTGGATAATATGCAGCAGGATTTGCTAGTATGTGATATTAGCAATGTTGTTGTTTTTAAGTGCTGTTGAGTCAAAGGTGACTCATAGCGACCCTATGAACGAAAGACCTGGGCACCGGTCTAACTTTTGTCCTTTCTCCAGGCTCATAGGGTTTCCGGAGGCAAGCTATTTCGGAAGTGGATGCCACTCCTGCTTCCAAGCTTGTTTTTAATTGGGGAGCTCCCCCAAACACTGTCCACCACGGGTAACCATTCTCACATTTGACACATCAGTGTCACAGTGTTCAGCTTCACAGCAACCACAAGTTACCTCTGTACAGCAAATGGACAGACCAGGGTTATGTGACCTAGAAGAATGATAGCGATATTGTTTTATAATCTCCACACTCTGTCGGGTCACCTTTTTTTGGAATGGGAATAAATATGGATCTCTTTCTGTCAGTTGGCCAAGCAGTTGTCCTCCAGATTTCTTGGCACAACTTGGTGAGCACATGCAGGGCAGCATCTGTTTGCAGAAATACATCAATTGGTATTCCATCAATTCCTGGGGCTGTATTTTTTTGCCAAGTTCTTCAGAACAGCATGTACTTCCTCCTTCATCACCATTGACTCTTGCTCATATGTTGTTTCTTGAAATTCTTCTGTGTCAGCCACTTCTGTTTGGTACTATGACTCTGCCTCAGGTATACAGGCAGACTTGATAACACAATGGTTCCAGGTACACAACTAAAACGATTCCCAGATATACAACTAATTCAGTGATTACCAGACACACAACTAACACAATTACTGAGTACACACACCAACCACTAAAGTGAAGATGAAGACCGTGAGAACGTTTACTGGCTCTGCAGTCTGAAATGGAACAAACACGCCATCAAGATGCATCAGAAACAGCTGAAGACTGGAGTGCAGAAATTGTAAACAAACAGGCTGAGCACAGTGAGTCTGCATTTCATGGCCATTGCTGGGCTCCCTCAAGTCAGCGACCGCTGGAACAACATTAGATTAGCATCCTGCTGCTCCTGTCCTCCAGCTGCCCAGGCCCACTGTTGCAGCAATGGGGTCAGCACACCTCATTGGCAGTTTTCCTCTTCTACACTGACTCTCTGCTTTCCCCAGCATGATACCCTTCTCCAAGGCTTGGCCCCTCTGCACAACACATTCAAACGACGGGAGACAAAGTCTCACATTTTTGCTTGGCACCCACTGCCGGGAGATCAGGAGGCATATTGCATTGAGCAGACGTGCAGTGAGGGATCTCTGCTTATCACCGAGGAGCAACGAGGTCTGTCTGAAGAGCAATTGTGTGCGCCTGAGTCACGCATGGCCTTCCCATCACCCGCTACGCCTCTGAGAGGCGGACAGTGAATAATGACAGAAGGGTAGCTGACTTGGAGCTGTGATTGGAGAAGCGTGCTGGACACCCGTGGGTGGCCAGGAGAACAAGCAGGTGTGTCCTGGAGAGGGTGGGGCAGAGTGCCCCTGGGAGAGAGGGACAACAAGGCGTCACCTCACATATTCCTACGGGAAACTACTTTTGTGGTGAGACATCCTGCACAATGAAAGAGAAGAGCCTCGATGAGATGGGTTGACGCAGCGACTCGGGCAGTGGGCCCCGGTGTGCCAGAGGTGGGGAGCGTGGCACAGGACTGGGCGGGGCTCAGATCCGGGGTGCATCGGGCCGCTGTGAGCCGTACTCAGTAGCACCTAACAACAACAATAACAGCAAATTTACTTCAAAAACTGGAAGACTGACCTTGTTTTTTAAAAGTCACCCATTTTGGTATTTCTTTTACAGCAGTGCCCGGGATCAGAACAAAGGATGGCCGCTAGTCCTCCCCGTGCTGGACACGCTGTCTGTTCATGAGCTGTGTCCCCTCTCCAGCCCTGGGTGACCTGTACAGCTCCACGTCCTCAGAGCCTGGCCTGCTTGGCACCTGGGCGAGGGCAGGGCAGCGGGTGCTCTAGGGCCTGTGTGGAGTCTAGAAAGTTCTCATCACCGGTTGAACACCTTCAGCCCAGGCCAAGCCTTGCCCCTCACTCTTTGAATGTCATCTGCTGCTTCCCAGTGCCAGGTTCCCATGCCTATACCCACCGAGCCGTGGCTGGACAGAGGGATCCCTGGGTCAACCAAAAGCAAGGGAGATTAACCACCTCTGCCCCCCAAGTCCTGTGCTCCCATACCTTGCTCAAGCCTCTCTGTACCCCTTGTTGGCTGTCCTAGATCCCCCCAGAGGAGACAGAGACCCCAGCTTCATCCTAGTTGGACCCCGGCTTGGCTGTGTGTGGTCAGCCATCCCCAGATCCATAAACTGAGGGGTCATCCAGGGCTCACAGGCAATCAGGGGTGCAGACAAGAGAGGAGGGGGCATGGAGGGTCCTGTAACAGCTTCTTAGAGGAGGAGGCAGATGCTTCATGGCTACTGACTGATCGCTTGATTGGTCCAATAATGCTGGACTTTGGCGATGGACTTCACTCAGGCAGAGAGAACACAGGGCAGAGCCACAGCCCACAGAAGTGACGCGTGTCCCCCACGGCTGGGACCCCAGGCTCAGGGAGGGTGTGTCCTGTCCACAGTTACACAGTCCACTTTCTGCAGGATGGCCCCCAATCTCCAGCGGTCCCTGGTCTCTGGGTCTCTCTGGAGCTGGCAGGACAAAGGGGCCCCAGGGCACTTCCCAATCACTCGCGTCCTTGTTTTTCTGGAAAATCAGGCCCTGTTTGTTCCCTGATCTCCCATGTTGTGAACAAACAGAGCCTTGGGCTTCCTGTATGTCCTTCCAGAAAAGAGGGCCAGAGGTGGGGGCAGGCGGGACGGAGGAGGCTGGAGACATCGTCCTGCGATTTCACCCCGGGGTGCTCTGCCCTCCGCCTGTGTGGCCATCCTGTGGTGCCTGTCACACGGGGACCCAGAAGCAGGGCACAGAACTGCAGTCCTGTACTGTTCACTATGGCTGTGACCCACTGGCTGTGGGAAGCTGACTGCCAGGCCTTTCTTCCTGGTGTGGCCTGGGCTGGATGCTCCACTGGCCTGTCCTCTAGGCCTGCAGCACCGCCACACCTCATCTCCTGCTGTCCAGTCGATTCCAGTGCCTCGTGGGCCCCCACTGGGCTTCCCAGGCTGTGAATCCCAATGGAAGGAGTCTGTCCCTCTGTCCCTCAGAGCAGCTCATGGATTTGAACTGCCAAACCTCCAGTTAACAGTGCACAATGTGTCCTAGCCTCTCTCAGGTCTGGTGGAGGAGAGAGGCTCTGGCTGGAAGCCTGTCCTGTGTTCCTCACACTGGACATTAGGGTCAGCCCACCTTGGGCAGCAGTGGCTACAGGGTCCTTCAAGGTGGGGACGACAGTCACACATTTCTAATCTAGAGTGTGAGGTCAGACAGACCTTGTGACCTTGGACCTCACAGTGACCTTGAATGAAAGTGTCCAGAACCTTCTGGTGACTGGCTGACAGGGTCAGCAGAGCTGGGAACACCAGGGCAGAGCAGTGGTCAGTGCTGTCTGCATTCTGGGGATCCCTGCTGTGACGTAATGGGAGGGGGTAGCGCAGTGGTTAATGTGGCCTGAGAGAGAAGGCTGAGTCTGTCCGCTTCGGGGACTTCAGCCCTGGGAGCCCCCTCTGTCCCACAGGGTCCCCAGAGTCTCAGCTGCCTCCAGGCCTTGATTTTCTGTGACAGAGACACAGAGACAGAGGTACTGTGTCCCCTGTCTCAGTGTCCCTACCATGGAACAGGGGACCAGGGGACCATGATGTCGGGAAGGGGGAACAGGCTGGTCCAGGACCAGGCTGACTGTCCATCTGTCTGGGACAGGGCGCCCAGACCTGGGGGTGCCAGCCTCCAGACTTCCGCTAGAGGGCGGTGGCAGGCTGCGACAGTGCTTCCCAGAGGCCCTGATGGGGGGCTGAGAGGACAGGGGTCCTCAGGGAACCAGGGAGCCGGCTGATGCCCCTGATTGCAGCGAGGCAACGGAGGCCAGATAGAGAATGACCAATTACCAGGGGCTCATCTGTCCACTGGTTCATCACAGAGGTAAGAGACATGTGCACACAGAGTGCTCAAACACACCACGTGCATCACACGTGCACACACAGACACATGTCTAAACCACACACACATAGAGCATGTAACACACCATACATGCACATACCCCACATACACAATGTGCAGAGCATATACCTGACACACGTGCACACACCACACATGTGCACACACACATGCACTTTATACACTCCACATTTAGAGTATATAACACAGAGACACACATATACACTAGACATGTACCTATACACACCCCACGTGCACAGTACACGCACAGAGCATGTAGCCGACTGCGTGTTATAGGCTTTGTAAGCGTGTAGTGTGTATGCTGTGCATGTGTGCACACGTACCTGCATGATGTGTACATGTGTGCTGCCACGTGCTCTGTGTGTGTGGCGTGTCCTTGTACGTGGGTCGGAGTGTTGCATGGCTTGTATATATATGTATGTATCTGTGTGTTATGTGCTCTGCATGTGTGGGTGTGTATGCTGTACATGTATGGTGTGTACACACATGTTGGCACACCATGATGCATACACATCACACGTGTGTATGTACACATGTGCACAGCATACACACCACACACATACACAGCATGTGACACAGAAAAGGACACACACATATGCCAGACATGTACATACGTACACCACACATACACAGTAGCACACATATGCATTGTATATTTATATTAAAACACACAGAACACATACTACACACACCACACACACAGAGCATATAACAGACACAGATACACACATAAACACCAGATATACACATGTGTCCATCACATACACACCACACACAGAAAGAGTATACAATACACAAGACCTACGTATTCACAACACACACACACACAGCATATAACAGACACAGATACACACATAAACACCAGATATACACATGTGTCCACCACATAAACACCACACACACAGAGAGGGTATACACTACACAAGGCATACATATCCACAACACACACACACACACACACACACACACACACACACACACACAGAGCTCTGGAGTGCAGTGCACAGGAAGTTGTGTTGCCAACACAAAGGCTATGCATCTCCTGTGGTTCAAATCCACCAGCAGAAGCTCAGAGAAAGCTGAGCAGTGCCCCGGATGTGATCAAACCTCCGGGAACCCCAGGGAAGGTCAGCAGGGAGCAGAATCACCAAAGCCAGCAAGTCGGAAGGTTCTGGTTTGTGTTATAGACACAGACAGTGCACACATACGCACGCACACATCAGGCACGTGCATGCACATGCAAGCAGCACACATGTGTGTGCACACAGAACACAGACACACATGCATGTACACACAGCACACACATACAGTACACACTTGCATGTACACACAGAGACAGCACACACACTTGTGAGAAGGACACACATACTCAGAGGCCCTCACACGCAGCAGACCCGGCTCCCACAGGGGAGGGCTGGCCCCATGTTGGTCCTACTGTCTATAAACTTGTTCCCACATGTGAGCGTGTCTCTCCGGGCACTGGAGTGTGTCCCTGTCACAGTGACAGTTCTCTCTGACCCGTAAGCAGTCCCCGGGGACAGACAAGCACTAACCCTCTGAGAGTGTTAGTTGTCTTCTGCTCCCTGCTTCCTCCCAGGAGCACAGGGATGCAGAAATGACCCCATGTGGCAGCTGAGAAAAATTCTGCCCACCATCAGGGTCCTTCTCAGGCAAGCCCTAGTCTGTGGCACCAGGGGGACAAGCCACAGCCAGGCCCTAGCCCCTCCCCAGGGTGGTATGTGCCAGAAGGGCCACTGCTTTTCATGTGTAAACAGGGTGGGAGAGGTCAGCTGGGTTCCAGCCTTCCTGCCTGCAGGCGATGGTATTTCTACCCTGTGTCCTCCAGCTCCAGAGCCCGCCACACCTCAGCGCTGTCTGCATCATCCGAACCCTGGCCCCATCCAAGTGCCCTTTCCTACCCTAGCCCTTTCCCTGTCCCCACCCCCTGCTGTACCCCAACCCCATCCCTGTCCCGGTCCCCTTCCTCACCCCAACCCTATTGTGTCCCCCTCATCTTGCAGCCAGTTCCCTGGCTGGGGTCTGAGTGAGGACACATGTCCATCTTCCCAGGTCCGACTCTACTGCACCCCTCACCCTGTGGACATCCCCACTGTGGAAACTCAGTTTCCTGCTCCAGAGAGGACACTGAGGGCGGTGACCCTGCAGCCTTCCTGGGTCAGTGTTGTGAAGGGAGGAGGCAGTCAGCGTTGTGGTTTTTCAAGCCAGTGATCTCCAGACCCACAGCTTTACACGTGACTGTTTACTTTTGGGGTGCCTTCTAGTCTGTAGGAGTTGCCCTGCTGAGCCAAAGGTGGTGCCGCTCTGGCCAGTCCAGGCGATTTACATATTCTGAAAATCACTGGACGGTCAGCTGGATGGGTCCCAACTTGACAACAATGAGTTTTTATTTGTTTCTAAGCAGTTCTGAGCTTCTTTTCATCAGGTGACAGCCTAACTAGACAGGGCCCTAACTGGGCCTCCCAAGCCCTGAGCATTTGGCTCAGACACACAGAGATCAGGGGTCAGATCTGACCTGGCAGGTTGTGCCTCAGGCCGCAGTGCCCTTAGATGTGATAGACTCACAACAGCTTCCACATAGTGGGAAGGGCCAGTGGGATGGGGCGAGGCCAGAACTGGGGGTGAAGGGTGGGGTGCTGCCTCAGGAATCGGGAGAGCCCCACTCATAGTAGGACTCTCTCATACAAATGCCACCGGACAAGTGCTCCGACGCTGACCTCCCCAGCTCCTGGAAAGGCACTCCCGGGCTCCTTGCCAGGCCTCTCTGCAGGAGGGGAAACTGAGGCACAGAGGGAGGAGTTTGTTGTCTGCAGTGAGCTGGGTCCCAGGGAGGCACCCAGCAGCATGGAGAGCTTTGTGCACACGCACGTGCGCGTCCATGCCCGCGCGTGTCTGTATGTGCACGCTCACACACCTGAGAGGTCCTGTATAGAGGCAACACTCACCTCCTGGGTGTTTATTAACAGGGTCCCGACAGCTCCCCCCCCCCCCCCCCGGGCGGGAACTGAGAGGCAAGCCTAACCCCAGCTTATGGCACTGTGGTCACCCTGCAGGCCCAGCCGCTGCCCTGGGAGGGGGCCGGCTTGTTGAACAGCCCAGGTGAGGGCGGCCCCACCTGTCGGAAGGTGCAAAGCAGGGCTGGACTGACCACCACCCTGAGGACATTCCACAGGGTGGCCCTGCCTCCTCTGAAGGGGCCTCAGCTGGGCGGAGCAGTGCCTCACCTGGGCGGGGCCTCACCTGGAGGGGCGTGGGCCCAAGGGGCCCACCCTCCTCTGCTCTGAACACTCACAGAATCAGGAACTCCGTCCAAAAGGCCGCTGCCCCTCGCACCCCTTCCTCGTTGACTGCGGCCTGGACACTGCCCGCGCCCTGACCCCCAAAGGCCCCCAGACCAAGTGGCCGAGCCAAGGTTCCAGGTGAGGCCGCCGCTCCCGGCTGGGGAATGCTGCGGACTCCGGAGGCCGATAAGAAGGAGGAAGGTCGGGAGGAGACTCTGCCCTTTCCCGAGGGCGGGCCTCCCCATGACCCCGCCTCTGCCCAGTGACTGCGATCCTGGAGCAAGGGCAGCGGGGAGTGCCGTCTGCCCAGGAGACGAGGACTCAGGGACAGGTCAGCCACCGGTGAGGCACCGACCTCCGCCCCGGGGCTCGCTCACACTCCTGGCTCAGGTAAGTTCTAGACTCTTCTGAAGGAGCAGTCCCCGCCCCCAGCTCAGGGTCACCTATGAAGATCGGGGTTCAGGAGGGGGTGTGCAGAGAGGGGGTCCCTTGAAACCTGGCCGAGCAGAGAGCCACAGGGTATGGTGTTCTCAGGCAGGTGTCGAGATCCCAGCACCTGGTCCCCCATCTGAGAAATAGGCGCGGGGGTGCGGGCAGTGACAGGTGGGAGGGGACAAAAGCAACTGAGGCACGTGGTGGGGTGCTGGATAGACCCCGAGTGAGGGCCCAGGAGGTGTCCAAGGCCCGGTCCCCACCTCCTTTGGGTAAGGCCCCCTCTTTGGGCCTCAGGTTTCATTTGTAAAGAAGGATAGTTACTGCTGTGTGCCCAGCAATGTCCACATGTGGTCAGTGTCCAGAGGTTGTGGGAACTTGACTCGTGCCCCCCTCAATCTGGACATGAGCCCTGGGGTTCCGGAGGGCCTGAGGGATCAGTGGCTCCTATCCCTACCCTGACACGCCCTTCCTTTCTCAGGGCTGCCCTCAGGCTCCACTGTGCCTCCTGCCCCAGGGGTGGGCTGGGAGTGGGCTACAGCGGTGGGGGCGGGCAAGGAAGGCCCCTCCTTTCCAGGCTGTGAGGGGGAGGGGCAGCAGAGGGGCAGCTCTGAGTTGAGGAGGGTGTGGGGAGGAGTGCTGATCTATCTGTATGGAGTGCAGCACCGCGGGGGGCGTGGCTCCTGGGCATTAGGTGGCTCTGGGTCTGGACAGGTGTGGGGATGGAGCTGGTGGGCTGCTGCACAGGCTGAAGGGACCAGGCAGCCTCTCAGAGCCTCACTTTCCTGGCATGCTCATGGACCCTGCCCCACCGCCGCCAGGAGCAGTAGCAACTGTCCAGTCCTCACAATGACCCCGTCAGGAGCTATCCTCCTTGGTTTATCTGGTAGTCAGAGCTCCCAGCCTGCCCAAGCCCCCCAGCAAGGAGAGGCTGGAATTGGGGTGCCTACCCACAGACTTTCCCATGCTGCCCATGACTGGGTGGCATGGCCTGGGTGTCCTGGGCCAGTCAGGAAGTGGACTGAATATTACTCTGTTGTCAGCCTGGGTGCTGACAGGACAGATAAAGTCATGTTATCAACGCAAAGGTTTATGACTGTTAGTGTGAACCCTGGTCCAGGCTGAGGGCGGGACTTTCTTCCCAGGCATGCTACCTGCCTCTACACCACGCTGGGCAGGATCCCAGGGCATCCCTCCTGGAGGGCAGGACCCCAGCTTTTTCCCTGGGAGGGGCGCTCCCCTTTCCCACTGTGCTGTCACAGCTCACCCCTCCTGAAGGGTGGAGGGTCCACATCTCCCGTCCCCCCAGGGGATTGCTGCTGGATGACCTGTGTCCTCCCTCCTCATAACTCAGCTGTCAATTTATGTCCTGGGAGGCTCCTGGGTGTCGGTGGACATGCCTGGCTGTAATCCCGCATTACTATTGTTACAGATTTTGCTCAAATTGTTCCTGCTCCTGCAATTGGGAGCCATTTAGTGAATGTCCGTGTCCTTTTGTGGTACCTTCAGCATTGTGGGGGTACATATATATGCATCATACACATATGCACAAATATACATTTATGTGTGTGCGTGTGTGTGTGTGTGTGTGTGTGTGTGTGTGTGATGTACACCACTGAGTTGGAACCAGCTGTAGCTGAGCCGTCAGCAGGATTGCAGAGGCTGTGACTCCTACGAAAGGAGATTGCCCACCCCTCCCTGTGGAGCAGCTCGCAGATTTGAACCACCCGCCTTGGGGCTGACAGTGCAGTTCCTTACCACAAGGCCACCAGAGCTCCCTGTCAAATTGGATCAAAACTGATCCTCCCGTGGGTTTTCAGAGGCTGGACATCGCTCGTGAGGGGATTGTCTTTCTCCCTCAGAGTGGCTGGTGCTGGCCAAACGTGTATGCATCTAGATATTGTCGTGTTACTTCAGATTGAAACGGAGCCATAGCTGACCCTCCAGCAAGTTTTCAGAGGCAGGAATCACAGAGAGGGGATTGCCTGTCTTTCTCTTGAAGAGCAGCTGGTGAGTTTGAACCACATGCCTTTGGAATTGCAGCTCAGATCTTTATCACTAGGCCAGAGCTTCCTAGCACAGATCTGTCGCTGTGGTGCCACTTAATTGGCTCCAAGTCACAGCCAAGTCACAAAACAGGCCAGGACCCTGCTTGTCCACATGGCCTCACTGTCACAGGCACCTCACACCACGAGAGAGGACAGGCCAGGACACTGCCCATGGACTCAGCCTCACCGTCACAGCCACATCACACCACAGGACAGGACAGGACACTGCCCATACACTCAGCCTCACCATCACAGCCCCGTCACTCCACAGGACAGGACACTGTCCATCCACACCACCTCACTATCACAGCCGCCTCACACCACAGGATAAGACACTGTCCATCCACACCATCTCACCATCACAGCCACGTCACACCACAGGACAGGACACTGCCCGTCCACACAGCCTCACCGCCCCAGACACATTACAGGCCAGGACACAGCCTCACCATCTCTGCTGGATTTCACTTCATCATTGCAGCTGCTGTATCAGTTCGTCTTGTCAAGGGTCTTCCTCTTTCTTGCTGACTGTCTACTTAACCAAGCTCTTCTCAAGGCCCTCCTGTGTCTGTGTGTCTGTGTGTGTGTGTGTGTGTGTGTGTGTGTGTGTGTGTGTGTGTGTTTTATTGGTTTTATTTTGTTCATTGGATTTGATGGTTTTGACTGGCAATGAACTGTGGACTGGGGGGGGGCTCTTGTTGGATCCAGTCAGGGCCTGGTGCACTGGCCTGGGTTGTTTGGTGGATTTTTTGTTTTTTTCTTTTTTTTTTTTTTAATTCATTTGGGCCCTTGGGCCTGCAGCCCTCAGGCTGGGTGTTAATTTGTGTTTGAAATGAACATTCTCCTAAGTGGTACAGCACTGCTCTGTCAATTTGCTGAACTGAGGAGACTTGGGGGTGCTGTGATACTCAACACTGTGCCATTGGTGTCTCAGATGCCATAATGGTCACCCATGGTGGACAGTGTTTAGTGGAACTTTCAGGTTAAGACAGATTTGGAAGCAGGAGTGGCATCCACTTCCTAAACAATATGCCTCTGGAAATCTTATGAACTTAGAGAAATGACAAGAGTTATAGAATAGGGGAGCTCTGGTGGCCTAGTGGTAAGAAGCTGCAGTGCAATCCCAGAGGAACACGGTTCGAATCCACCAGACGCTCTGCCGGAGAAGGAGGCGCAATATCCTCCTGTACCAGTCAGATCTGATTTGACGGTACACGCACACAAAATTTAAAAAAAAAAAAAAAAGAGTTATAGAATAGGGTTAAGGTCTTTTATTCATAGGGTCACATAGGGTCATACTCAACAACATTTAAAAGAAAAAAATATATATAATTATGTGCTGTTGAGTTGCCTGTGACTCATAGCAATCCCATGTACAGCAGCTCTGAAACCTGCCTTGTCCTAAGCCAGTCTCACTGACTCTGACACACCTACCCCCATTGCCCTAGTTACTGTATCAACCCATCTCATCCAGAGTCTTCCTCTCTTGTGCTGTCCCCCCACCTTTCTGAGCATGATGTCCTTCTCCAAGGACAGGTCCCTCCTGCCACGTGCCCACAGTATGTGAGACGAAGCTCCAAAATCCTAGCCTCCAAGGAGAAACTTGTTTCATCCTCTCTGAGTCAGACCTATTTGTTTTCTTGATGGTCTATAGTCCGTTCAAGACTCTTCTCCAGCACCACAACTCAAAGGCATTGATTCTTCTTCTGTCATCCTTAGTTATCATCCAGCTCTCTGATGCATAGCAAGTAATTGTGAAGATCATGGACTGCATCAGGCAGGCGCACCTTAGTCTCTAGACTGACATTGTTGCTTCTCTGAACTCTGGAAAAGTCCTTGACAGTAGATTTACCTAATGCAATTCGCCTTTTGATTTCCTGACTGCTGGTGCCAAGTGTTGATTGTGAAGCTGAGCAAAGTGTTACTACCTGTGAGGTTGGCTCAGGATAGACCCGGGCTCAGGCCTGCTGTACACAGGGGTGTTGTGAGTCACAAATGACTGGACAGCAGGTAACAAATATATATGACAAGTATAGCTATATCTCTATATCTCTATCTCTATGCCATCTTTATCTATATATCTATATATGTCTCTATCTCTATATCATCTCTATCTCTATCTCTATATCTATCTATATCTCTATATATCTTTATCTGTATCTCTCGCTAGCTCTCTATCTCTGTATCTATCTCTATATCTCGCTATCCTATCTCTACATCTATCTCTATATCTATCTATCTATCTATCTATATCTGTCTATATATCACTATATCTCCCTATTTCTATATCTCTATCTCTGTATCTCTCTATTTCTATCTATCTCTCTATCTCACTATCTGTATATCCATCTCTATCTTTATATCTCTCTGTATATATGTATATCTGTCTCTATCTCTATCTCTCTGTATCTATCTCTATTTCTATCTATCTATCATCTATCTATCTATATCTCTATATAACTCTGTCTCTATCTCTATCTATCTAGTGACAGCTGTACTATCCACCCAAGGTTTACAGGCTTGAATCCACAGCTGCTTCACAAAAGCAAGATGGGCCATCTCTTTCCGTGCAATTTTCAGCTGCTGTGCTGCAATTGTGAAGGCACGAGGTTCAAATCCACCAGCTGCTCCGGGGAGAAGGACGGGCCATCTCCTGCCATGGGATTTACTGCCTCTGAAATCCCAGCCGTGGGTCAGTTCCGACCCAGTGGCGCACAGCCACAGAACCACAGGAGAAGGCTAAGGCCGTGTGCCCCCACAAATATCCCTACCTTGGGGCCCCCAGGGAGGACTGATCTGTACTGTAGGTGTGTGTGGGGGGCTGCAGTCTTTGGAGGCCGTGGTTTGGTCCAGGTTTTCGGGTGGCGCAGCTGTTAAGTGTCTAGCTGCCAGCAGAGTGGTCGATGGTATGGACCCATCAGCGATGGTGGGAGAAAGCAGTGGCGGTGAGGGTCACACAGCCTCTGAAAACCTGAGAAGCCGGGGGTGTGACACAGTCGATTAAACACTGGACTGGTAACTGGAAAGTTGGCAGTTCAAGTCCCCCATTTACTCTGCAGGAGAAAGAAAATGGCTTCTGTGGAAATTCAGTCTTGAACTCCCCGAGGACTCTTCTCCCTGTCCAGGGGTGTCGCTGTGAGTCAGAACCCACCATCCCTGGCTTGTGGCGGCCCTGGCCATGGCTGGAAGGCCGGGGGCTGCTTGGTCACTACTTGACTCGGCGGTGATGAGTCTGTTCTGGGTGCATGGCTGTTTCCGAGGCAGCATCTGTATCTGCGCTGAGAGGAGCCCCTTCATGCCGTGGTGTGTGTACCTCGTCCCTGACCCCGGGCGTGTCTGGGCCCCAGTGCACCTGGGCTCTGGGCTCCGGGCCTGTGCGCCGTAGGCAGCACAGACCAGCTTGGACACCAGCTCCATTAGTGTCCACACAGAATGTGGGCATCGCTTCTCCATGCCCTGGGCATCTGGGAAAGCTGATACTGTGGGGATGGCGCTTACAGCACAGGTGGGAGTGGAACCCATCATGTCTCCGAGTCAGTCTGCGTCCCCACGGCTCCACGCAGGACACTCCTGTCCTCGTCACATGTCCTCACGCCATCTTATCACAGGCAGGTGCTGTCCACACACCGCATCACAGTGCTTCCCCTGGGGGGACGTGCTGTCCACACACCGCATCACTGTGCTTCCCCTGGGGGGACGTGCTGTCCACACACCTTACCACCATGCTACCTGGGGTCGCTGGGTCTGGGCAGCCAGCCAGCTTCCCTGCGGTTGGTAGGGTCAATGTGACAGGTCCCCTGCCTGGGTGCTTCCCGGGGGCAGCTGTCAGAAACAGCCATGACAAGTCGCAGCCACGCCCTCTCCCAGGTCAGCGCGTGGACCCAGCCAAGGGTGGATGCTTCTGTGGTTTTACGCCCTGGGTGGGACCTGTCACCTGCTCTCCACAGCTCTCTGTGCAATGTGCCAGGGAATCCTGGCTGGTGGCCAGCCTGCTGGGTGACCTAGGGCCCTCTGCCACTCTGCACTTTCCTGGAGACTAACACCCGGTGGGCACTTTTTGAGCTCATTGTCCCTGCCAGCCCCTATTTCCTGTGGAGCTGCTGGTCTGCTCCCTGCTTTTCAGGGGTGACTGGTCACCTGGGTTCTAACACAGAGCCCAGTGCCCGGGTCCCTGAACACTCTGAGTCCAGCCCAGCAGCCACCTTGATGTGTGGACAGTTCTGGTGCAGTGAGAAGGCAGGTGGACACATCCTGAGGGAGGGCTTTCCTTGGTCACCTGTGGCCTGTCCAGATGTGCGGCCAGAACAGAGCTGCGAGTCCTGACATGACTCCTCACCATGACCTGGGCCGCTGACCAGAGATGACGCGAGGGGAAACTGAGGCAATCTGAACAAAACATGTTGCCGCTGTCCCGACAATCCCTGTGCAGGTGGGGCTGCTCCGTGTGGGTTGAGGGCTGTGGGCTAATGCAAGCAGATTGGCAGGCCTTACCTCTGAGGCACTGCTGCTGGAGTTGAATCGCCAGCCTTTGTGGTAGTGCCTGAGCACTTCTAGAAAGTATGGCAGTAATTAGTAAGAGTGTGTTCATCCCGGGGACAAAGGCACGCACCAGTGGAAGACACTAAGGGGCCCCCGAAGCTGGGAGATTGCCCGACCCTCCTTTCACCCTCTCCCCCACCCTTTGCCCCCCATCCTCCCCACTGCCACTGACCCTGTCGCCTGGGCTGGGACTCCTGCCTGAAATACCCTGGCCTGAGAGTCTCAGCCTCTGGGGAGCCTTCCCTGATGTGGTCTCCACCGTGTGAGGAATGCAGGGACCCGCTTCGCCCTCCCCACCGTGTGTGTGTGTGTGTGTGTGTGTGTGTTTGTATGTGTGTCTCTGCATGTGTGTCACTGTGTCTCTGTATGTGTGTGTCTGTGTGCATGTGTGTGTGTCACAGTGTGTGTATGTGTCTGCGTGTCTGTGTGTATATATCTGTGTCTCTGTGTGTGCATGTGTGTCTCTGTGTGTATGTGTGTCTGTATGTGTCTGTGTGTATGTTTGTGTATGTGTGTGTGTCTCTGTGTGTGTGTCTGTGTCTCTGTGTGTCTGTGTCTGTGTGTATGTGTGTGTCTGTGGCACATGTGTGTGTCTGCGTGTGTCTCTCTGTGTGTGTCTATGTGTATGTGTGCATATATGTGTGTCTCTCTGTGTATGTCTCTGTGTGTATGTGTATATGTGTGCATATATGTGTCTCTGTGTGTCTATGTCTGTGTGTCCGTGTGTCTGTGTGTCTCTCTGTGTCTCTGTGTGTGTCTGTGTGTGCTCACCCTCTCGCACAGCCCAGCGCCACCAGCAATGCTCATCACCCTGTATGTGTGTGTCTGTGTGTCTATGTGTCTCTGTGTGTGTCCATGTGTGTGTGTGCGTGTGCTCACCCTCTCCCACAGCCCAACGCCACCAGCAATGCTCATCACCGTGTTCACCATCATCCAACTCCGAGTTTTCTTGCTTGAGCTGAAGTGAGGGGGACCCCTTCTCACCCCCTCGTGAAGGTTGTACTCACCCACGAGAATGTCCTAGTCACTCTGTGCTGCTGTGATGGGGACACCTCACATGGGGCTTCAGCCAACAGAAAACGATTCCCTCCAATTTCTGGAGTCTGGAGGTTTGGGTGCTAGCTCTGGGGAAGTCCCCCCTCTGTCTGGGGAGAGGTTCCCCTTCTGTCAGCTCTGGGGGAAAAGCCCCTCTCAGTCAACCCTGGGTGGAAGGTCCACCTGTCAGCTCTGAGGGAAGGTCCTTTTTCAGCAATGAGGAAAGGTCCCCCCTCTGTCAGCTCTCGGGGAAGGTCTTTGACGCCTTGGAGCCCCTGATCTTCCATTTCTCTTTGTGCTGGCCTCAGCCTTCTCCTCGTCAGGATGCTGGTCCCAACTCTCCTTTCCTGGTGGTAGTGGGTCTTGAACTCTCACCTATCATCTGTCCCCCCATATAGGGGACAGGAAGGCCACCAGGAGCCACTGAGCTTCAAGTCCACCTACCACCCAGCTGGTCTCTGGGGTTAGTCATTTATCACCTTCGTCTCCTCTCATTCACCACCTACTCCTGGTGAACTCTCTGAGCCTCAGTTTCCACATCTGTGAAATGGGCCACCTGCCTACCCAGCAGATAGACAGGGCTGTGCTCCCATGTGACAGGTAAGGGCTTGGAGGCAAGGCTTGCCCAGGTCCCTTGCTCCTCAGCGGTAGAGCAGGTTAGAACTGGAACCAGAGTGCAGCATGGACTCCACTCAGAATTGCCCCATGTGGTTCATGGACTTGTGCTGACCAGTGGGCCCTGCAGCTCAGTCATAGAACAGACAAGGTGTGCGCGCGCGTGTGCGCGCGCGCGCACACACACACACACACACTCTGTCCTTGCTCTGAGCTGGCTGAGAGCCCTGAGAAATGTCCCAGCTGGGCACTGGGCACAGAAAGGGTGCAGGTGGGGACATCACACCCTGTACTACAGGTGAGGATTCTGTGGATTCTCGGGTCCTCTGGGGTCTCGGACAGGTATGAGGGCCCAGACTCCACCCCCTATTCACAGCCTGCATGGCCTCTCAGCTTGCAGCCCCTGGGAGACCAGCTGACGGCAAGCTGAGAATGATGAGGCATGGTCATTTTCAAAGTGGTGCTCAGTGGCCAGTGGTGTATCTTCTGTGCAAAGCCGTGAGGTTTAGAGTTCAGGCCCCAGTGTTCTGCTGACTGAGGATGTCTGTGGACGTCACCATGCCCGGGGCCCTCAGTGGATAACGGTCATCAAGATCTCTTAGACTCTGTCAGGAGCAGGGGTCCAAGGGTTAGAGTCACAATTGAGGGGGGCATGTGAGTGACATAGCATGCTGTCCAGGGTACCAGAGCGATGACTGTCCCAGAAGATCAGGAAAGGTCCCTGAGGGAGGAGGGAATGGAGACTCCTGGGAGTCATGGGACATGGAAGGGACCTGGGCACTGAGGGCGTTCTGCGTGGTATGACAGGAGCCCACTGGTCAGAGTCGGCACCCAGGGACAGGCGGAGAGAAGGACTGGCACAGGCCAACTGTGGCTGGCACGGGACCCACGGGATGAGAGGATGGGCAGAGGGGGCAGGGAGGAGTGGTTAGAGGGGATGGGGTGACTGTCAGAGGGGACAGCCAGGAGAGGGAGTGAATGGGATGGTTAGAGGGGACAGAGAGACCATCAGAGGAGGTGAGAGTGATGGACAGGGGAGATCGTCAGGGGGAAAAGGAGTGGGCGGAGGCCTGACCTGCTGAGTAGCCAGTGGGAGGTGGGTAGCATAGGGTAGTGGCCATCCAGTTCCAGCTGTGGCATGGGGCCAGCTATTGTCTCTCCATGGGAATGCCTTGCGGTGAACCTTGGAACAGTCTGTGCACCATAGACTCACCAGTCATCTCAGGAGGAAGATGTGGAGAGGTGTGATAGGAGGATGGGGAAGGAGGAACAGAGGGATGTGGAGATGGATAGACAGAAGATGGATATAGGGGGATATACAAGAGGAGAAGACAGACAGAAAGGCAGGGACAGAAAGTAAAGAGGGCCAGAGAGGAGGGAGGGAACAGAAAAGAGGGAGGGATAGAGGAGGGAGGGTTAGAGGAAGGAGGGACAGAGAGGAGGGAAGGTCAGAGGAGGGAGAGACAGAGGAGGGATGGACAGAGGAGGGAGGGATAGAGGAGGGAGGACAGGGGAAGGAGGAACCAAGAGGAGGGAAGGGAGGACAGATAGAAAGGTAGGGACATAGGGATGTTGGGGGACAGAGAGGAGAGGGATGGTGTGGGTGGGGGAAGGGAGAGAGGATGAGGAGCTTGGCTCCGCATGAGGGAGAGGAGGGCAGGAACTGACCTTTGGCTTCAGAGACAGACCTGTAGGTGCCTGTGACAAGGCTTCTGGGAGCGCTGGGGCTTGGTGGGTGGAGGCTGCAGAGGTGGTGGAAGAGGGAAGACAGGCAGGAGAGAGCGACCAGGGGTCAGGTGTGAGGTACAGCTGGACCGGTGCACCGTGAGGACCCCTGAGCCCTGCTCTCCCCGTGGAATGGGGACCTTGGTCTTGCTCCCACGACCCAGGCGAGCAGTGTGCTAATATTTGTTGTTGTTGTTATGTGCCGTCGAGCTGTTTGCAACTCATAGCGACCCTATGTACAACAGCCCTAAACCCTGCTCTATCCTGTGCCAATCGCACTGCTTCTGACACTCCCATCCCGATTACCCCAGTCACTGAATCAATCCACCTCATAGAGGGCCTTCCCCTCCTGCGCTGTCCCTCCACCCTCCCAAGCATGATGTCCCTCTCTAAAGACTTGTCTCCACACCTTACCTCTGTACTCTTTCTTCTCTTGGCCCCATGTAGATCCCACCTCTCCATCCATTGCCCCTGTGCACCCCACCCACCCTGGAGACCCCACCTCTCTGCCCATCCCCCTGTGTACCCATCCCCTCTGTGCAGCCTGTCTTCCCTGCCCCATCGATGCCCCCTCCCTGTGGCCAGCCCCCTGCCCCCACCTTCCTTCTGTGGTCTGGGAGATGAGCATTGTTTCCCTTCACCCTAGAAGCCTCCATGTTTGGCGTGAGGAGGGGGGACAACGTCTTCAGCCCAGTGACTAACCCCTGAGGGCCCCCCGGCTGGTGTTTTAAGGGAAAGATGGACATGTGTTGTTGCTCATACTTTGGGCACGTCGTCACTTGTTGTGTGTCATCGAGTCTGACTGTCCAGTGGGTTTTCAGAGGCAGTAAATGGCACGGGAGGAGGCTGCCCATCCTTCTCCCACAGAACAGTTGGTGGATTTGAACTGCGTGCCTTTGGGTGTGCAGCATAGCTTCCTACCATCAGGCTACCTGTTGAAGCTGTTCCTTAGAAAGGGACTTGGAAAGGTGGAGGGTTGGAGAAAGAAAGGAAGATGCTCAACCAGATAGACTGGCACAGTGACTGCAGCAATGGGCTCGAGGGTGCCAGAGGCGAGGATGGCACGGGACAGGGCGGAGTTGAGATCAGTGGGCTGGAGGAGTCCAGAGGCGAGGATGGCACGGGACAGGATGGAGTTGAGATCAATGGGCTGGAGGAGTCCAGAGGCGAGGATGGCACGGGACAGGACGGAGTTGAGATCAGTGGGCTCGAGGGTGCCAGAGGCGAGGATGGCACGGGACAGGACGGAGTTGAGATCAATGGGTTCGAGGGTGCCAGAGGCGAGGATGGCATGGGACAGGACGGAGTTGAGATCAATGGGCTCGAGGGTGCCAGAGGCGAGGATGGCATGGGACGGAGTTGATATCTGTTGTTCACAGGGTCACTATGAGTCATAGTCAACTCGATGGTCCCCAACAACATCTTAGAACTTTCTGCAAGCTTCCTGGCCCTGATGAGGATGTGCCGTCCCTCACCACCTCCTCCCCGTGGCCCATCCCATCACTTGGGGTCTGCTCCCAGGACACTCAGTGCTATTATGTTCCACTGACTCCTGGCAGCCGTGAGGTCAGTGGGGAGGCCCTGGTGGCTGTGGGGGTCAGCATGGAACCCCTGGCAGCCATGGGGTCAGTGGGGAGCCCCTGGTGGTTGTGGGATCAGTGGAGAACCCCTGGTGGTTGTAGGGGTCAGCATGGAGCCCCTGGCAGCCATGGGGTCAGTGGGGAACCCCTGGTGGCCACGGGGTCAGTGAAGGCCCCTCAGGACATCGGTGGCTGATGATTTGGGGAGCTGATCCGCAGCCCTTTCTCCAGAGGCAAGTCTGGGTAGATTTGAGCCGCCAGCCTCTCAGTTATGGGGCAAGTGCTTGGTCATCTGTACCACGCAGTGGCCCCTGTCATAGCACAAACTCTCAAACATCTGTCTACTCTCCGGTCAGCTCTTCGGAGGAGGGGGATGGAGAAGGGGTGAGGGGAGAAGAGGTGCATTGGGTCTGAGGAGTGAGCGATGGGTTGAGGGATGATGCTGACCAGGACAGAGCTGTCCACACTTCCCGCTGGCTGGTGCCCTGGGCTTGGAAGGACGTGGCAGAGCCTTTCCAGCCAGGCACAGGAGCGGGAACTGCTGACTGCTTCCTGCCTGCTGATCGGCTGGCCTGGCCCCCCTGACCACCCATCCGGGAAGCTGTCCCAGAGATGTCCTTGTTTTGTAAAGAGCAGTTCCTGCCCTGGGGGTGGGGTTCTGCCACATCTCTCAGCAGCCGAGGACGGGGGTACCAGATGGGTCAGCTGGCTGTGAACACGGGGGAGCATTCCTGTCCTTCCTGGGGCTGCCCCTCACCACACTGCTGTCCTTGGGGCCTCACTGTGGCTGGATGACCCCCCCAGCCCCCTCGTCTTCAGGGTCCTGTGGGGCCTGGAACGTGCTGGGCTGAGTCCCCTGAAGGCCTGGGCTGGGCTCTGTGTTTCTGGAGAAAGCTGTGCTTGGAGTGGTCAGGCTGCATTTCACAGATACCCAGAGTGGACCCCGCCTGGAGGGGGAATGTGCTGGAGGGTCTCCCGATAGCTGCTTTCTCCAAGGTGCCTCTGGGTAGACTCAAACCTGCGACCTTTGGTTAAGAGTGAGTTTGATGTCTGCACTACTTTGCTGGGGAAAGACGCCCCAGATTCAACATGTCTGTGCTGGTACCACCAGCACCCTGAGTCCTACCAGCTCCATGCAAAACAGTCCTCACCCACCTTCACAGGAGCTGCCCTTTCTGACAGCACGTCCGGGGATGGAAGAGCTTCCACGTGTCTAGATTTGGCTCACCTCGTTTCTGGGCGCCCCTGAGAAGCGAGGGCAGTGAGACCTCCTCTCCCGTTCTCTGGGGGTGTGATCACAGGGGCCAGTCCTGGAGAAGGACATCGGGCTTGGACAGTAGAGGGTCAGAGAAGACCTTCAGCCAGGTGGACTGTCGTGGTGGCTGGTCACGGGCAGGTTCACACAGCAGTGAGAGGGCAGCCCGGGAGCGGGGAGGACTCTGATCTGTCGTACAGGAGTGGCTATGTTGTTGTTGTTAGAGGTTGTCTCGTCGCTGATGACTCAAAGTGACCCTGTGACAACAGCTCCTTGCCCTGTCCCGCCCCTGCCTTGGGATCTCTGTCATGCCCAAGTCCATGTGGTCAGCACGGTCTGTCTTAATGAGAATCGTCCCTTTCACTGACCACCCTCCTTCCCAGCATGGTGTCTCTCTCCGAGGACCAGCTTCTTCTGAAAACATGCCTGGAGTAAGGGAGATGAGCTCTCGCCATTCCCGTCTCAGCGGAGCTCGCGGGCTGCGATTCCCTCAGGACAGACCTGTTTGTTCTTCTGCAGTCCACGGGATACTCAGTGCTCTTCTCCAACATCATGATTCAAGGGCATCGATGCTTCCGTTTTCTTCATTATCTAACTTTCAGGGGTGTGTGTGTGTGTGTGTGTGTGTGAGAACTGACCCATAGCTGACTGGGGTTATACAGGAGGAAATTGCCCATCCTTCTCCCACAGAGCAGCTGGTGGATTTGAACCCCCTGCCATCCCAGAGGTGGTGGTTGTTGTTATGTGCCATCAAGTCACCTGTAACCCATAGAGACTCTGTGTACAGCAGCTCTGAACCCTCCCTGTTCTGAGCCAGTCTCACTGACTCAGACACACCAACCCCCATTGCCTCTCACCGTATCACTCCATCTCATCCGGGGTCTCCCTCTCCTGCACTGACCCCCCACCGTTCTGAGCATGATGTCCTTCTCCAAGGACGGGTCTCTCCTGACAAAGTGTGGCAGTTTGTGAGAAGGGTCATCAGGAGTCCCAGGGTCAGGAAGTGAGCATGTTGGAAAAGGGCCGGGCAGATTTGCTACCTGCAAGTTGCCACCAAGTTTCTATTTGTAACAAACACCGTCTCCCAAGTGCCTGGAAGGTGAGCCTGTGGTGGTGAATGAGGCCCCTGTGGTGGCAGGCGCGTGGCAGACGTCTCAGCTCGGTGGCACAGATGGGAGGTGGTGTGTCTGTGTCTTAACCGAGAAGCTTGCTCGGCCGGGTGCTGTGGGACCCCCAGCTGCTCTTCAGGAGAAAGATGGGCAGTGAATTCCCCTTGAGATTTACACCCTGGGAAGCCCCGTATAAAAGCAACTCACTGCCATCAAGTCAGAACTGACCCGCGGGGCAAGTTACAGAGCAAATCCAGCAAGTTACAGAGGTAGATCACACGGGAACCCGTCTCTCTCCAGTGGAGCAGCTGGGGGATTTGAACCTCCCACCTCTGTGCACAGGAGTGCCGCTCTGAATCAGAACTGACTAGACGGCCTGTGAACCTGAGACTTTTAGGTTGGGACTATTGTTAGTCGCTGCATGGAGCTGGCTCTGAGCCCAGGTTCCCCGGGTATCCCTATGCTCACTGGGACAAGACGCTGCTGGCCCTGGGCCACCCTCTGGGGCATTGGTGTGCTGGCCTCATTGTGGGGTCCCGGCCTGGGGCGTTGGTGTGCTGACCTCACTGAGGGGACCCCTGCCTATCCCCAGGCCACCCCCTGGGGCACTAGTGTGCTGGCCTCACTGTGGGGACCCCTTGAGCACCCTCCACTCTCACGTTCCTCTCTGGCAAAGCATGTGTTTAGGGGAAAATGGTAAAACAGTCCCAGATTCCCGGTTGTGAGGAGATCCTTTCATTCAGATGGAAGCAGGACTAGGACTGAGCGAGCAGACCACTTGGGGTGAGAAACGCCATCAGCATGCCCCCCGGAGCACCCCGTTCCCTGCTGGGCACAGGTTTCAAGTTTAAAACTTCAGACAGAGAGCAAATGACCAGGACTGGGATGTGTCTCACAGGACTGGCTCTGGGGTCCTTTGGCCCGACTCCATGGTGACCAGAGCCCTGATGCAGGGAGGGCTTTGAGAACAGGCTTGGAGAAGGACATTCTCTGTGCCCGCCCCTCCCTGCACCTCTGCAGCCGGCAGCCTGCCACATGCTTCAGTCCACTCCGAGGACCCTGGGCTTTTCACCAGCTGATTATCAGACAGATGGCCGGCCGGCCTTCCTCCTGTCTCTTGGTCAACAAGCCCCGGGAGAGCTGTCCGGCGTGGGCAGCTCCGCCCGGTGCCCAGCAGCTCAGCAGCCCGCAGGCCTCTGCACAAAGATGGTGGGGATGGCCCTTCAACTCAGTGCAGTTGACAACCTCACCTGTCCACCGTGGGCATCCCTGGCCATGTTGGAGGTACCTGGGCACAGTGCCCAGCAGCCCAGCAGCCCGCAGGCCTCCACACAAAGCTGATAACCTCCCCTGACATTGTCAGGGTTCAGCCAGGTTGCAGGGACACCTCGGAGCTCTGGTGGCTTAGTGCTAAGGATCTGGGCTGCCAGCACAGAGGTGCATGGTTGGAATCCACTAGCCGCTCCCCTGGCATCTGTCCCATGGGATTTGCTGCCTCTGAAAACCCCCGGAGGGTCAGCTGTGGTCAGTTCTGACTTCAGGGCACACAATAGCAGGGACACTTAGAGTGACTCCTGTGGTTTTGAGGAATTTCCTTTCTGGGGTCTGAGCAGCTGGGGAGGTCAGAGTCCAAGGTGTGGGGGTGGGGCTCCCTCAAGGCCTCTGCATTCCTCAGGTTCCCAGGGAGGGCATAGACAGACAGACGGATGGACAGATCAGCCGTGGGAGTCTGTGAGTATGGGTCTGTGTATGAGTGTGGACGGGGGGCTCTGTGGGTTGTGTAGGGAGGAGTTCTGTGTGTGTATGTGGGTTGTTTATTTGGGGGTCTGTGTGTGGGTAGAGGGGCTGTGTATTTTTTTGAATTTTATACTGATTTATTTACAAAGTTCAAATACAGTGGTGCTGTGTGATTTTGATGTCCTGTGTGTACGTTTGGGGTCTGTGTATTTGGGGGGAGGCAGCGTGGCTGGTGGGGATCCCGGGGGGTGTACAGTAGAGAGAACCGTGCTGACGGCTGAGCCTCTGACAGGCCCCTCCACGAGCCAGAGAGATCAACAACCTCCCCCCGTTTGATCTTCGGCCTCAGACCGTGGACCGTCGGCCCTGAGTCAGTGCTGACTGCACGGTGATGGGGTTTACGTGGCTGGTGCTCGTGGGGACCCCGTGTCTGCAGTCCCTGGATATGGGTGCTCTGAGTGGAGTCTGCTCTGTGGACCGAGGCTGAGCCTTTGTCCTGCCCTACCTCCTGCCACCTCAGTCTCAGTTTCTCTTTCCTGAGACCACCTCCAGGAAGCCCTCTTTGATTTCCTCCTCCTGTTCTTCTTGTCCAGTCTCCACTGACACTCTTGTCTTTTCTCACCTTCTCCGGTGGCTCTGTGAGGCCTCACGGTGGTGGGCACCAGATGACAGGGGTGGGACTACTATGGCTGATGTAGCTTCCAACCACAAAAAGTCAAGGACCCTAAGACAGAGTGGGGTCCCCCAGAAGTGGGCTGTATTCTGGGGTGCTGCTGAGAGAGAGTGGGCCCCCTAGAGGTGAGCTATAGACTGGGGTGCTATTGAGGGGGCATGGTTAGCTGTCCACTCGTGAGCCCATCACCCCCCTCAAGTCCATCTCCGCTGGAGGCCTGGAGGGACACCACATCACGTTTGCCCCAGTCAGCTCTCCTTTCCGTCCATGACCCTGTGCTATGCTCACCCCACTGGGCTGTGGTCAAGGGCTCCACCCCAGTTTTCATTTGTCTGGGCACTGCTGGTATTGGGGAGCTTCCTTTCCCAGGTTTCAGATTCAGAAGGATGTGCTCACCTCCTGGATGTTCTTTTAGGGCACTAAGTCCATAGAGAAGGGCATTACACTCGGACGGGTGGAGGGTCAGCTCAGGAGCGGGAGACCCCGGATGAGATGGATTGATGCAGTGACGGGGGCGATGGGGGCTGGTGTGTCGGAATTATGAGACCGGATCGGGACGGGGCAGGGTTCAGAGCTGCTGTATGCAGTCACTATGGGTCATGGTGACTCAATGGCACATAACAATAACAGCAACGACAGTAAGGGTGTCCCCCAGCCTGAGACGTGCACTGGAATGAAAAGAAATCTAAACAAGTCAATGGTGCGGTAAGAGACTGGAGGGAGGATGTCCAGGGCAGGGATGAAGACAGGGCAAAGCATTCGAAGGAAATGCGCAGGGAGCTGGTAGCACAGTCAGCACTGCTCAAGCCGAACGAGCTGAAGAACAGATTCGAGCCCTGATTGCAACACTGACGGTTTCTGTGGGCAACTCTCGAGCGACTCAGGAAGCATCTAGAGAGGGAGGGAACACAGAGTCACTGTCCCCGAAAGAACTGGCTGCCACAGAACCTTTTCAGGAAGTAGCGTATCAACAAGAACCAGCAGGACTGAAGGAAGAAGTCCACGCTGCACTGAGGACATTGGCAAAGACAAGGTCCTGGCCATCTGATGGGCTCCCAGTGCCTGGATGTGCTCACCGATCTCTTCCAACAATGTGGAAGATGGCTGCCCGGACAATGCCTGCGACAGACCTGTGTTTAGTCCATTCCCAAGAAGAGCGAGCCAACGGGAGGTGGGAACTATCAGACAATGTCATTAATATCACATACAAGTAAAATCTTACCATAATAAAAATGGCCGGAATGGTTCCTCAACAGGGACTGCCAGAAATTCAAGCTGGATTCAGAAGAGGACATGGCACAAGGGATGTAACTACTGATGGACGCAGGTGGAGTCAGCACTGACTCAGGACCAGCGGTCCAGCTGGCGCCTGAAGCTGAAGATGAAACGGGGGAGATTGTCCATCTCTCTCACGAGTGGAGGGGGTCTGTCAGAGGCTCAGCCTTCAGCCTGTGGGTCTGGACTGCAAGCAAAACATATCCGAAAGACATTTGCTTGTTTTATTGATTATGTAAAGACATTTGACTGTGTGCATCATGACCAGCTAGAGCTAACATTGAGAAGAGTGGGAATGCCAGAACCTTTAGTTGTGCTTGTGAGAAACCTGTATCTACACCGAGAAGCAGTTGTCTGAATAGAACAAGGTAACTCTTGTTGTTGTTGATTGTCTTCAAGTCAAGCATGACCCATAGTGACCCGATGAACAAGAGGCCTGAAGCCTTTCTATAACTATCGTCATTTATCAAAGTTCACAGAGTTCTCAGAGGCATGTGGTTTAGGAAGTGGGTGCCCCTCCTGCTTCCAAAAGATAATACTACATGGTTTAAAAATCAGGAAAGTTGTGTATCAAGGCTGTATGTTATTGTTGTGTTGTGTACCATTGAGTTGCCTGAGACTTACAGCAACCCTACATACAACAGTTCTGAAGCCTACCCTGCCCTGACCCAGTCTCACTGTCTCTGACACACCTACCCTCATTGCCCCAGTTACTCTATCCATCTCATCCACGGTCTTCCTCTCCTGTGCTGTTCGTCCCTCCACCTTTCTGAGCATCATGTCCTTCTCCAAGGGTCCCTTCTGGCCACACGCCCAAATTCTGTGAGACAGAGCTTCAAAGTCCTAGCCTCCTGATTGATAATTTATCAAGGCTGTATAATTTCTCCAAACCTGTTCAATCTATACACTGAAGTGAGCATTTGAGAAGCAGGACTCCATGAAGAGGAATATGGCATCAGAATCAGAGGAAGACTCATCAACAACCTGTGCTAGGCAGATGACACAATCTAAAAGTGAAGACTTGAAGACTTTACTGCAGAAGATCAAAGATTACATGTAATATGGGTTTCACCTCAACATTGAGAAAAACAAAAATCCTCACCACTGGACCAGTAGGAAGCATCAAGACAGATGGAGAAAAAAATTGAAGTTGTCAATGATTTCATTGTACTTGGATCCACAACCAACACCCATGATAACAGCAATCAAGAAAGCAAAAGATGTGATGCGCTGGGGGAATCTGCAGTCAAGGACCTCTCCAAAGTGCTAAAGAGCAAGGATATCAGTTTAAAGACTGAGGTGTGCCTGATCCAAGCTTTGTATTTCAGTTACTTCTTGTGCATATCAAAGTTGGACAAAGTAAAAGATGACCCAAGAATTGATACATCTGAGTTGTGATGTTGGAGGAGAGTGTTGAACATACCATAGACTGCCAAGAAGTCCAACAAGAAAACAATTTTTTTAAAAAAATAGCCCAACAAGTCTGTTTCAAAGGAAGTACAACCATGGTGCTCCTTTCCCCCCACCCCAGAAATTATTTTCTTTTTAATTTAATATAAGTTTAGAGACTTTGGATTTCCCTTCATTCATTGTTACCCCATGGTGCTTCTTAGTGATAGGGGTGGCCAAGCTTTGTCCCATTTTGTTATTAGGAAAGGCCAATCCTTGGGGAGAAAAAGGACCAGCAGAAAAGAGGCAGTCCCTCAGTGAGATGGCCTGACACAGTGACTGCACGATGGACTTGACCTTGACAGAGGCCGTGGGGACAGTGTGGGCAGGGCTAGGTGTGGATCTACTGCTCACAATGGGCTTGACCTTGACAGAGGCCATGAGAACAGTGAGTAGGGTCAGGTGTGGATCTGCTGTCATGATGGGCTTGACATAACAGAGGTTATGAGGATGGTGTGGACAGGACCAGGTCTGCTGCCCTCAATGGGCTTGACCTTGACAGAGGCCGAGAGGATAGTGAGTAGGGCCAGGTGCGATCTGCTGCTTACAGAGGCGCTAGGAGTCATTGTCGACTTGTGGGTACCTAACAACAAGGGTCTCCCACTTAGGCTTGCTTTCTTCTCCTTTTCATCTCTAGTGAAAAGGCCAAGCCCGGGGAGCCCCCTTATGCTTGGAGGGCTGGGACGGGGTTTGAGAGTGCTGAATTCAGCTCTAATCCTCCAACAAGCTCTCAGAATACAAGGGGTCATGTTTTATCAGTTTAGAAATATGTGTGTTCTGGGGACATGTAATCTAGCCATGAATATAACATGCCAGACCTGCTTCCCTCAAGGTTGGCAGATCAAATCCATCAGCCACTCCATGGGTCAGTCTGTCCCTGGAGGGATTTACAGCTCTGGGAACTCACCAGTCATCACCGGGTGCGCAGTGGGCTGGGGTGTGGTGAGAGTCTTTGTCAGGGAGTCCTGGGGTGCACTGAGTAATGTGGGGGCTGCTTTTCTCAGAGAACAGGGTGGGCTGTCTCCTGTCAGGATTTAGTCTGGAACCTGAAGGGGGCTTCGAGAGCTGGGTCCACTTGGCGGTGGGAGAGTCCATTCCAGCAGGTCAGGGCTGGTGTATTTCTGGGCCCTTCATCTGTCACCTCAGGGCCATGTCTGGAAAGCAGACCAGGACCTGGTTGCCTGAGCCAGTCACTCAGGTGGGTCCCGGGAAACCTGTAAGAGCTGGACCGCAGGGAGGAGATGCCTTGTCTCCAAACTTGCCTCCTCGTTGCTTTCTGTGACCCACGTGGGGGAATTGACATTTTCCTAGTCACACCAGCCTCCTCTGGTTGGGTGATGGTCAGACCCCCATGTCATGAACTGGAGAATGTCTGGCCCAAAAGATCTGCATGTCCTGCAGTCGGTCACCTGTGGCCTCTTGGGCAGGGTTGGGGAGGCATATAATAACCTCCATATTCTCTTACCACATTTCAAAGATGGGGGACAGTGAGTGAGCTCAGCTTGTGAGGCCATGGGGACAGGGAGACTATGGAGTGGACACAGGGAAGCTGTGGGGATGGGGAGGCCTTGGGGATGGGGAGGCCGTGAAGACCAGGAGGCAGTGAGTGAGGACTGGGAGGCCGTGGGGACAGGAAGGCCATGACATGGGGACAGGGAGGCTGTGGGGACAGTGAGGTTGGCCAGGACCTGCCGGCTATGGTTTTCCCCTGGCCCCACAGCCCCCAGGAGGAGATCCTGCTTGGAAAGCCCCCTTCTGGGAGGCCCCTGCCCATCCTCTGAGAAGCAGGAGTGGACGGTGCAGAGCTGGGCTGCTGTGGGGATGCCCCCTCGCTGGCCTTGGCTTGGGAGCCCAGCTGCAGAGACAAACAGGATATAAGTCTGGGTCGCTGTGGGGGACAATGGCCAGCACAGGAAGTGTCTATGACCCCTCAGGAACATAAGAACGAGGACCTCTATCAGCTCAGCTTCCAGAAAAACAGCCGACGGTGTGCCGGGCCGTCCTGTGTCCACAGAAGCTGCCCACATCCACAGTGGCTCCTGGGTGTCCCAAGGGACTCCGCCGTGTCCCTAGGGTCTAGGCTCTGAATGTGGGGACCATGGAGTACACAGACAGGGTGCCCACCCACAGACTGACAGAGGTGGACTGAGGTGGGAGCAGAGTAGGGAAAGCCTGGGGATGGACAGGGAGATGCTGACCCCTGGGGACATTGCTGTCTCCCCAGTGCCTCCTGCCTCTTCTCTATCCGTTAGGTGTGAGGACGGGTACACGCCATGTGCCTGCACCCACACTTTGTCTGCTTCCATGCTCAGAAGTACACAAGAGCAAAACCCTGAACCCCACCCACACAGTGCGCAGTGTTGATGTGTGCGTACAGTGACCATGTGTGCACACATGCAGTGTGTGTGTACATGTGTGGGGTATGACTACATGCAGTGCACGTGCAGTGTGCTGTATGCACACATTCACTGTGTGGGCACATGTGTGTGTGTCTATGTACATGTCTGTGCACAAGTGCTGTGTGTGCAGTATGCGGCCTGTGTGCACCCATGCACCTTGCATGTACCTGTGTGGGAATGTGTGCACATGCAGCGTGTGTGCAGCACTCTGTGTACACTTGTGCACTGTGTGGATGCATGTGTGTTGTGTGTACACACATGAGATGTACACACACAGTGTGTGCATGTGCAGTACATGATGTCTGTGTGTGCACTGTGTATACATTGTGTGTGCGTACACAGTGCATATGTGTGAATACATGTAATGTGTCCACAGCCTAAGTATATGCACATGTGTTTGGGATATATGTGCACGCATGTGGAATGTGTATACACACACATTGGCATGTGCACACACGTGCGGTGCACATCTATGCATGCCTGCAGTCCTGTGCTGTCTGTGCACAAGTGCTGTCTGTGCATAGTTGTGGGGTGTATATGAACATGCAGTATGTTGTCTGTACACAGATGCATGTGTGTGCAGCAATGGATTTGTGCACACAGGCAGTTTGTGCTGTCCATGCCTATATGAAGTGTGCGCTGTGCGGTGCCTGTGCACGTGTGCAGGTGGATGTGCACGTGTTTGTGTGCATGCATGTAGTGTGTGTACACACATGCAGTGAATGTGCTGTGGGCTGTCTGTACATAGATGCAGTGTGTGTGCATACATGTGTGTGTGTCCAGGTATGGGGCTGTGCACACATGCAGCGTGTATACTGTATTCTGTCTGTGCCTCCTTGCAGGTGTTTATGCACACACGTGGTTGTGTGCTGTACATGCACACATGCACGGTGTGTGCTGTATACTGTGCACATGTGCGGTGTGTGTGCTGTGTATGTACATGGGCAGTGTGTGCACACATGTGAGGGGTGTGCACATGTGTAGTGTGTGGGTTGTGTACACACATGTACAGTGTGTGTGCTGTGTGCTGCATGTGCACACATGTGAGGGAAAGAGGAACAGAGAGCTGGGCTGAGGTTGGCAGGTCCAGATTTGGCAGCTGGTGGACTTCCCCAAGTGCAGTTCCAAAGCAGAGCTCACGGCCTGACCGCAGGGCCGAGGGGCTGAGCAGTGGGCACGCAGCTGGGCAGGACTGGAGCTGGTCCAGGAAGGGGCTAATGATCAACTAGCCGGCAGTGGCAGTAGTGACCGGAGCTGGCTTGTCCACCTCCCGGCCTGGACGCAGGAGGAAGTGGGGCAGGAAGCAGGGCGGTGACGGCCGTGAGAGTCAGCTGGGCCGTGGGCAGCCTCCTGCCGGCCCCGCCGACAGCTCTGGGGTATCCGGGGGCTGTGTCCTGTGGGCCAGCAGCCGGGAGGTGGCCTGTGGAGCGGCAGCTGGAGGTGGTGAAGAGCAGGTACAGGGTGGCTTGGCCGGGCAGCCATGGCATGGTCACAAGGCCAGTGAGGCCTCTGCCTTCCACTTTCTGAGTTTTGGGCACTGTCGGGGGCTGTGCTGTGTAGAAGAAGAGTGGGGTCTGGAAGCCGGGGGGGACTTGCTGCAGGGATTCCGTACAAGGTGGTGTGGGGTGACAGTGCAGGACAGCCCCACTGTGGGCAGCGCCGTGGCACCGAAGCCTCTGCACAGTGTCTTCAGGGCTGCCTGGACGGGAGGCAGGACACTGCGGGATGAGGGGCCACGGGGGCTGGTGGGGGTCAGTCTGCCCCCGGTGGGTGTCCACCCTGATCCGGTGGGAGGGCCTTACCCATGGGCAGGCAGGATAAGTGCTGAGCTCAGCACCCCTGTTCACGCGGCCACGCCGAGTTCATTGCTCCATCAGCAAAATGGAGATGAGGGACGTGCCTGAGACAGTGGCTGGAACATTCTGGAAGAGGACGTGGACTCAGCTCTGACTCAGCCCTGCCTGAACCCGTGGTCTCACACACTCTGGGTGGACCCTCCCAGCTCCTGGGGACTCTTCTGTGGCCCCAGGAACCCCAAGTCTGTCTGCAGTGAGGGTCTTGGAACTTCTGGGTTTAGCAGAGCTGGCAGGAGACTCAGATGGGACCCAGGGTGTAGTGGAGTCGGGGGACAGTGCTGGACCTGGGAGCAGGAGCCGTGAGCATGTGGGGTGAGCTAGAGGCCTCCAGGCCTGGGTGGAGGGGTAGATATGACAGGGGTGCAGGTGGCCAGGGGTGTGACTGGGTCCTTGAGGATCCCCACTCCCCCACCCGGCCCCGCGCTCCTTCCTTGCCTGTGTGGCTCCAAGCAGGTGAGTCTCTGCCTGAGCGCTGAGCCTCAGATCCTCTGTCTGTGAAATGGGCTCACTGGTCTGGTTGAGTGTCCAGGGCCCAGGTGTGACGCCTGAAAGAGTTCCCAGTACCAGGAATTTGCTGTCTCTGCTCTGGAGGCTGGAACTCCGCATTCCAGGCACCGACAGACAGGCCAATGGTGTCACCAAGATTGTGTCACCATGTGGTAACTCAGGGTGGTCATCCCAGCCACTGAAACCCTTCCCTTCCCCTATGCAGTCTGCCTTCCCACCACGGGCCTCTGGGGTCACTTTGGTGTCACCCTGGTGGCAGGGTCAGGGGGCGTCCACCATGCTGTCCCTGCAGCAGAGCCACGCTGCCCCCCCTAGTCCTAGGATGGGGTCCTTCCCTGTCGCTCCTGGCTCCTGGTCTCCCATGCATTCCTGGGCCATGTCTGCCTCCTCAGCCGCCCGTATCCCCTGTTCCCCCATCTCTGTGTCCCCTTCGACAAGAACGAGCGTCCTACCTGTCCCCACTCCAGTGCACCTGAGGCACCAGAGCAAACACTGATCATTTAGCCAGTGCTTCCGATCACCATGTAGGAGGCTGGCAGTGCCCACCAGGCTCAGTGGGGAGGCCTGCATGCTGTTGGCTCTGGAGGAAGGTCTCGTGCTGTCACCAGCAGGCTTGCGACTGTGGGTGTCTCTGCAGGTTCTGGCTTCCCCAGTGTGCCAGGGGAGACTCTTCATGCAGGCTGGTCCCCAGTGTCTCAGGACAGACCCCTGTTGCAGGGCCGGCTCCCGTTTCTCAGGCAACAGTCCTCGTGCAGGACCAGGTCCACGGAGCTTTGTCCCCACACTTCTGTCTTGTTACCAGTCTGATGTCTCAAGGTGCGGTCAGCCACACCTCAGGAACAGTCCCCCTCGAGCCACTGGCCTCTTTAGCAGCCTGACACGTTTGTGGGGGGCACAACCCCCTCTATGACCCTACCCCAGGGTGGGATTCTACCTCCTCGGTGAGGTCTACAGACAAGACATGCTCACTGGGGTGGCTCAAGGCTGTTCTTGGCTTTTGGGGGATGCATTCAGCCCACAGCAATCGGCTTCTTCACAGGGTGTCAGGAGGACTAAGTGAGGCCTCAGATGAAGGAGTCACTCACCCTTCAGAGGGGTGGCTGCTGTGGGCGTCCACGCTGTGTGTGAGCTGGCCCACCTCCCAGATGGGCATGTCAAGGCTCAGGAGGTAAAGGGTAACAGGACAGCCCTCAGGGCTCCTTGGTGAAGAGGTGAAGTCTGTCTGAGCCTGGTGGATGCACTGTCTGGCCACTGCCTGACGCAAGGCTGCTGGTATCCACCTGTGACCCTCGCTGGCCAGTGTCCTCCAGGTTGGGGACACCTGGGGGGCCTGGGGCCAGGACTCCCTGAGCAGGTGCTGCCCTAAGCCTGTCACTGGTCCACCTGAGCTGGGCGGGTGAGTGGCACTGGGCTGCTGGGAACCTTCCTGGGCACTGGGCATGACGGGGACAAGAGGGCATACCCTCAGGTCCAGGAAGGCCTGGCTGGGAGAGGTGAGGAAGGACCCCGTCCTAGGGCTTCAGGGTCAGCACGGCCCAGCAGGGACATCACCGTGGGGGTGGGGAGTGGACCTCACCTCTTGACCCTGCCGGAAGACAGTGAGTACTAGTGTGGTCTGATAGGTGAAGATGGATTGTGCTGGGCAGGCCTTGGGGGCTGCAGACCCTGTCCCTTCCTGCCCCAGGCCTAGCGGGGAGAAGCTGGCCAGGCTGTCCCTGCTCCTGTGGCCAGGGAAGTCTGGGAAGGGAAGACTTTGGCCACATGTTGAAGTAGTCAGCAGCCTTGAAGGGGCCCCAGTGGACCTCCACCCACTTGAATGCCATCTGGTTGGTTTATGTGAGTGGCCTGCTTCCTCAGGCTCTGCTATGGGGGAGCTGTCCCCCCCAAAATACTAACCCATCTCTTCTGCTCCAGACAAGTCCTCCACCCCCAGGGCCTGGGGTGCCTCTGAGTGTCTCAGCTGGCTCTGTGACTGGGAGTACAGTTCTTAGGGTCTCTAGGCTGATTCTGTGACCAGGAGTCCAGCTCTGAGGCTCAGCTGGAGGCCAAGCAGGACCCCCACAGAGGGGAGAAAGGGTTAAAGGGACAGGCCCTGAGGCAAGAAGGACCAATGAGGCTGCTAAGAGGTGAGGTGGGGACACTCCTGAGGACATCAGGAGCCATCGCCGGGACCATACATTGGCTAACACCTCTGCTGGGGCTCGAAGGCGCAGTCACTGGGCCTGTGTCCAGCTTCCGCCTCTCTGCAGAGTGCCCGGCCCCCCTGTGAGAGCGTGCTGGTCCTGGTGAGCCCATCTCCCTGACCGCCTCCTATCCTTTCTCCACAGAAGGCTCAGTGTTCACTCTCTGCCCTCTGCACTGAGGCCTCCACAGACGATGGACGGCCCAGCGCTGCATCTGCTGGGCCCTGAGGGGGCAGCCCCAGTGAGGAGTGGCCCTGCAGAATCCTGTGGGGACGACAGTGCGGCTGACAGTGTGAAGCCAGAGGCAGGCGCCATGGCCGGAGCTGGTAAGTGAGCCCTGGGCTGGGCTGCCATCTGCCCACCTGCCAGGCCCTAGCTGAGGGGCAGTGCTGGTGGTCAGCATGCATGCGGACAGACATAACGGCGTGATTTACTCACTGGATACAAGAGCCCACTCCTGTTTTTCTCAGGCCACGTCGGATAAAGCAGAGACCCTGAGGAGGAAGGCCCGAGAAATGTTCTAGAAACACTGTCCAGTGCTGATGGCTCTTTTACGAGGCTTTGTATTTGTTCTGCTCTCATAAATCTCATGGGCTGATTCAAGATGGGACAACTTTGTCCTCAGGCCCAGAGAGGGAGGAGACTGGCCCACACCTGTGGCTGGGCTGGACCTCAGGTGGCCTCAGGCCACAGGAAGCTCCTCCCTGCTAGGATGCGGTCAGGGAGCTGCACGTTCTAATTGAGTTGCCACTGGTGAAGGTCATAGCATCAGAGACCGCCCCCAGGAAGGGCCCTGTGGTGCCTGGAGGCGGAGGGTGGGCATGTCCATGGGCTACAAGTCCCTGATCCCCATGTTCTGAGACTGAAGCTCTGGTGCTTTCCCTGAGTCCCTCCACCTGCCTGGTCCCCTGCTGGTGCCTGTGTGAAGTCATCGCAGAACCCTGACAGCTCGCCCAAGAGAGCACAGAGTGGGAAGCACGCATGCCGTGCTTTGCCCCAACCCCACTGTAGGTACTGATGCTCCCTGCGCCTCACCCCAGTCCTGCTGTAGGTGCTGGTACACGCCATCCCCGCCTATGTTCACAGACCTGCTGTGGTTCTGCTGTTTGCCACTGTGCCTCATCTTCAGACCCGCTGGTTTGCTGTCCAGGGGCACTGATGCTGCCGTGGCTCAGTCACCAGCAGACAGGTTGAATGCTGTTTGAACCCCACTAGCTGGGGAAGTCAGCTGTCAGGGACCTTTCCATAGTGCTAAGGAGTAATGATGTCAGTGTAGGGACTAAGGTACACCTGATCCAGGCCAAGGTCTTTGCAAATACTTGCTATGCATCAGAGAGCTGGACAATGGCTAAAAATGACAGAAGAATTGATGCCTTTGAGTTGTGGTGCATGTATAGAATGTGAAGAGTATAGCCTTTGAGTTGTGCATGTATAGAACGTGAAGTGCCAAGAGGACTAACAGGTCTTTCCTAGAGAGGGTGAAAGCAAGCTGCTCCTTGGAGGCAAGGATTTTGAAGCTCTATCTCACATGCTTTGGAAACATGGCCAGGAGAGACCTGTCCTTGGAGAATGACATCATGCTCAGAAATGTGGAGGGACAGAGCAGGAAAGGAAAAACCCGGATGAGATGGTTTGACACAGTAACTGGGGCAATGAGGGTAGGTGTGTCAGAGTCAATGAGACTGGCTTAGGACAGGGCAGGATGCAGAACTGCTATACATGGGGTTACTATGAGTCACAGGAGACTCAACAGCACATAACAAAAACAACAACAGCAACAACAAACTGCTCCATGGGAGATTCCTGGGGTTCCTGCAGAGATGGCTGTCAGGGGCCACCAACCATTGCATCTGGCTTGGGGTGCCCGGTCCACTCCTCGCAGTCCTTGCCACCTCCTCTGTATCTGGTCCGCTTTTATAGCCACTGTTTCATCTATCCCCAAGATGGTCATCCTGTGGTTTTACCAGCATGCTGTTCTCCAGAGATGAAGCCCTCTTGACAACATACCCAGAGCATGTGAGGTGAAATCTTTCATCCTGGCCTCCAGGGGCACTCTGCATACAGTTACTCCGAGCCTGCGTGTTTGTTCCTTCGGCAGTCCAGGTGTGGTGAGTCCTCTTGACGAACGTCATGATTCGGAGGCCTCCATCAGTCCTCCAGTCTTAGCCATTGCCTAGGAAGCAACCTCCCACCGCCTGGATCAGGGCATCTTCATCCTCAGGGACGTCCTCGCTGTAACACTGAAGAGATCTTGACAGCATCTGCCCAACGCAGTCCATCATTTGCCTTTTTTATTTCAACTGTGAATCCATTTAAATGAAAATCCTTGACATCTCTAATCTTTTCTCCTCAATGATGATGTTGCCTGCTGGTCCATTGGTGAAGATTTTTGTTTTCTTGAGTTTGAGCTGTGACTCATATTGAAGTCTATAATCTTTGAGCTTCTGCAGCAAACATTCCAAGTCCTCCTTGCTTTCAGCAAACAAGGCTGCGTCATCTGCATAACAAAGGTTATTGATGATTCTTCTCTGATACCACATTATTCTTCATGTAGTCCAGATTCTTGAATGATTCGTTCCACTTCAGACTGAATAGGTATGGAGAGAAGGAACCACCCTGACACACACTTTTCCTCATTTTAAACCATGCACTGTTCTCCTGTTCTGTTCAGACAACTGCTATGTAAAGGTTTCCCATGCACATAATTAAGTGCTCTGGATTTTCATGCTTCTCAATGCTAGCCATAGTTTCTCATGACCCACAGAGAAATGCCTTTGTGTAGTCAATAAAACATAGGTAAGCATCTTTCTGGGATTCTCTGCCTTCAGCCAAGATATCAGATAGATATTGGATGTCATTGTTCCATGATATAACTTTGATCTCTTTCAAACGATGGCATCAGCTGGTACCATTGTTCCAAGCTTCCTTCTGAATCCAGCTTAAATTTCTAACAGTTCCCCGTCGATGCATGGTTCTGGTGATTTTTTAATTGTCTTCAGCATGTTTTTACTTGCAAGTCATGTTTATGATACCACTTGATAATTCCTGCATTCCACTAGATTATCTTCCTTTTGTTGGGAACTGTGAAAGGAACAGTAGTAAGAAAAGAAAGCCAAGTCCTACCTCTACCTGATTCATAAAGTGGAATTTACCCATCAATAATACCCATAGCACCAGGCAAATAGCACATGGTCAGTCATGCCACCCCCACCACATGTTCCTGCACCTCTTCTTACCAATCACTCAGGTTCGGTGTTCATCGTTGACTCACGGACCTTACTCACAGTTGTGAAGTTTATTAGGAAAATAGGTTGGGGAGTTGGAGGAGGCAGAGAATGTCACCCAGTGCGAGTTCTAGGATTAGTCCAGCAGTCCCAAGCCAGATTAACAAGGCACAATTCCCCAGGTAGTGACAGTCTCGGTTCAGCTCAACAGCACAAATGCAAGAAGCCTCTGTTTTCCTCAATCATCCAGCAAACAAAACCTTTAACTGTAGCACAACTGCATGATTCCTCTGGTTACACCTTCCCACAGCCTCTTCAAAGCAGTGCCACAGTCTCTGCACACGCTCTCCACCATTGTTGCCACCATTTTCACAGTGTAGGAAGCACTCTCTTATATTGGTCCTACAGTTATTGATGGTTTGCAAGACCGTGTCTCTGCACTTAAGGAAGCTGGAAATCATGCCCCCAACAGGGGCTAAGACAATGGCTAGAAAAGCCAATTTTCAAGGGTTTTGACATCCCAGGAACAAATGCCCGTCTCTTCCAAAGGTGGGCCAAGTCTTCCATATTTCTTGCCTTAGATGAAGGAGCACATCTAGGACCTGCATCTGCTGAGCCCCTTCAGTTGGTAGTCCCTCATTTCCTGCAGCCTTGTTATTACCAATCCTGTCAGTGCAGCTGGGACTTCCTTCCACATCACCACTGGTTTTCAACACATGTTAATTCCTGATGTGGGGGAGCACCAACCAATTTTTTTAGGGGACAGTGACTCTATATGCTTTGAGACATATAGTGTGTTATCAGACATATAATACATATGACATATCTATGATAGTGTGTTATTACACACACACACACACACACACACACACACACACACACGTATTTATTGTTAGATGGTGTTGTCGAAGTATGACTCATCGTGACCCTATCAACAACAGACCTGAACCCTGTGCCATCCTCATCATCTCTGACACACTTTAGCCCATTGCTGCAAACATTATGTCAATGCATTCTGTTAAGGGTCTTCTTCTTTTTCGCCATCCTTCTACCTGTCCAAGCATGAAGTCCCTTTCCAATGAATAGTCCCTTCAAGAAACATGCCCGAAGTATGTGAGATGAAGTTTTATCATCTTTCCCTCCAAGGAGCACTGTTGTCCACCAAGGGCAAAGTATATTAATGATTAATAATGAGACAGAACACCAAGAATGTATAAGTAAACAGAAGTGAAGCAGGAGGTGAAGAGTTCGATCCCAGCTTCCCTGTGCCTTTATTGAAAATTGCCAGGAAGCAAATCACCAAGAGTATTCTATGCAAATGAAGCTAAGCTCTTTCTATTGAAAACCTTATGCTTGACTCAGGAGGGAGGGGTCAGCAAATACAAGAATCCTGTAAAAGCCTAAGGTTTGCCTTAGTGCCTACCCCTGTAAACATTTAAGGTTTGCCTTAGTGCTCAAGGGTGATTTCTAGTGTGTTTAGGTGCCTTCCTCATATCCTGATATAGCATTTGGTTTATTATAAATATTTAGTATGAAATTTGGCTTCCCACAGAGCACTCAGGCTGCACTTTCTCTAAGACATACCTGTTTGTTCTTTTGGCAGTCAGTGGAATATTCCATACTCTTCTCCAACACCACAACTCAAAGATATTGATTCTTCTTCTGTAATCTTTATTCATTGTCTAGCTCTCAAATGCATAGTAAATGATGGGAACGACTATGGCTGGAATTAGGTACATCTTAATCTTCAAACTGACATCATTGCTCCTCAGTAATTTGGAGAGGCCCCTGACTGCAGACTTGCTCAGTGTAATGTCTCCTGATGTCCTGACTGCTGGTACCAAGGGTGCTGACTGTAGATCCCAGAAAGATGAAATAGTTGACAATTACAGCCTTTTCTCCATCTATCAAAATGTTTCTGATTGGTCCAGTGGTGAGGATTTTTGTCTTCTTGATGTTGAGATGAAATTGCTGACAATTTCATCTTTATCATTCATGATGTTGCTTATCAGCCCAACGGTGAGGATTATTTTATCTTTTTGACATCGAGATGCAATCCATGCTTAAGGCTGTAGTTTTTAATTTCCCCCTGCAAATGCTTCAAGTCCTCTTCACTTTCAGCAAGCAAGGTTGAATCATCCACAGAACGCAGGTTATTGACGAATCTTCCCCTGTTCCTGATGCCACATTCTTCTTTATACAATCCAGTTTCTCTTATTATTTGCCTAGTGTAGAGATTGAATAGGTCTGGAGAGAGGGTACAACCCTAATTTTTAACCATACAATGTTACCTTGCTCAGTTTAGACAACATCTGCCTGGTCTAGGTATACGTTTTCTATGAGCATAAAGTGCTCTAGGACTCCCACACATCTCAAAGCTAGTTTGTCCTGATATATATGTGTGTGTCATTCTTTTGAGTGAAACCCAGCTCCTGGATGACCCTCCAACTCCTAAGTGACCCTCCAGTGGGTTCTCAGAGACTGCGAGTCGTGTGGGGAGATTGCCTGGATTTCTCCCATGGGTCAGTTGCTGGTTTGACCATCTGCCTTTGAGCTGGAAGCACAGCCAGAGGGAACAGAGCTGCTCTCTCCAGTTTGTGACATTAATAACCACGCACGCGCTGTGACCACACCTTCCCACTTGCCCCTGGAGTGCTTCTTTCTTCAGTGATAGTGTGTTTGTCATTCGTTCTCTTCCCCTTCCCCATCTGAATGTATCTCTGTTATCTAGCGTTGTCTGATGTTTTTATGTGTGGTTGAGTTGGAATCCACTCAGCTGGCCTTCCAGCCAGATTTCAGAGGCTGTAGCTCACACAGGAGGAGAATGACCTTCTTTCTAACGCAGAGCAGCTGGTGAGTTAAAACCATAAGACTTTGCATTGGCAGCTCAGCTAAGCCACCAGAGTATCTAGTATCATTTCTGATAGTTTACCTCTTCTGTCCCATTTCCATCGCTTTTGATGCATCCTGCGTTATTAAATATTTTGCCCACAGAGTGCTCCCGTACTGCAGTTCAAGGCCTGATATTTTTTTTGTCATTGTTGTTTTGGGGGGAGGTGCCCGTCTCTTTTGGGTTTCTAACTCTTGGACTTTGTGCATTTCATTACTTTGCTGCCTTCTTGAGTTGCCCCTGAAGATCTTGCTCTCAGCTCCCTTACCTCATTTCTCCCCTTGCTTCAGCATCTCTGCTTCTAGTGAGTTCCAGAGCCTGCTCTGACATCCACTCTGCCTTTTCTTTATTTTCTTTTCTAAATGATGGCTTTCTTCATACAAAACACGTCATAGTTCATCTTGCCTTAATAACCCGTGCTCAGTGCATTAAATTTGTTCTTTAAATGACCTCTGGGTTCAGATGGGGAATAGATTAAAGGCTTAAATTTCCTATCAGTTCATGGGAGCAATTAGTGGTCTGTTCCTGAGTCAGCCCCTGGCTTTGTTCTCACTGATGATACTGAGATTTTCCACATCTCTTGCCACACGTGGAGTTGACACGATTCTTGTGTGTTCCATCTGGTGAGGTAAATATATTTTCAACATCTAGGTTTGTTTTGTTTTAAAGGTATTTGAAATGGTTAAGTTGTGATTGTTATGTGCTATTGAGTCACCTGTAACTCCTAGAAACCCTGTGCACAATAGCTGTGAATGTTGCCCTATCCTGAGCCAGTCTCTCTCTCCGACACACCTGGCCCCATTGCCCCACGCACTGTGTCATCTGGGGTCTTCCTCTCCTGTGCTGTCCCTCCATCCTTCCAAGCATGGTGTCGCTCTCCAAGGACTGGTCGGTCCCTCCTGATCACATGCCCAAAGTATGTGAGACAGAGTTTCAGAATCCTTGCCTCCAGGGAACAGCCTGATCTCAACTTCTCCAGGACCAACCTGGTTGTTCTCCTGGCAGACCATGGAATATTCAGCACTCTTCTCCAGCACCACAGCTCAAAGGCATCAATTTTTCTTATGTCACTTGCCCAGCTCCCTGACGTGTGGCATGTAACTGTGGTAAGGGGCTGCACTGCAATCCCAAAGGTGCTTGGTTTGAATCCATAGAAAGAGGCCAGTTGCCTCCTCTGTGAATAAGTTATTAGTCGTCCAGATTTTCTCATGCAATTTCTGATTTTGTGATCATCATCTAGCTTTTGCTTTTTGAAACTTTAAAGAGGTCTTCTGAAACACTTTTATCCCACACATTTTACTTATGTATGTGTTTTGGCTAGTGTTTTCTTTGGTTATGGTGTGGATGGACTTTCTTCAGTTGTGATTTGGGTGAAAGTTAGGAGAGAAAGTTCGTTTTCCATCAGCAGGTCATGCACACAATTCCCTCCACATGGTACCACTCTCCCCACTCTCTCCTGGTGTGTCCCTTTTCCACTCCTCCTTCTCACCTTCCAAAACCTGCTTTCTGAGCCTGTTTTGGAAAAAATGCTGCCCTTTCATTCTCTCGAGGTTGGTGGCTCTGAGGACCATGGCCATCCCCAGGCCTGTCAGTAGGGAGTGGAAGGCAACATTGTTTGATTTGTGACGGTGGCTTCTGTGGGTGTTGATTGTGGCTCCAAGAAGAACAGAACTGACAATTTCCATTTCTTCTCCATCCTAAACTGTGGGAGCATGTCCCTGGGATGATCTGACCTGTCATTTCAGCCCGTGGTGGCCTGTGGTGACCTGTGACTGTTGACCTGTGGTGGCCTGTAGTGGCTTGTAGTGACCTGTGGTGACCGGTCATGACCTGTATTGCCCTGTGCTGGCCTGTGGCACTCATGCTCTCTCCTTTAGGCAGTGTTTCTGTGAGGAAGGTAACTACCTGGAAGGTGGTCTGGATGTGCATGCACGGACCTCTTCTGTTCCAGAAGGATCCGGTGACACCTGAGTCACTTGCATTTCATGGAATCACCTCTGTCCCCACCTGTCCTGTTACAGCTCCAGGTGCGGCCCCCCGACCTGGCAGAGTGCGGCTGAGCATGGGGACCCTCCGCAGCCAGAAGGCAGTGCACCGGACAGGTAGGTCATCCTGGGTGGTCCACACGAGGCACGGCCATCACTGTCCTGTGGCCCAGCCTTCAGTCCCGTGGGGATTGGATGGGAGCAGCAGGGCGGAGGTCCTGGTTCTGGAAGTTTGGTCCAGGAGCCTGTGTTTCCACCCTGGTCTGAGGGCTGGTCAGCCTGCAGCGGCTGCGCTGCGGTCATGAGGGCATCCGTGGATTGCCTCATAGGCAGAAGGAGACCCACATGGCACAGCCTGGGAGGGGCTTCCAGGAGGGGTGTGTGGGGCAGGGAGAGATGGGATCCTAGGAGCAGCGTTCTGACCAGAGAGAGGGTCATGAGTGGCTCTAGAGGTGGGAGGATTTTCCTGGGGTAAATGGGGTGACTGCCTGGTTTAACTCTCTCCAGGATGAATGTTTGTTTTCTTGGCAGTCCATGGTACCCTCAATTCTCTTCTCTAGCACCACAGCTCAAAAGCATCAATCCTCCTTCTATCCTCCCTAGTCATTGTGCAACTCTCTGATGCATAACAAGTGATAGCAAAGACCATAGCCTGTATCAGTCGCACCTTAGTCTCCAGAGAGACACTACTGCTCTTCAGTACCCTGGAGAGATCCCTAACAGCAGACTTTCCCATCGCAATACGTTTTTTTATTTCCTGGCTGCTGGTGCCAAGAGTGTTAACCGTGGTCCTTGGAGAGGGACATCATGCTTGGGAGGGTGGAGGGACGGCGCAGGAGGGGAAGACCCTTTGGGAGGTGGATTGATTCAGTGACTGGGATAATCGGGATGGGAGTGTCAGAAACAGTGCGATTGGCACAGGACATAGCAGAGTTTAGGGCTGTTGTACACAGGGTTGCTATGAGTTGCAAGTGACTCGATGGCACACAACAACAAATGGGGAGACACAGGAAGAGCCAGGCAGAGGCTGACCTCCCCCTGGTCTGCAGACCTGAGCCTGACGCTGCTGGCCGTGCGCAGGAGGAGTGGCCAGCCGGACCCTGAGCTGCAGCAGGCACTGCGCGCACGGCTCCGGCTACTGGAGAACGACACCCAGGAGGTGGCCCGAGTGCTCGGAGTGAGTGCGCCTGGAGGCGGGGCAGGGGCTGAGGATGAGGGGAAGACACAGCTGGGGAGGGACCTCAGAGTGTGGCCACAGAGCAGGGGAGGGGGTCACAAAGGAGAGGCGGGGCCACAATGGAGGGGCGGGGCTACAGAGGGGGCGGGTCACAGAAGAGGGATGGGCCCATGGGG
>NW_006399879.1:7408023-7415508 GCF_000299155.1 Elephantulus edwardii | reverse complement strand
ACAGAGATGAGGGGAGGGGTCGCAGAGAGGGGTGGGGACAGAAAGGAGGGGCAGGGACAGAGATGAAGGGGGGCGGTCACAGAGAAACGGCGGGGTCACAGAGAAGGGGACCCAGAGAGGAGGGGTGGGGTCACAGAAGGAGCGGGGACATAGATGAGAGGCAGGGTCACAGAGGAGGGGTGAGGCCACAGAGAAGAGTGTGGTTAGGGTTAAGGCGAGGTCACAAAGGAGGGGCGGAGCTGCAGAGTGGAGGTGTGAGGGCACAAAGGGTGGGTGAGGCCTAAAAAGAAGGGAGGGTCCTCAGGAGGGGCGGAGCCTCGAATAATGGGCGTGGCCTCAGAGGAAAGTCCAGTGGAAGCTGGAGCTGTCTGGCTTCAGCGTGGTCATCACCTCCAGGGTTGTTCTGTGGAAACTGGAACTGACCCCACGCTGTGGGCAGAGCTGGGGCAGGGGTGGGATGGGTGGGGTCACTCAAGACTAGGGTGTAGCATGAACAGGGACTGAATCAAGCAGAACTTGGGGTCCCAGGGGGAGCAACTCCGAAGGCATAGGCGGGGACATGCATTGAGGGTGGAGTCAGGACGCGGAGACACAGCGCGAGCCCTGGGGCGGGACATGAGTTCTGTCCACGGGCACTGGGGAGCCATGGCCGGCTCTTGAGCAGGAGAGGAGCAGGTCTGGACCTGCAGGATCTGCTCTGCACTCACCCCCCCAAGGTCCACGTTTGCCGGGTGGTCCCCATGAGTGGACCCTAGGCTTGGCCCTCATTTCTGTTTCTTCTCCTTAGGAATTGTCAGCCAGGCTGCTGTCCATCCACAGTGACCGTGACCAGATTGTGGTGACATTTAAGACTTTTGAGGAGGTCTGGAAGTTCTCCACCTACCACGCTCTTGGTAAGGCGCTTGTGCTCTGACACACCACCAGTGCCTCACACTGAGCAGTTTGGGGGTTTGGGCAGACTATGTGCCCCAAACGTGGCCTCACACACTTTGGGCATGGCGTCAGGAAGGGCCATTCCTGGGAAAAGGACATCATTCTGGGAAAGGTGGAGGGTCAGAAAGAGAGGAAGACCCTCAACAGATGGGTGGACACAGTGACCGTGACTGTGGCTGGAACCTGGCAGGGTGGAGGGAGTGCCCAGGCTAGGACGGGGTCAGAGCTGTTGTTCACAGGGCGCTGTGAGCTGATGATGGTATCTGACAACAACGTACAGTGTGCATGGAAGCACTGCACGGAATGGTGAGAAGGATGTGGCCCTTCCCAAGGGAGGACTGTGTCCAGCACTGTGCTGTGGACACAGAGCTTGGTTGCATGAATGACTCATGCCGCCTCTGCATGTCCACATCCCTCCCATGACTCCCTCGGGTCACTTAACCAGATCCTGGAGGGAAGCTGAGTGCCTGTCACCCAAGGTGGTCAGGAGGCTGGTCACCTGAGGTGGACGGGAGGTGTGTCACCAAAGGTAGATGGGAGGGAGGCGTGTCACCCAAGGTGGAGTGGATGGGAGGTGTGTCACCAAAGGTACATGGGAGGGAGGCGTGTCACCCAAGGTGGAGTGGACGGGAGGTGTGTCACCAAAGGTGGATGGGAGGGAGGCCAGTCACACGAGATGGACAGGAGGCCAGTCATCCAAGGTGGTCAGGAGGCTGGTCACCTGAGGTGGACGGGAGGTGTGTCACCTGAGGTGGACAGGAGGAGTGTCAGTTCAAGCTCATCCTACGTCCTCTCTAGAAATGTCTGTTGTTGTTATGTTGTCACTGTTCGTGGCTAGCTGCTTGATTGAGACTCTGAAGTCATCATGGGATCCGATTGCTTCTCTGGCTATGTCCCTGGGTGCAGCAGATGGCTAATGCACCTCACTGCCCAACGAAGCTTAGAGTCCACCCAGAGACACCTCGGAAGAAAGGCCTGGCAACCTACTTCCAAAAAACCCCAACAAAAACCAAAACGCCAGACCTTGAAAACCCTCCAGAACCCAGTTGTGCCCTGACTCTCGGGGTTACCACAGTCAGGTCACCTCCACGACAGCAGGTCTGTTGCAAACTGGACACAGAAAGAAAGCAGGGACACAGGAAAGTGAATTCTGGAAAAGAGAGGCCGAGGCAGAGGTCCTCTCACAGCTCAGCACTGTGAAAAGGCCCCTCTCTTGGTGCCCTATGGTTTTTGTTTAGTTTAAGTCAATCCTCCTAAAAAAGTTCAATCTCCAGAGACTATGTTTTCCTTATACTTAAGTGTTGCCAACATAACAATTGGTAAGCTTAATCTTAAAACTAAGACCAAAGTTCAGGCATGGCATCCCCTTGATGGGGGGCTGGGCAGAATTCTCTGTTTGCAGAGGGTTCTCAGTCCTGTCTGGACTCTGATCTCAGCTGTGGCCCGGCTAACACTATGCTGGGGAATCCACTCAGGTCTCTGTCTCCGCAGGAATCTGGTTCCACGTGCTTGGTTTGAGGACATACAAGAACCATAGCCCCATTTCTTGTGCTAACCTCTATCTCAAGCATTGTTGTTACCACAGAAGAAGAGACCAAGGGTCCTAGTGGAAGTGTCACAGTCTAAAGGTGTCCTGACGTGGGTCAGAAGGCAGCAGCCTTCCTCACTCCCTCCTTAAGGGTTCCACCTCACTAGGAGTTCTTTGAATGAACAACTGTCATCATTTCCCTTAACTTTGGCAATGGAGCAAGCCAGTGCTGCCTGCAGGAGAGGCTGGGGGTGGGGAGGCTCACTACCTGGGGCAGCATTGCAGCAGCGAGGTGGACAGGTGGCAGGTGTGTGTAGATGCTAGGGCTGAGTATGACAGCGAGAGTCTCCTCAGGAGCTTGTACCCTCATCTTCTGTGACAGCCCACAGTCCTCCCTGGACCATGAGGACCAGAGGGCCTTAGTGACCATGTGCTGCTGTGACAGACACGCAATGTGGTGGCTTTAATCATCAGAGCTTCAATCCTTCAAAACACATGAGGCTGACGGACCAGGGCCTGGACCTGGGGACGGCATTTGCTCTGCTGACCTTGGGACAGGTGTTTGTGTCCTCATGTCCATGGTGACATCCACATGGCATCACTATTCTGCTGTCACAGTCCTCGTCTAGTCTTCCTTGCTCTTCCGTTTGTCTGAAGAGATTGATTTAGATTGTGCCCGATACGAGCACTGTCTCCTAACAGAGCAGGCGCCCCCCCTTTCAGAACGTGGGGAGCTGCCTCCTAACACAGCAGGTGCCCCCCCAAAATGTGGTGGGCTGCCTCCTAATATACAACAGGTGCTCCCCCTTCAGAATGTGGTTAGGGGCTGCCTGCTAACAGAGCAGGTGCCTCCTTTCAGATGGGAAACAGCCACAGGCCTTGGGCTTAGGATGTGGGTCACAGAATGTGGGGGGACACAGCTCAATCCATGGCAGAGTCCTAGAGCTACATTCTGGGGCTTTGTCCTCCTTACCAAATGGAGAGACTGGGTGTCCATCCCCTGGTGCTCCTGTACCACGTGGACGGCTTTAATGGACACTTGTTCTGATTCAGGAAGGTTCAGGAAGCTCGGCCCTGGGGTGCAGGTTCTCTCTTCCCAGGCAGAGACTGTCTCTCAGGGGGTTCCAGGGAAGGCCCTGTCTCATGGTTGTGGCTACGCCTGAGCCCCTCCTTGAAGCCACCGTGTCCACCCACCTACTGAAGGCCTTCCTCTTTTTCCCTGACTTTCTGCTTCAGACAGGAAGTGAGCTGTCCTTCCCGGATGGGTCCCTCCTGACAGCACGTCCAAAGCACATGACAGAGAGAGGTGGGCAGGCCTGGGCAGCGTGTCCCTCTGTGGTACATGAAGTCGCTGGGAGTCAGGCCTGGTGTGTGACAGGCTGTGCCCACGGTATGCCCACTGCGGCTGTGCAGAGCTAGCCCTACTCCGGGTCTCCCTGGCTTTCCTAGGCTGGAAGGAGCGTTCCCAGCATGCTCCTTTGGTGTGGCAGAGGGTTTGAACTCACGCCCTCCACCAGGCCCCTTGACAGGCAGGCACAGGCCAGGATTCCCAGCACAGAGAGTGGGGGACACAGGGACCAGAGGTCAGAGGTTTGTCAGGCCCCAGCCAGCTGCTGGTAGAGATTTAAACTGGCTGCCTTCTACCCACTGACCTGAGCATCTGACAGAGCCGGTCCGGAGCTGGACGGCTCAAGGATAGGGCTTGTAACTGGGGTCATGTGTCTTCTGGGGGCTCTCTGCGGCCTGGTCTGAGTGAGACCTGGCCAACACCAAGCTCGACCCCTCGGTCTCCTGAGCCCCCTGGTGATCAGCTGGTTTCCCAGGCTTCATACCCCACTGCCTGGAGAACCTGCTGATGGACCAGGCCTTCTGGCTGCGGGCACCTGAGGATGAGGAGGAGGCAAACCTGGAGGTCTGCTTGGAGGAGGAGGTCCTGCGGGAGACACACCAGAGCCTGCTCAAGCAGGAAGGTAAGCATGGCCACTGGGTGGGCAGCAGGGAGGTGGGATGGAGATCACCAGAAGGTTCCAGACCGATGATGTCCAGCAGAGACAGACAGATGGGGTGAGCTGATGTGGGTAGGGTGTCAGGAGTGGTGCTAAGACAGTGTGCCCAGCCTCCACTGCACTCCATGAAGAGCTTGGTCAGCCCCTGGGCCAACAACCTGACCCCAGAACTCCAAACGTGAGCTCAGGGGGCACGAGGGAGCTTGTCCCACAGAGAGGGGAGAGTGGGGACCACCCAGCATGGTCACGCTCACCGGTAGTGGGACAAGAGGGGCTCTGAGATCCCATGCCCATCCCTGCATATCACAGACAGGTAAACTGAGGCCCAGAGAGGGCCTGGAGCTGAGTCAGGAGTACTGGGCAGGGCGGGGCCTACAGGAGGGTGGCCTCCACTCAGGACCTTCCTAGAGCAGTGGGTCCCATGGGGTTCAGGGCAGCTGGTCCTGGAGTGATTGCTCTGTACCATTGCAGGTTTCTACTATGTCCTGGGTCCTGACCGCCGTGTGAGAGCAGTGCCTGGCCCCCGAGGCACGGGGAGGGGGCCCCATGGAGCAGTGGCCTCAGGAGTGGACTCTGGGAGCCCCAGCCCCAGCTCATCCCAGGAGGAGGGGCCCTCGATGGACCTGGAACCTCTGACTCCATTCCATCAGTATGTACTGATCTGCATTTCTCACTTCCTTCCACCCTTGGCACTGGGCAGCCTCACAGTGCCCCCTGGGCTCAGCCCCCCTCAGGCCATGGGTACCCAGAGGGCACGTGCACCTCTCCAGGCCTCCGGCTATCACCACATGACATGGATGTGACCTGCCTGGTAGACTGTCTGGGGGTGAGATAGTGCACAGGTGAGGTACAGGGCACTTACACATGTGCATGCAAACACACACACACACACACACATCCTAGAAAGCTGTCATAGGAACTATGTAGCATGGGTGTCCGTAATCAGGGGGCACTTGGCAGGTGTCCAGCCAGGAGCCAAAGGGCACGCTGACACGGGAGGAACAGAGGCGCCTTCACTGCTGGGCGTGGGCCCTCAACGTAGCTTGGAGCTTCCGGAGCCAGAGCGAGAAGGGCAAGCACATCTCATCACAGTATCGCCGAGGCGGCTTGTCTCCCCTTTGAGACCTGGAGGGACTTACCCCTGGGCGTCCTCTCACAAGTCTCTGCCCGGCGTGGTCAACAGTGAATGATGGACAATGTGCCTGTGTACGAGCTTCCAGGAATGCAGGGCCGAGGCAGCTGGCTGCCCTCTCACTTTCTCCTCTTCCAGCTGAAGGAACTCTGGCTTCCAGGGAGAAGCCGTGTGCTGAGGCCGCACAGCAAGGGGGCAGCAGGAGCCCCTGGCCGGACCCTCCTCCTCCCCACCCCCATCCTGTTGAGCTGCCTTGGGTGGCCGAGGGGTCCTTGGGTGCCTGAGGGATGAGTGTATAGGAGTTGGCAGAGCTGAGGGATAAATCCTGGGGACGCCCCTAAGGTTCAGGCTGGGCCGAGTCAGTGAGCACCTGGCCTGGGGCCGAGGGCCGCACGTATGGACAGGTGTAGAAAGGGTGCAGGAGGTGGCGGGTCCCTTGCACACATAGGTCCTCTGTAGTCACTGGGGGGCTGCCAGCTCTTTGCGCCCAAGAGAATGTTGCTGTCTCAATCTGAAGTCTCAGCAACTCAGCCCCCTTTTCTCTCCAGGTGGGTACTGAGGGCCCCCCTGGACCCCGTGGACCTTTCCACAGAAGAGCCTGTGGCTCCCAACCTCCCGATGACAGGTGAGGACAGGATGGTCACCCCATGATGGCCTGCCTGGGTTCAGCCGTCTCCCACAGTAGAGGAGGCCGTGGGGGCCCCTATTCCCCACAAGGCCCTGAGGCTCCCACCATAACCACAGAAGGGGGTGAGGTTCAGGTCTCTGTACACACACACTCCTCCCGGCAGAAACCCACCCTTTCCCCCTTTCACTGCTGGGTGGTGAGGACCCTGCCGCTCACTGGCTCTGTGTGACCTTCCTCGGAGCTGAGCCTGGGGCCGCCCTGTGTTGGGAGCCCCAGGTTGGATGACAGATAGGCAGCAGGCCAGCCCTGCCTGGATCCTGTCACTGGGTGTGAGGTACCCAGGCCCCACACTGCATGCCCACTGCAGTCCTTGGGCTGCCACCCTCACACTTCTGGGGACAGAAGTTCAAGAGCGAGTGTCACTGTCTCCACTCCTGAGGCTCCGGGGACTCTGTCCCCAACTCTCTCCTGGCCCCGGGGCTGTGCTCCAGACCCCACCTGGGGCTCACATGACATCTTCTCCAAGTGTCCCTGTCTCAGACCCCCTCCTGTCTCTTACAAGGACCCTTAAATGTCCCTCTGATCATGGATCTGGGACTCCAGCTACCCCACACCCTTCAAAGATCCTTCACTCCATGCCACCTGCAAAGTTCCTGCTCCACATAGTCCCCCGTCTGCTGATGTCATGTTCTGAAGCTGTGAGGGTTATAAATCTGGGACCACCCTTCACCCCATACACTGTCCTCAGTCCCTGAAGGGCCTTATCCCCAGCCTAGGGACATGTCCCCTGCCCATCCTCCCTCCAGCACTGACCACCAGCCTCCTTCCCACAGCAGGGGGCCTGGCTATAGCGGAAGCTGACTGCCAGGGCTCCGGGCCCGAAGAGATGACCTTCCAGGAGGGAGACCACGTCCGGATCCTGGGGGCATGGGTGCCCGGCCTGCCCTGGTGTCTTGGCCGGCATGAGGCCTCGGGCCAGGTGGGCTTTGTGAGGACGCGACTCATCAGCCTACAGGGACAGCCTGAGTGAGTGGGACACTGTCCAGTCGGAGCCTCCTGCCCATTGGCAATCTTGGGGGCCACGGGTCTGGTGCCACCCTGGGCCCCCTCCCACGGGGCCACAGGCCTGGTGCCACCGTGGGCCCCCTCCCACGGGGCCATGATCCTGGTGTCTCCCTGGGCCTCCTCCCACGGGGCCATGATCCTGGTGTCACCCTGGGCCTCCTCCCATGGGGCCACGGGCCTGGTGTCACCCTGG
>NW_006399879.1:7405646-7407923 GCF_000299155.1 Elephantulus edwardii | reverse complement strand
CCTCCCACGGGGCCATGATCCTGGTGTCACCCTGGGCCTCCTCCCACGGGGCCACGGGCCTGGTGTCACCCTGGGCCCCCTCCCACGGAGCCACGGGCCTGGTGTCACCTTGGGCCCCTCCCACAGGGCACATGCCCAGAAGTCATCCTGGGCCCCCTCCCATGGGGCCACGATCCTGGTGTCACCTTGGGCCCCCTCCCATGGGGCCACGGGCCTGGTGTCACCTTGGGCCCCTCCCACAGGGCACATGTCCAGGAGTCATCCTGGGCCCCCTCCTCTGGGGCCATGTGCCTAATTGTCATCCCAGGTCCTCTCTCACAGGGCCACATTGTCATGGATGCCTCTTCCCAGAGCCCCTGGTTTCTTTCTCCATTATCTGCTGGCTTCCTTTGTGTCTGCCCCACTATGTCCTGGAGCAGACCACCTCCTCCCTTGCCCCCATCTGGCCCCCACGTCCTCCACAGGTAGCTGATAGACCCCTTCTCTGAATCACAAACCTGCCTGCCTTCCATGGGAACAGATGCCTCAGGAGGGGGCTATCACGAACAGACATTCACTCTCTCAGGATCAGCAGGCCGGAAGTCTGAATCCAGGGCTGGCTAGCTCTGTGGCCCTGGGTCAGGCCTCGTCTCGTCTTCCGGAGCCCCACTAGCCCTGGATTCCAGACCTCCCATAGTGCCTCTGTGCTGTCTGTGCATCACTGCTCTGCCGACGAATCCATTTCTGCATCTCAGGGTGACTAGATGTAGGACCCATTCCACACAATTGTGGCTCCCACCCGGGTGAGGATCCCAACACACTTGAAGTCACAATTTTATCCCCAACCAAACCCCCTGCTGACCAGAGATTCCCACTCCACCAGCCTATAGGCCAGCAGACCAGCACACGTGAGAGGGCGGGAGCCGGCTGAGATGTCCAAGCTCACGGCATAAGTGTCCGAGGGATGAGCTGGTCCACTCCCCATTAACTTGGAGGAAAGGCAGGCTGAGTGCCAGCGTCCTTGTCCACTGATGAAGACCCCTCCATGCGTCCCTCAGGCCCTGACGAGTGGTCACTGAGTGTCTCTCCTTCCCCCGACCTGGGGCTCACCCTCTGTTTATCAAAATACATAGTAGCTTTTCTTTTCCATTGGCTGTATTATTACACAGTTTCAGACTAAAAAAAAAGTTACAATATAGCACAGAATGCTCAGATACGACTCACTGACTCCTCCAATGTCACCGGTTCACCCCCTTTGCTTTATTCCTGTCCCTCTTTCACATTTGCTCATTTTACCTCTTGGGAGTGAGCTACAAACATGAAACCTCTTTACTCCCCATCTTAAGGATGCTTTAGACAGAATATTAAATGATCCAGGAAGCATTAAATGAAGATAGAAGGAGTACACAGAGTCACTGTACCAAAAGGAATTGATGGACATAGAAGAGTTCATGAAACAACATATGAGCAAGAGCCTGGGGTGATGAAGGAAGAAGTTCAAGCTGCTCTGAAAGAATTGGCAAAAAACAAGGCTCCAGGAGTTGATAGCATACCAACTGACATATTTCAACAAACAGATGCTGCCCTGGATGTGCTCACTTAAGTTGTGCCAAGAAATCTAGAGAACAACCACATGGCCAACTGACTGGAAAATATTGATATTTGTTCCCATTCCAAAAAATGGTGACCTGACAGAGTGCAGAAATTATCAAACAAAATAATTAATGTCAAATGAAAGCAAGATTCTGCTGAAAAGTATCCAAAAACACGTGGAAAAGTACATCAGCAGAGAACTGCCAGATGTTGTAGGCTGGATTTAGAAGAGGCTGTAGTACTAGGGATATTATAGCTGATGCTAGATGGATCTTGGCTGAAAGCAGGGAGTATCAGAGGAACGTCTATCTGTGTTTAATTGACTATGCAAAGGCATTTGACTGTGTGGATCACAACAAACTGTGGCTGACTCTGAGAAAAATGGGAATCCCAGAACACTTGATTGTGCTATGTGAAACTTACACTTGGACCAGGAGGCAGTCATCCGAACAGAGAAACACTGCATGGTTCAAAATCAGGAATAGTGTATGCCAGGGATGTGTCCTACCACACCTTTTCAATCTATATGCAGAACATTATCCAGGAACCTGGGCTCTCTGAGGAGGAAGGTGACATCAGGATTGGAGGAAGACTCATCAACACCTTGCGTTATGCAGATGACACAACCCTGCTTGCTGAAACTGAGGAGGACCTGAAGCGCTTGCTGCAGAAGGTCAAGGACTGCAGCCTTCAATATGGATTGAA
>NW_006399879.1:7402711-7405546 GCF_000299155.1 Elephantulus edwardii | reverse complement strand
TGGATCATTTAACATTCTACTTAAAGCATCCTTAAGTATTGCCAACTTGTGGCTTGAATTAGTTTTTCAGCTTCTTCAGCTTAAGAAATGCTGAGCTAGGAAACTGAGGAGGACCTGAAGCGCTTGCTGCAGAAGGTCAAGGACTGCAGCCTTCAATATGGATTGAAGCTCAACATCAAAAAAACAAAGATTCTCATCACTGGGCCAAATGGCAGCACCATAATAGATGGTGAAGAGTTTGAGATTGTTAGCAGTTTTAGTTTACTTGGATCCACAATCAACACTCTTGGTACCAGCAGCCAGGAAATTAAAAGACGTATTGCATTGGGAAAGTCTACTGTCAGGGACCCCTCCAGAGTACTGAAGAACAATGATATCAGTCTGGAGACTAAGGTGCGCCTGATCCAGGCCATGGTCTTCACAATTACTTGCCATGCATCAGATAGTTGGACTGTGACTAGGGATCATAAAGAATTGATGCCTTTGAGCTGCAGTTCTGTAGAAGAGTACTGAATATCCCATGGACTGCTAGGAGAACAAACAGATTCATTGTAGAGAGGGTTCATCTGACATACTTTGGACATGATGCAAGGAGGGAACAGACCTTGGAGAGGGACGTCATGCTTGGGAGGGTGGAGGGACAGCACAGGAGAGGAAGACCCTCGATGAGGTGGATTGATTCAGTCACTGGGGTAATGGGGGTAGGTGTGTTGGAAACGATGAGGCTGGCTCAGAGCAGAGCAGGGTTCAGAGCTGTCGTTCACAGGGTCACTGTGAGTCAGAAGTGACTTGACAGTACGTAACAACAACAAAGAGGAAAAGAAGGGGCAGGGTCTCCAAATGATGTATTTGTAAAGAGAAGTGAGCGGTCGGAGTGGTCCTCGTCTGCAGCCACAGACTCAGGAGTTAGCATCAGTGCAGCCCTGTCATCACCTCAAATGACACAGGCGGTGACTGTGTGGTCACTAACTGAAAGGTCAGGAGTTCAAATCCTCCCAGGAGTGCCTCAGAAGAAAGGCCTGGCAGTCTGCTTATGAACAGTCTCAGCTTTGAGACCAGTTCTGTGACGCAGTTCTCTGCACCCGTGGGGTCACACTGAGCCTGATGACAACTGGATTTGAGCATTTTTTATTTTGTCACTTTAAAATTATCATTATTACCTGACCCACAGACCTCACTCCGATTTTGACAGTATCCCATCGCCACCACTTACAATCCCAACTCAGATGTCACCTCTGACTGTCCTGTCTCTTCCTGTGCTTTGATCCAGAACATTCCTCTGTCTTCCTGATCTTGTAAGGAATGCAGAGCTGTTTTTCTGTAGATCGTCTCGTAAGTCCCTCTAAGGGCAGGATTTCCTTTCACTCGCATGACTCCTTCCACACGCCCAAGTGTGTGACACATTGTGCACTCCTGCTCACTCAGCAGAACTCCCCTCCCTGCCCTTCCTGTGTTTCCTCTTTCTCTGAGGTCAGCAGATCAAGTCCAGTGTCTGTGCTGGGCTGTGGGAAGCCCCAGCACAGCTCCGGGAGGAGCTCTGAGGCCTCAGTGGAGTGTGGTGGATCAGTGCTCCCTGCAACCTCCCCAGCACGTGTCACAGGGAGGGGCATTCCAGGTGGGGTTTTGAAGGCTGTGTAGGAGTTCACCAGTCCAGGAAGCCTGGGCTCACTGCTTCACCCCCCTGCTCCAAGCTTATCCCACACCAGGACTTCTGTTCTGGCTGGCAGGGCACTCCTGGTGGGTGGGCTGTGCTGTGTGCTTGCTGTCTGTCTCGTGGGGGAGCAGAAATGAGTCCATGCCAGGGAGTCTTTGTGATGGAAACACTGTTCTAAGGCAGTGCTTTGCTCTTTCCAGGTTGGAAAACGTGATCTTCCTCAATGAGGAAGAGCGGTCGTTCTTCAGGCATGAAGGGCGATTCTCAGAGGCGGACGCCAGACGGGTGCTGAGGACGTGTCAGCCGGACGCCTGCTCCGCGTACAGCTTGGGTAGGTGTGGGGGTGCCGTGCGGGCGGGGCCCGTTCTGACCCTCGGGCCATCTTCTTGGGGCGACTCCTGGAAGGAGTGAGCAGAGGGAAGGTGTGCAGCTGAGCTGGCCCTGTTGCGGGATGCTCTCTGGCATGGTGTGTCCTGCCTTGCCCCTCCTCGCCCCCTGGGCTCCCCACAACCTGACACCAGTCGTGGTGAAAATACAAACATGTGTGTCGATTCAGCAGTTTCCACACGTGTGGCTCGGGGCCTCTGAGGACGGTCTGTTGTGTAGCCACTGTGATCTTGTCCCGGCCACTCCAGTGTGAGCAGGTGCACACCGTCCCACCTCCCACCTGCCCTCTCACATCACTGGGCATTTCTGCTGTACTTCCACCAGCTGCTCCCCGATGGATGGGCAGTCTCCTCCAGTGCGGTTTACAGCCTCTGAAAACCCACTGGAGGGTCAGCTGCGGGTCAGTTCTGACTTGACTGCCCACAGCATGTTCTCTTGGGCATGCTGGTGGCCTGGTCCTCAGGGAACTGCTTCTGACCCAGAGGAAGCACCTCTCTGGCGGTTCAAAGACACCAGCTGCTCTGGGGGAGACGGACGGATGGGCGGGCTCCTCGAGGGTCGGCTCTGAGCCTGTGGACTGAGCTGAGGGACCATGTTCCTCCATTCTCTGTGCGGGACCAGCTCACAGGTGGCAGGTGTTACTCACAAAACGGGGTGTTGCCAGCGTCTCCTGCTGGTGAGCATCAGCACTGCATGTCTGTCCTGACTGAGAGATGTCTGCTGTGTGGACAGGACCACGTGTCCCATGCCCGTCCTCTGCGGGTGGACACTCGGGTACAGTGTTGCGTGTCCTC
>NW_006399879.1:7392786-7402257 GCF_000299155.1 Elephantulus edwardii | reverse complement strand
GTGGGTGGGCACTCAGGCGTGGTGTTGTGAGCGGTGCTATGGTGAGCCTGGCTCTGCAGTTTCTGTTCACCTGCCACCTTCTTGTCATGTCTGGGCATGTACCCAGAACTAGGTGGTGACTCAGGGGCCCCCACACCGGCTCCACTGAGACTGCACCATGTTGGGTCCCCCCGGGGGCAGCCGGGGTCCTGCCAGGCTCGTAGTAGTTGCTTTGTCCACTATCTGCTTGTAGAAACACCCCCACCTCTGGCAGCAGCCACCTTTCCCGCGGCCCTGCCCTTCCTCTTCAGGGACCTTTATGTCTTCCCTTCAGGGACAGATAGTCACGTTGTAACCAGATGCCCAGTGGTGTATGGACTGTACCAGCGCTGCCACATGGCACATGGGTGGTGGGCTGGCAGGTCGCGGCCTGGGGGTGAGGGCAGCGCTGGGCAGTCAGAGCATCACTGCCTGAGGGCCAGGAGCCCTTTTCTTGGTGCTGAGAAGACCCCAAAGTCCTCCTGAGCAAAGGCGAGCCTGACTGAACCGTGGCCAGCCAGGTGGGCAGCACAGGGGCGGCTCCATGAGGCCTGGGCTGCCTGGCTGCAGGGTGGGACCCCAGGCTGTGCCTCCTGAAGCAGAGCTGCCCCCCACCTGGCCTCAGTGCCCAGCTGCTCATGAGAGGGTTTGTCCGACTTCTGTGAAATGCAGATGGAGAGGCCACGTGATGTCACAGCAGCAGGCCCTCAGCAGAGGGGTGCTCTGGCTGTGTGTGGGGTACAGAGTGACTCTCCACCCTCCCAAACATGCATGCACGTACACACACAGCATACATGCACACAGATTGTACACACGTGTAATAACCACCCATGCACGTGGGCAGGGTGCTGCATGATGACTGCATGTGTTCATATTCAAATAAACCGACGTATCACCTGTGCAGTGTGTCCATGTTCACTGTACGATACACAGAACACACTCATGGATACCCTGTCTACACACGTGTGTACATACCGTAACACACACATACACTAGAACACAATCAGGGACACACTGCATACATGTACATGCCATAACACACATGTACATGAGAAAACACACATGGACACTACTGTCTACACACATATGTACATGCTGTGACACACATGTACACAAGAACACTGTCTGCATACGTGTACATGCCGTAACACACATACACATGTACACAAGTCTATATGCCCTCACCTTTTACATGCATGTGTGAGTATGTACACACATGCATGCCTACATAAGCAAACACATTTTGTGAGTACACTTGCACCCATCAGTGCACACCCACTTGTGTCTATAAATGCACTCTCCTGTGTGTAAATGTGTCTTACACACGTCTCACATCTTACGCTGACTGTCTCCTTGACATCTTGGGGCTCAGGAGCAGTGGGTGTGAGCCCGTCTTAAGAAGGTGGATACTGAGGCCTGGAAGTGTCTGCTGGGGGCTGAGGAGGATCGGAGCTCCTGGCAGAGGGTGGGGTCCTGGCCTGCAGAACTCCACTCAGGACTGTCCCCTCCGGGTGTGTGCCCATGTCCATGTCCGGTTGGCCTTTGGTGGACAATGGCTCTGTGTGGGTTACAGGAGACCATGATGCTGTATCTCATCTGGACAGCCCGGCCCTGGTCCCTCCATCCACTGCCCCTCTAGATTGTCATCCAGACCGGGGTGTGGCTGGGGTGCTGACCGCTTCTTTCTTCTCCTCTTTCCAGATAGATTGGATGAGGTCATGGCTGAGCAATCGGAAGAGCCCGGTAGGCTTTGCCCATGCGGCCGGGGCTCCCCTATCATGGTGGGTGGGTGCTGGAAGTTTCTCCTTAGAGTGGGGGTGGTGGGGAGGGGATTACAGGTGAGAGACCCCTCACCACTGGGCATTGCGGCCTATGGGGCTTCTTCCAACATGCATGCAGGTCCCTGCGCCCTGCCCCCTGTATCGGAGAGTTCTCTCCACTGTCCAGGGCAGCTTCCACCAGGGATTCCTCCTGCCTAACCCACCAGTACCCAGCGAGTGACCAGTGACCCATGGCACCTACATGTGTCCAAAAGCTGAGTTCATCCTGGTTTTGTGGGCAGATATGAGAGCTGGTCACCAGGACTTCCTTCTGCAGCACCTCAGGGAGGCCGTCTCTGGGGGACTTCCCGTCAGTAGCTGTTAACATGGGAGGCAGCTGGGCCGTGGGGGGTGGGGCACAATTCTGTGGGCAGAGGACGTCAGAGCCTGTGCGTGAGACACAATGCTCACCGCACTCAGGGAGGCCTCTCCAGCCGCTGCCCCCCACAGCTACCTCGGCCCCTCACCTTGACATGACAGCAGATACCTCAAGAGCCCTCTGCAGTGCTCCAAACTGAGACTCTCCGAGCACAAGCAGGGAAGGGCCACGTGGAGATGCCCACACAGAGGAGTGAGGAGAACCACGGCTGGTCCACGGCCCCTGCTTCCTCCCCCCAGGCCTCTGAGGGTCAAGTGTGGGAGCAGCTGCAGGCCAGCCCCCCTGGGGAGGGTGCCCGTGCTGCAGGGACCTCGCGTGTGGAGAGCACTAACACCCACTGGCTTCTATAGGAAGCACTGGCTCTTGCTTGCATGTCTGCTGGTATTTCTTAAGAGTAGGGTGACGGATAAATAAACCCCTGGTGACACATGTGCTTAAAGCCCTCAGCCACTAAGCCCCAAGGCTGGCAGTTCTAATCCCTCCAGATACACAGAGGAATCAGGGCCTGTAGATTCACTCCCTAGTTGACACCGTGTCCCCAGGAGCCAAGGCCCATCCAGCAACGACTTGCTTGCCCCCCCAACAGGGAAATGATTTCCCAGCCATCCCCCAGCCCCAGCAGGTGGGGTCCCTGACGCTGCTCACAGAAGGAAGAGAGCAGGGCTCACTTGGTGGGCGATTGGCCAGGCTGACTTTTACCCTCCCAAGGTCACAATCCTTGGGCTCCCACATTGCTGACATGTGTTGAAATCTCAGATGCTCACAGAAGTCAGCTAGGGACACTGAGGCAGGACAGGGGGCATCCCTGCCCCCACGTGACCAGTGGGTGGTGACCAGAGCTTGGACGCTCACTGACCATGTGGTGTTTTGTGACTTTGCAGAAAGGCTGTTGTCTTGCTTGAGTCCAAAGCCAAGCGACCTTCTAGAGAAGGTGAAGAAGGTTCTGGAAGAATACAGAGCCTGCCAGGCCTGCCCCAAGGAGCCAGCATCCTGGGGTGTGGACCCAGTGGCTAGTGAGGTGAGCCCGTTAGACCCAGAGGAGCCCAGCTTCACCCTGGACATGGAGACCAGGTGGTCAGACACTGAGCTCCTGGGCTCATTCCTGCAGTCCCTCAGCATCCCCGGATACCAGGCCTCCTTCCGCGGCCTGTACACCCTGTCCTCACCATGGCTGGGTGGTGTCATGGACGAGGAGACGCTGGCTGAGCACCTGGCGAATGCCCGGGAGGTGGCCAAGAGGGCCAGGCTGCCCATGGCCCTGGCCCGGCTGTGCTTCGTGCTGGCCCGGCTCTGTGTCCGGAAGGTCAAGCTGTCCCAGGCCCGGGTGTACCTGGAGGAGGCGCTGGGTGCCCTTGGCGGCCACTTTGAGGACCTGCCGCTTGTGGTGGCTGTGTACACCCACCTGGCCACCATCTACCTGAGGCAGAAAAACTGGGAGAAGTGCTCGCTGACAATGGACAAGGCACTGGCCCTACTGCTGGGTACCGCTGGCCCCCTGGATGGCACTGAGACTGAGCTCCTGCAGCTGGCCCTACGACGGGCAGTGTGGACACAGAGTGAGGGCGCCGAGGCCCGGGCCTGCTTCCTGCTGGCCCAGCATCACACTTGCCTCAATCAGCCCGAGGCGGCCCTGCCCTTCCTGGAGAGACTGCTGCTGCTACAGGGCCACCTGGGGCACCTGGACGCGGCCTGGCCCGCCGACGGCTACCTACTGCTGGCCAGCACCTATGGCCACAAGTGCCTGCCCCACCTGGCCCTAGGTTGTGTCCGTGTGGCCTCGCTGCATGCCCAAAGCTCCCTGACCAGTGTGATTCGGAGTGTGGATCTCGTTCTCCAGCATGCCCCCCGGCTGCACGGCCTGAGGCACACGGACCCCCGACTCCCTGCCCAGCTCGCCCCCTACCTCTGCCAAGCATTGGCCTTCATGGCCGCAGGGACAGAGCAGACATTGCTTGCCACACTCTACAGCAGCCTGGCCCAGGTGCACAGTCACCACGGCCAGTACGGCCGGGCCATCAGCCTCATGATGCGTGCTGTGACCACTGGAGCCACGGCCAACACCTGCCTCCTTGTGGACCTCCTGGTGGCTGTGGCCTGGATGCACATGCTCCAAGGCCAAAGCGTGGTGGCTCTGAACATCCTGGAATCCGTTAGGGATGCGGCCGTGGCTGACAAGCACCAGGAGGGAGTGGTGGCCAACATGGCTGCCATAGCACTGAGAAGGACAGGCCACACACGGAGGGCAGCCGAGGGCTACTACTGTGCCCTGCGCGTGGCCAGGCAGCAGGGCCAGCGGCGTGACCAGGCGGTGGTGCTGGCCAACCTGGGCGTGCTGTGTGTGCATGCAGGCACCGGGCAGCTGGCCGAGCACTACCTGGTGCAGGCCGTGAAGCTGTTCGCACAGCTGCCCAGTGGGGACAGCGGCCATGGCCTGATCCAGGCGCTGCTGCAGCTCGGTCACCTGTACGCAGGCACAGGCCGGGCCCAGCAGAGCAGATGCTGCCTGGAGTGGGCTTTCCTGGTCGCTATGGAGATGGGAAACTTAGAGAGTAAGTGCAATACCCACACTGGCCCTGACCGCCCTCGCCCCGGCCCCTGAGTCCCTCTGGGTGCCCCTCCCATAAAGCTGAGTCCTCGTAGGTCTCTACCTGTGCCCACACCTGTACTCATACCTGTGCTCATACCTGTGCCAACACCTGTGCTCACACCTGCCTGGGCTCCCTACCATCGAGATACTGAGTGGTGGAAATCATCCCACGACTTTCAAATGTAATTTTTTTCAAAGCAGTTTTGAGTTTATCGAAAAGTAAAGCTGAGATTGTGGGGCTGGCTCAGGAAGGGCAGGGCTCAGACCTGTTCACAGTAAATCTCAACAAAGTCAGAGGTGGCTCACGATGGTGATGCAGACACTGCCCTGCACCAAGCGACAAGCCCCAGACCAGGAGCTGTGGCGTTGATTCTATGCACCACCCGACTCTTCACAGGGGCTGGTTTGAGGATGTAGGTACCAGGTCTGGGGTTTGGGGCTTTTCTTTTGTCCTTAGGTACCTCTGGATGGACGAGAACTTCCAAAGCCTGGGTGAACAGGGAATGCCTTAGCCAGTTACTCCACCCAGGACGCTCTGCCCTCTGTGGGCTCTGTGGTTGTTAACATCACTGTGCCTGTGACTCCTTGTTACCACTGCTGAGTGGGACCGACACATTGTTGTTAGCTGTGGTTGTTGTTAGTGGTGATTATTGTGATTGTTGTTAATTATGATGGTTCTTAGCTGTGGTTGTGGTTAACTGTGATTGTTGTTAACTGTAGTTGTTAATGGTGGTGGTTGTTAATAGTGGTTGTTAGCTGTGGTTGTTAATAGTTGTGACTGTAAACTGTGGTTGTTGTTAACCATGATTGTTGTTAATGGTGGTTGTAGTTAACTGTGGTTGTTAATGGTGGTGGTTGTTAACTGTGGTTGTTGTTAACAGCAGTTGTTGTTAACTGTGGTTGTTGTTAGCGGTGGTGGTTGTTAGCTGTGGTTGTTGTTACTGTGGTTGTTAGCTGTAGTGGTTGTTAACTGTGATTCTTAGCTGTGGTTGTTGTTAACTGTGATTATTTAACTATGATTGTTATTAACTGTGGTTGTTGTTAGCTGTGGTTTTTGTTAACTGTGATTGTTAGCTGTAGTTAACTGTGATTGTTGTTAACTGTGATTATTGTTAACTGTGGTTGTTGTTAATGGTGGTGGTTGTTAACAGTGGTAGCTGATAGCTGAGATTGTTGTTAATTATGGTTGTTAACTGTGGTTATTATTAACTGTGGTTGTTGTTACCTGTGATTATTGTTAGCTGTGATTGTTAACTGTGGTTATTGTTAACTGTGGTTGTTGTTACCTGTGATTATTGTTAGCTGTGATTGTTAACTGTGGTTGTTAGCTATAGTTGTTGTTAACTGTGGTTTTTGTTAGCTGTGGTGGTTGTTAACTGTGATTATTAATGGTGGTTGTTGTTAGCTGTGGTTGTTAACTGTGTTGTTAGCTGTGATTATGTTTAACTGTGGTAGTTGTTAGCTGTGGGTGTTGGTGTTGTTAACTGTGGGTGTTGTTAGCTGTGATTATTAACTGTGATTGTTGTTAATTATGATGGTTCTTAGCTGTGGTTGTTGTTAACTGTAGTTGTTAATGGTGGTGGTTGTTAACAGTGGTTGTTAGCTGTGGTTGTTTTTAGCTGTGATTGTTGTTAACTGTGGTTGTTAGCTGTAGTTGTTAACTGTGATTGGTGTTAACTGTGATGTTAACTGTGGTTGTTGTTAGCTGGATTGTTATTAGCTATGACTGTTGTTAGCTGTGGTTGTTAACTGTGATTGTTGTTAACTCTGGTTGTTGTTAACTCTGGTTGTTGTTAACGGTGATTGTTGTTAACTGTGGTTGTTGTTAACAGTGATTGTTGTTAACTGTAGTGTGTCCTCACAGAGGAGCACCTGTGAATTCCCACACGTGCATCAGGCCACATGCCCCCATCACAGTGACACACAGAAATGCCAGGGTCTCAACAATGCCCCATGGTACCCCTGACCTCGACCCCACTGTCTCTATCGGTTTCCCTTTCTGGAATGCCCTGCATTTTGAGGCTTTTCACTCTGGCTTCTTGCTCAGCTGCATGCGTTCAAAGATCCTCCACATGCTGTGGTGTTAACCCTCTTCTGTCTCGGCTTGTCCTCCGTCGCCCGAGTGGACCGCTCTCTCTGGCATGTCTTCACTGGCTTTCTCGCGTCCTCGTCTCTAGGACCACTCTGGCCACACTTCTTCAGAATTGTTCTCCTGGCAGCCCACAGTCCCTTCGTTGTTCTCTGCCAGCAGCACAATCCAGAGGCATCACTGGGTCTCCATCAGCTTAGTCCCTTAATCTCTAAACTGTTTCTCCGCCCACACGGACCCCCAGCTTGAAGGGTGGGGGGATTGCAGGCGAGCAGGTGCGTGGTGGTAACCTTTGAACTCTGCAGTTTCACCCCTGAATGACACTCGCTCTGCCCCCACCCAGGCCAACTGCATGCCGTCCAGCGGCTGTGTCACTTCTATAGCTCGGTGCAGCCCGACGAGGCCCAGAGTGTCATCTACCATGAGTTCCAGCTCTCTCTGGCTCGGAGGATGGCTGACAAAGCGCTGGAGGGGCAGCTGCTGGAGATCATCAGCCAGCTCTACCTGTCACTGGGCACCGAGCGGTGAGGGTGGCTCTGTGGGGTGGGGGCGAGTGGCACCAGTGGGTCCATCTCCAGCTGACCCCCTCTCCAGCCGGTTACGCTGACCCAGGGCATCCACCAGGCTCTGAGCTGGCAGTCCTGGGTCCCTCAGAGCATGGCACATTCCTCCAAGGAAGTTGTGGTGTCTAAGCCATCCTGACCACGTGGCCTCTGCAAGCTGACCTCTCTCCCCCCCAGCTGCCCTCAGTGGCCCAGCTCTATCCCCAGGTCTGTGGCTCTGATGTGGAGTCAGACCTGACACCCATGGGGCACCAAGCCGCTATGCCACCTACCCCCCCACCCCTTGTCCCTCCTAATCCAGGGGATGACCATGACAAGTTGTGGGGACACTACATCTACCAGCCTGGCAGGGGCATTCACAGAGGGTGGGCCCAGGCTTCCAAGAGGACAAGAAAATGGCCACTGGCTCACCTCCATCCACCCCCGGGCTGGGGTCACAGTGGAACCTGGAAGCCCATGTTAGGGAGGGGTCCCCCGTTTGCTGCCACACCTCAGAAGTCTGGATGCATAATCTCAGCCTCACCCCACCAGACCTGCCCAGTGAGAACCTGGGGGCAGGTGGCCGGCCAGCAGGGCCATTCTAGGGATGGTCAAGTCTGAGGTCCCCCGCCACAGCTACTGAGTGTCTGGCCTGCTGGTGTTTCCTTTGCGTCCAGAGAGTGGAGGCCTGGTTGGGAGGCAGGGAGAAGGGCCTCCTGCATGGTTATCGAGTGAGGCTCAGGCTTGCTTGTGTCCCAGGAAGGACAGGGCCAGCCCCCAGAGGTCAGTGGGCAGTCTACACCCTCGGGGAGAGTTGGGATGGACCTGGGAATCCTAGTTCTGACCATCATGTCTGATCGCAGGGCCTACAAGTCTGCCCTGGACTACACCAAACGCAGCCTGGGTATCTTCATTGACCTGCAGGAGAAGGAGAAGGAGGCCTATGCCTGGCTGCAGGCGGGGAAGATCTACTACATCCTGCAGCAGCACGAGCTGGTGGACCTATACATCCAGGTGTGAGCGGGGGACAGGACAGGTGCAGGCGGAGGACAAGACAGGTGTGAGCAAGGGACGGGATGGGACAGGTCTGGGCGGGAGACAGGACAGGTGCGGGCAGGGGACAGGACAGGTGCAAGGGGAGGGGCGGGAGTGATTGAGCAGGGGGCAAGACAGGTGTGGAAAGGAGATGGGACAGGTGTGGGCAGTGGATGGGACAGGTGTGAGGGAGAGGAGAGATGTGGGCAGGGGACAGGACAGGTGTGGTCAGGGGACAGGATAGATGTGAGAAGTGGAACAGGAGAAGTGTGGGCAGGGGATGGGACATGTGTGTGGAGAGGGACAGGAGAGGTGTAGGCAGGGTACAGGACAGGTGTGGTGGGAGGGACAGGACAGGTGTGGTGGAAGGGACAGGACAGATGTGTGTGGAGGGACAGGAGAGGTGTAGGCAAGGTACAGGACAGGTGTGGTGGGAGGGACAGGACACGTGTAGGCAGGGGACAGGGCAGGTGTGTGGCAAGGGACAGGACAAGTGTGCTGAAAGGGACAGGACAGGTGTGGTGGGAGGGACAGGACAGGTGTGAGCAGGGGACAGGACAGGTGTGGTGGGAAGGACAGGAAGGTGTGAACAGGGGACAGGACAGGTGTGGTGGGAGGGACAGGACAGGTGTGGGCAGGGAACTGGACAGGTGTGGTGGAAAGGACAGGAAGGTGTGAACAGGGGACAGGACAGGTGTGGTGGGAGGGATAGGACAGGTGTGGGCAAGGAACTGGACAGGTGTGGTGGGAAGGACAGGAAGGTGTGGGCAGGGGACAGGACAGGTGTGGTGGGAGGGACAGGACAGGTGTGGTGGGAGGGACAGGACAGGTGTGGGCAGGGAACTGGACAGGTGTGGTAGAAGGGACAGGACAGGTGTGGGCAGGGAACTGGACAGGTGTGGTGGGAGGGACAGGACAGGTGTGGGCAGGGAACTGGACAGGTGTGGTGGGAGGGACAGGTCAGGTGTGAGCAGGGGACAGGACAGGTGTGGGCAGGGAAC
>NW_006399879.1:7386488-7392250 GCF_000299155.1 Elephantulus edwardii | reverse complement strand
AGGGAACTGGACAGGTGTGGTAGAAGGGACAGGACAGGTGTGAGCAGGGGACAGGACAGGTGTGAGCAGGGGACAGGACAGGTGTGGTGGGAGGGACAAGAGGGTGCCTGTGTGTGCAGGGTGGGACTGTGGGCTCCCTTAGTCACACTCTTTCCTGCACACAGTCACCCAGTCACTGATTAGATTGTTCATTCTCTGACTCATTCATTCATTCACTTGTGCTGACTGTAGTGGACTCTGAGCTTTAGGCCCTGTCTTCCTGGTTTCCTCATGGTCTCTGCCCACCTCTGGACCTTCAGTGCCCAGCACCTTCAATGAGATGTGTGGTTTGGACCTCAGCTTGCTCACCTGGAGCAGGGGTTCCAGGCCCACCTTTGGGCTGTTCTCCTAATAGCAGTGTTGGACACCCCCCGCCCCAGGACAGTGTCCAGGGCCTGCGAGCCCTCAGGCTGATGAAAGCGCTGACTGGGCCTTCCAGGCTGGCTGTGTGGATGGATCCAAGGCGGCCCTGAGCCTCCAGGGCTGAGATACAGTCCGCACGCAGAATTCTTCTAGCTGGAAACTTTATTGTGTTCTTGGCCCCAGCTGATTAGATCAGGCCCACCAGCCTGATGGTGGGGAAACTGCTTTACTGAAGGCCAGTAAAGCCATGCCCATCACAGTGATGCTGCCAAAGCAATGTCTAGGGGGTGTTGGCCAAACGGCTGGGCACCACGGCTGAGCTGAATGGCCCCCGAGATGGGCAGTCTGGTTGCATTTATCACCGAAGCTTCCACACATGGTTGAAGCCTGGTGATGCTGTGATTAAACTGCTTGACTGCAAATCAGAAGGTTGGTGGTTTGCAGGAGGAGACTGCTCCTGCAAAGATATGCAGCCCTGGAGAGCTGTGCCTGGGCAGCTGTGGGTAGCTCTGCTCTGCCCTCCAAAGTCCTATGAGTCCGCATGGACCCGCCTGCAGGGCAGGGCAGTGGTCCTCAGCTGCTGGCCACGTGCTGGTCATCTCTGCCTCCCTCTTCTTGGTCTCCTGTATATGGACGCCGCTCCTCTGGGTAAATGGAGCTCTGGTGCCTCGGTGGGTAAGGAGCTGAGGAGGTCAGCGCCTACTAGCGTCCCCGAGCGAGAAGACAGACACCCTGCTCACGGGCAGTTGACAGACTCTGAATACCGGGTGGAGGGTCAGCTATGGGGGCTTCCGACTCGGCAGCAGTTAGCAGCCACCCCTCACTAGAGAGTGGCCTGCACCTCGCTGATGGTGTCTGCAGGGACCCAATTTACCAACAGAGACCACTGACGTGCTGGGACTTGAACATCTCTCTCTGGGGTCTCCATTCCCCCAGCACAGGCACCAAGGCCTGAGCATGTCAGAGTGGTCAGGAGGGCAGCTAGGCAGCGGACTACCTCACCCAGGTCATCGGGAGCACTTCTGGGTTCTCACGCTCTTTCCCCGCCCCCCAGGTGGCACAGAATGCGGCCATGTACACTGGAGACCCCCAGCTGGGCCTGGACCTGTTTGAGGCAGCAGGCGACATCTTCTTCAATGGGAGCCAGGAGCGAGGGAAGGCAGTGTCCTTCTACAGGGTGAGGAGGGGCTGCTGGGAGGGTAGGGACTGTCCTCCACCAGGGAGGACCCTGGCAGGGAGTGTCCTATAACGACAGGCTGGGGACCAGTCCTTCTAATGGATGTGGCCTGGGTGGGGTGATGCTGTGGGGCTGTGTTCATGTGGGAGGGGCTGTGATTGGGGGCGTGTTGTGGGAGGGGCTCTGCTGTGGGCTGTGTCCTGCGGGAGGGGCTGTGCTGTGGGGCGTGTCCCGTGGGAGGGCCATGGTGGGGGCGTGTCCTGTAGGAGGGGCTGTGCTCTGGGAGCCTGTTCTGTGTGGGAGAGGCTGTGGATGGTGTGTGGCTCTGGGGATGTGTCCTTTGGTGCGGAAGGGGCCACGGGCTGAACCTGCTCTGGGCATGTCCTTCAGTTGGGATGGTTTGTGGGCATCGTGACACGCTGAGAGGGAGGTAACCTTCTAATGGGTGAGGGCATGAGAGAGGACAGTGGGTTGTGATCCTTGCACTGACTGGGATTTTAGCCTGGCCTGTGAGGGTCAGCAGGGACAGGGACAGTACTAGCTCACCACGTGCCTCTCCACAGTCCATTTGGCTTAGCAGCAGAGACCCCTGGCCTTACAGAGGGGGACACTGCGGCTCAGGGACAAAGGGAATGTCCCAAGGACCCAGGCACATTCATGGACCCAGGATGAGGCCCAATCCCCTTACAAAGGGGGAAACTGAGGTCAGAGAGGTGGAGAGAGTGAGTGTCCCAGGATGAGGCCCGGCCTGTGTTCTTGCAAAGGGTGGGGCTTCGTGAACACTGCACCCCACCCCCTGGTCAAGTGGACAGAGAGTGAGCTCAGCAGAGCTTGGGTTCCTCCTGGTTGGGCCCCAAGATCCACGCTGGCCCAGCCTGAGGTACTTTGGCATACCTGTGCTCTCTGGGCCTCAGTTTCCCATCTGTGAAATGGGACAGCCATGGGCCCTGGGCAGCTGTGGAAAGGCAGGTGTGACTTGGGTGGGGGCGAGGCTCTCAGGCGGAGTGTGGACAGGGAGGGCACCTTGGCAAAGCCTGACCTTGCGTTGTGTGCAGGACCGCGCACTGCCCCTGGCCGTTGCCACGGGGAACCAGGAGGCGGAGCTGAGACTGTGTAACAAGCTGGTGGCACTGCTGTCCGCACTCGAGTCGCCCCAGGAGGGACTGGAGTTCGCCAACGTAGCACTGGCACTCAGCATTACCCTTGGTGAGCCCTGGCCCCAGGACCCCCCGGGCAGGGGGTTAAGAAAGAGAACTAAGTCCTGACCCCCTCTCTCCAGGCCCCTCTCAATAAGCCCCAGAATCCCCCCAGTAGGGGGGGGCAAGAAAGAGAACAAGAGCCTGACCCCCTCTCCATGAGCCCCAGCCCCTCACAGGGTTGGGGGAAAGAATGAGAACAAGGGCTAGACCCCCCTCCAGTGGCCCCATGGAGGGACAAGAAGAGGGACAAGAGCCTGTCCCCCACTCTTCAGGGATCTTCAGCCCCAGGGCCCCCATAAGGAGGAGGAACATGGCCAGTCCTCCCCCCACCATTCTCAGGCCCCTAGCTCCCTCTCATGAAGCCCTCCTCCACTGACTGTCATGGGGGCGTGGGGAAAAGATCTGCCAGCCCTCCTCTGACCACTGTCCTCGGAGGGGTTCTCACTGCAGCAGGACTTGGCCCTCTCTTTGGGAAACTTCACTGGCACACTCAAGCTCCTCACCTGTCCCCATGTGCCAGGCTGGGCCTCCTGCTCCCTGTGCTCTTCCTCCCCCTGCCCTCAGCTAATTACCCCCTCAGCAGCCATTCCCCTTAAAGGCTGGACCCCAAGTGCCTGGGTGCCCCTCTGACCCAGCACCCAGGCATATCATACTGTGAGGACGGGGCTAACAGGGCCTATCCACTGCACCCTGAGTCCATGGCTGAGAGTTCCTGTGTTCTCACACCTAGTCCCCTACAACCTGAGACCAGATCCTACAGGCACCCACTTGGAGGCACTGACCACACAGGAGGACCTGTGGGCATGCCTGTCTGTTCAGGAGGGACTGGAGGGGAGCAGGCAGGGTTTGGGGTCCTCTGAGCAAGGACAAGCAGATGCCCGTGCTCTGCTGACTGCATCCCTGAGCAGCAGCAGAAACCAGGCCACACCACACCCAGGGTGTCTTCCTACATGGGTGCCCCCAGATGACTCAGGTACCCCGTCCAGTGCTCCAGGTGGACAGTCTTTGGGCAGCACCTGGGAATGCTGGGGTGGTGTCATTAGCTCACTATACAAACAGACAGCTGAGTCCCCGAGTGGGCCATGACAGGCCAAGTTCCTGGGGTGACAACCAGCACCACTCTGTCCTGTGCCTGCCCCCAACCCATAGCAAAGGGGCTCTGCCTCACACCCCCCTCCCACCATCTGTGCCAGGGGACCAGCTGAATGAGCGAGTGGCCTACCACCGGCTGGCCGCCCTGCACCACCGGCTGGGCCATGGCGAGCTGGCCGAGCACTTCTACCTCAAGGCCCTGTCACTGTGCCGCTCGCCGCTGGAGTTCGACGAGGAGACACTGTACTATGTGAAGGTGTACCTGGTGCTTGGGGACATCATCTTCTACGACCTCAAGGTGAGGTGGGGCTGGCAACCTGCCTTGGAGGACGGGGTGAGGGCACAGTGCTGGGGGCCTACAGGGGACCTGCTCTTTGAGACCTGAACTTGGTTGTCTGGGCTGAGATGACTTAGTCTTTAACTCTGGTTTGGTGAGGGCCAGGTGAGGTCAGCCAGCCTGGGCCAGGCCACCCCATTGGCTATGCCCAGTGGGGCTCAGGAGCTCAGAGGCTCAGGCCTGGGACACCTCTAAGAGGTCAGAACTAGACAACAGACTGCAGCCTTTGAGCAAAAGACTAAACAAAACCAGGAGTGCAGTCTGGAGGCCTTTCTGGAGGAGGTGAAAGACTAAACAAAACCAGGAGTGCAGTCTGGAGGCCTTTCTGGAGGAGGTGACAGTGAAGTTGAGCGTATTGTACAGGAGTCAGCTAAGGAAAGGGAGATGACATTCCAAAGTCATCATCATGGGGCAGACAGTGCAAGGTGCACCCCATCCACCCTCTCCCCAGCACACCTGCTAGGTGGGACGGTGCATGGTGCACCCGGTCCATCCTCACCCAGGACATCTGCCAGGTACCAGCTAACAGAGGGGACTGACACTGTGGTTTGGTCATGGTCCAGCAGGGACCACAGCTCCAGGAAGCCAGTCAGGCCCCTGACCTCTTGAGGTTGTCCCCAGAATCTCAGCGAGCCCCAGCCCTTCCCTCCCTGCGTGGACACTGATGGGGTACCTGCACACAGGTCCCTTTGTCTTTACTGCCCCTACCTACATCAAGTATGACACCTGCCCGGCTTCTGTGCTCTGTGCTGGCTGAGAGCACCCCACCCCAGGGTGGGAAAGAAGTCCTTAAGGAAGAAGTCCAGGCTGGCATCTCCCTAGTCCCTGTGAAGGTCACCCTGGTGTCCCTTACTGTGCTAGAGTGACATCCGGTGGCCACAAGCAGTCACTACCTCAGCCTTTCCACGTGAGCTGGAGGCCAGGGCACTGACACAGATTGAGGTTCTAGAACATTCCAGCACTGGCAGCAAGCACTTCTTGGAGATTAAGGCTGGCTGCTGGCTGGCTGCTGGCTAGAAACAGAGGGGCCAATGCTCAGGGAGGAGGTGGGCAGGAGGATGGATGGTGGGTGGTGGACTCAGGACCCTGATCTGACCATAAGTAGCCCCTGTCCCCTACCCCAGGGGCAGGGAAGAGGGGCAGAGAGGGAGCCAACCAGAAACTAGAGAATGCTGGGCTGAAGGAGCAGTTCCGTGCACATCCGCCCTGGACAGGGTCACCCATCCACTGCTGATGGGCATCTGCCCTGGACAAGGCCTGCAGAGCTAATGGGCCGCAGCCACCAGCAGCATGAGGCTGGACATGGGACAAACATGGGGTGACCCTGTCCCCCTGTGGCACACACAAGTGTACGTGTTTGCACACATATCCACATGTACCGATACAAACCTGTATGAATAGACATGTGGATGCACACATGTCCAGTGCATGCCTGCACACGGGTGTACTCACACATGCACACATGTCCACTGCATGCCTGCACATGGGTGTACTCACATATACACACATGTCCACTGCATGCCTGCACACAGGTGTACTCACACATACACACATG
>NW_006399879.1:7375667-7386323 GCF_000299155.1 Elephantulus edwardii | reverse complement strand
TGCATGCCTGCACACAGGTGTACTCACACATACACACGTGTACAGTGCATGCCTGCACACGGGTGTACTCACACATATACACGTCCACTGCATGCCTGCACACAATATACTCATGCATACACACATGCACACATATCCATTGCATCCCTGCACACGGGTATACACACATGTACACATGTCCACTGCATGCCTGCACACGGGTGTACTCACACCTGTACACATGCACACATGTCCAGTGCATGCCTGCACACAGGTGTACTCACACATGCGCACATGCACACATGTCCCCTGCATGCCTGCACACGGGTGTACTCACACATGCACACATGTCCACTGCATGCCTGCACACAAGTATAATCACACATGTCCACTGCATGCCTGCACATGGGTGTACTCACACATGCACACGTGTTCACTGCATGCCTGCACATGGGTGTACGTACACATGCATACATGCACGCATGTCCACTGCATGCCTGCGCGTGGGTGTACTCACACATGCACACATGTCCACTGCATGCCTGCACATGGGGGTATGATGACATGCACACATGCACTGGAAGAGGCTGAGTCCACATCCCTCTCCTTGTGGGTGATGTCTTTAGACTGACCAATCATAAGCGAGAAGATGCTTCTCCCCCACTCAGGTTCGCAGCTTGCCCACTGTATGCTCAGTGGAGGACTCTAGCATGTCTTTTGGGGGGCCATCTTCCAGACTACAGCTGTGGTGGGAAGTAATGAGATGGCCCAGGCATGAGTGGCCTTTGGGGCCACAGCTTGGGCTCCTTCCCTGCAGGGCCGAGGAATCAGGAGCCCGTTGTCCCCACAGGACCCATTCGATGCCGCGGGGTACTATCAGCTGGCACTGGCCGCAGCCGTGGACCTGGGCAACAAGAAGGCGCAGCTCAAGATCTACACACGCCTGGCCACCCTGTACCACAATTTCCTGGCCGACCGCGAGAAGTCGCTTTTCTTCTACCAGAAGGCCCGCACCTTCGCCTCTGAGCTCAACGTCCGCAGGGTCAACCTGGCCCCCGACCGCTTCTATCATCGTGCGCCCTGGCTGGCCCCCCAGCTCCCGCCCTGAGGGCTCCTTGCCATGGTGACTCTTTCCCCATCTTCCCCAGGAGGGGACGCTGTGTACAGGGTCCCATCTCTCCTGGTGTCTGCGTGGCTCATTTTCTGGGAAACTGAGGCACCAGACAGTCTAGTAGCAATAAACACTTCCTTGAAGCCAAGGGCCATGTCTGCATTGTCTCCGGCCCTGCTCAGTGGACCAAGGGACCACGCTCCTCCCTCTAGCGTCTCACGGGTCTGCATGAATGCCTCCCTCCCTAGGCACAGAGGACAAAGTCTGGGAAATGTCAGATCCAGCCCAGGCCCAGCCAGCTGCTCACAGGTGACCTGGGGCTGTGTCTCGCCTGCAGCCTTGGCTCCCCTGCCCGTCAGAGGGGACCGGGCTGTGAGAGGCCATGGCACCATTCTTGACACGGAGTTCTAGGCCTCATGAGTTTGATTCTGCCCTTATTCCCATTTAGGTACTGAGAGGTTGTGGCCAGCACCTGCAGTCATTCAGCACATATGGACCCTGCCTTGTCCCTCCATCCTGGACTACCCTCGTCCCACCCCATCTCCTAGGAGTCCAGACTCCCCTCTCCAGAATCTCTTAGCCTTGGGGGCTCCCCACTCTGCAAGCAGGGAAACCAAGGCTCGGGGTGGTTGTGTGAACCCAGGGGAGCCCCCCACCTTGTGCCATTCCACATCCCTCTTTTGAAGTTCTGTTTATGAACTCTTTCTTGTGAGATGGGTGGACATTGATTTCCATTCCACAGTTCACACACCCTGTGCTTTGTGGCTGGTTTAAGTCCCCTCTCCCTGCGGGTGTCTCCCGTTTCCATCCTCCCTCCCGTCTCTCCCTGCCTCTGCACTTCCTCTCTGAACTAGTACTTCTTATCTCCTCTGTTGACTGTGTTCCCCTGGTGTTACCGTCAGGGGACCAGTGCGTCTGAGAGGCTGAGGATGGTGCAGGACAGGACAGGGTTCAGTCTGTTGTCCACAGGATCGCTGTATGCTGTGTGATGGTCCCTAACAGAAACATTGTTTGACTAGAAGTTGAGTCATGGGGCCCAGAGTCCCCTCCTGGGGGAGACGAGGTCATCTGAGTTCCAGGCTTGGAGGATGACAGTCCTGCGGGGGCCTAGCCCATCAGGGTCTCATCTTTCTTATGATTTTCAGTGTTTCCTACACTTGTCTCCCACTCTCAGGATCCTTGATTATGTGTGCAACTGTGACGCTCACACGTGGGTATGCACAAGGTGACACAGCCAACCGGCCATTGTAGAGTGGACAGCTGGACACCTCTCAGCCATACACCCAGCACATCTGTCAGCTCCAACACTCTCCCACCCACCCCCGAGGAGCCCCACAACCCCTCACCTACCCCCTCCCAAGCCCCAAGCCTTAGGATCAGGACCCCGGAGAAGGCCTGGTGTCCTGTCCCCAGCTGGCAGCCTGGGTCAGTTCTCCACCTTTGGAGAGGTCTGAGTCTGACAGCCACCATCTTTGTCCTCCACTGGTCCTGGGATCTGGGGGACTCCCTATCCCCAAAGCTCCCCCACCTCCGCCCAGCACACAGGCAGCCTACAGGCCTGCCCACCTCTCCCACCAGGGGGCAGCAGAGAGCAGCGCTGGACGGCTGCCCTCAGAGTGACCGCAGTCCTTGGTCACTAGGACTGGGTTCAGAGCATGGAGAGGAGGGGTGCTGCAGTGACAGTGCCAGGACACAGCTGGCCTGTGGTCACCAGCATCTTGCCCCCAACATGTCCAGGCCACCTGCCTGGAGTGACCGGGCCAGCCAGGGCTGCTCTTCACCCTGGGGATTCTGCCATGGTCAGTGACCTCAGCCAAGGCCTGGGGACCATCCTGGTGATCCCTTGATTGCTGCCTGCTGTGTCCTGACATCCTGACCTGAGACCTGCCCCCTGACCTGTCCCCCAGGTCTGTTAGAGGGCACTGTGCCCGCAGGATTCTCAGGGTGGACATTTGAGAAGCAGGTGGCCAGCCCTTCCGTCTGCAGCATCTCTGGGTGGCACTGGACCACCAACCTGTCTGCCGCAGCAGAACACCAGGTCTCCTGCAGGTGGGGTGGCCCTGAGTGATCTGCACCCCCTTCAAGGCTGAGCTAAGGCCTCAAGTCCCTACAGGTGGACCCTGCCTGAGGGGCCCCAGCCAGTGACATGCCCACAGCCCCTCCTCCAGCCTCAGCTCACCCAGCCCCCACCCCACTTTCCACAAGTCAGAACCAGAATCCAGGCCCGGACTTTGCTTCCTCACCAGGAATCAGTGGAAGAGGGAGTGTGGGGTACAGGCAGTGGGACCCCCGACCCTAGTCCATGTCCAGTCAGCTATCCCAAGACAACTGGCACTGGAGTCCTTGTCCACCAATCCAGGCTCATTCTTTCCCCTGCGGCTGGGCACCAGGGGGTCTATGGGTCTGTGGGCATCGCGCCCCCAGGAGTCTGACCACAGTGTATCCCTCCCAACTGAACTCACTGTCTCCTCGCCCTGACCAGGCCTGAAGCCACAAATCCAACCTCCTTGGCTCTGAGCTGACCAGAATTCCAGAGCAAGGGGGAGTTTTCTCCAGGAAGCAGGGGTCCCCCATGGACAGCTGGGGTGTGTCCACTGTCTCAGCCCGTCTGCAGGGCGAGATGTCCTCTTTGGGGGTTGTGAAGATGGTATCTGGGGGAGAGCAGGGCTGGGCTTCTGAGAAGACCGCGGGAGGAGCTGGCTCAGGAGGTGATGCATCATGGGGCTGCAGTGGGCAGATTTCCAGAAACTTCTCTCTGCACTCCATAGTGATGGGGTCTAGGTCCCAGGCCTGGACAGCCTGGAGCCCCACCCCATCAGTGGATACATGGGGACATCTGAGCCCCTGCCCTCCCGCCTGGGGCCCCATCGCATCAGTGGACATGTAAGGACCTCTGTGTCCCCTGCCCTCCCGCCTGGGGCCCCATCCCATCAGTGGACATGTAAGGACCTCTGTGTCCCCTGCCCTCCTGCCTGAAGCCCCATCCCATCAGTGGACAAGTGGGGGCCTCTGAGCCCCCTGCCCTCCCTGTGGCATCTGCCCCCTGCCGTGGAGCTGATTCTGACTCGAAGCAGCCCTCCGTGGGGCCCTGAGACTTACATCTTCGTGGAAGGAGACCCTCTCATTTTTCTCCTGCAGGTTGGCTGGAGGATTTGAACTGCAGACTTAACAGTTAACAGCAGCATATAGCTCACCATGCCACCCGGGTCCTCTCTCGTCCGCCCCCACCACTCCTCTGCGCCTCTGGGCCGCATCCATCAGGAAAAACGGGTTTCTTGCCTTCTGGGAGCAGGGGATTACCCACCGATGCCTCACACACAGCCCACTACAGCGTGAGCCAGCTCTGCTGCCTGCTGGGGCTGCCCCTCCCAGAAAGAACACGTGTCCATCAGAGAGACCCCGGGGGTGAGGAGCGCTGTGCCTGTCCCTCCACCATGCAAACACCTCGCACAGTGTTGACTGAACACCTGCCGAGTAAAACCTACCCGGAGCTGACCCCAAGCAGATTTTTAGACGCTGTAAATTACATGATTTCGCAAAACGTATGCTTGGACCAGGAGGCAGTCCTCAGAATGGAGCAGGGAAACACTGCATGGTTCAAAATCAGGAAAGTGGTGTGTCAGGCATGCATCCTCTCTCCATATCTTTTCAATCTATACACTGAACAAATCATTTGGGAGGCAGGGCTTTAAGAAGAAGAATGTGGCATCAGGATTAAAGGAAGACTCTTCAACAACCTACATTATGCAGATGACACAACCCTGCTTGCTAAAACTGAGGAGGACCTGAAGTACTTGCTGCAGAAGGTCAAGGTCTGTAGTCTTCAATATGGATTGAGGCTCAATATTCAGAAACAAAAACTCTCACCACAGGCCACCTGACAGCACCATGACCAGATGCAGAAGAGATTGAACAATTACAGCTTGCTCAGCTCCACAATCAACACTCTTAATACCAGCAGTCAGGGAATCAAAAGACAAATTACACTGGGAAAATCTTTTGGCAGAGACTTCTCCAGAGTGCTGAAAAACAATGATGTCATTCTAGAGACTAAGGTGCGTCTAATCCAGTCCATGGTCTTCACAATTGCTTGATATGCATCAGAGAGCTGGACAATGACTAAGGATGACAGAAAACGAATCAATGCCTTTGAATTGTGGTGCTGGAGTAGAGTCTTGAACATACCATGACTGCCACAAAAACAAACAGGTCTGTCTTGAAGAGGGTGAAATCAAGTTTCTCTTTGGAAGCTAGGGGTTTGAAGCTCTGTCTCATACTTCGGGCATGTGGCCAGGATGAAGAGGAACATCATGCTTGAAAGGGTGGAGGGACAGTGTGGGAGAGGAAGACCCTGGATGAGATGGATTGATACAGTGACTGGGGCAATGGGGGTTGGCATGTAGGAATTAGTGAAACTGGCTCAGAACAGGACAGGGTTCAGAGCTGCTGTACACAGGTTCGCTATGAGTTGCAGGTGACTCGATGGCACATAACAACAACAATAATTTGCTTGGGAGGAGAATGTCCATCTGTGTCCTGCAGAGCAGCTGTGGGTTCGAACCACCTCTCTAGGCTCTCAGACCTGTGCCATCTCGGAAGAAGTGCAGCCACAATGATGTTCAGCAGCATGGACATCAAGCCTTCCTCGTCCTCGGACTCGCTGGCAGGAGGGTCTGGGGAAGGACATCATGTTCGGAGAGGTGGAAGGTCACTGTTCCTCCCTGAGGTTGATCGGCGTGGACTTGAGCACGGTGGAGATGCTGAGGGTGATGTGGGCTCAGGGGGGCCTTTCTTCTGTCTGTAGGTAAAGTCACTGTGAATCAGATCAGACGCTGTCACCTCACTGCAGCTGGGTGCCAGATGCCACACGAGATGCTGGGGACACAGACCTTACAGGGTGAGTCAGATGGATAAGGAATCCTCTAGCAGATGAGGGGGCAGCTAGAGACAATGCTGGTCCAGGTAGGAAAAGGACCGTAGGACCGAGGGAGAGAAGCCAAGGCGGCTGAGGAAGGCGCAGGGAGGGCCAGCTCATACAACCCTCCCACCGTCCTCTGGGACCATCTTCTGTCCTCTCCCTGTCAGGGGTAGCTGGGGGACTAGGTTTCAGCCCCTTAGACAGAAGCAGAGGTCATCTGGGGCTCCTGGTGAAGGAGCAGATGCCACTGATGCACTATCTACCCCTTTCTCCTGCCTTGGACTTGGGTGTGATGCCTGGAGCAGGAGCAATCACTTTGTGACCTTGAGGTGAAGGCCAGAAGACCTGCCATGAATCCACTGCTTTCCTCACTGAGCCTTGTCTTTCAGAGCCGGCCCACTTGGTGGTCAGCGTCCTATCAAATGTCCCGCCAACCAGTCAGACAAAGTCAAGAGATCACGGAGACAGCAGTGAAACATCCGCAGATGACGGGACTGTTTACACGGAAGCCCCAGGAGAGTCTGAGGCAGTGCTTAGAATGAGCGAGAACTCAGGTTTGCTGGGAAAAGTAGGGACAGAAGTCACCTCTGGTCCTGCAGAGCCAGGAAATGCAATTGTAATCAGCATGCTAGGTAGGACATCAGGAAAACCAACAAGCTGCCTGTGAATAAATGCAACGAGGGCTTCCTGGGCTCAGGGACAGGAAAATCGATTCACTGAGTTCCTCCAAGAGGAATCTAGGACTCCGTGGCAATCCCATGCAAACTCCAGGAGGCTTTTTAAAACTCCAGCAGGAAAAAAACAAAACAAAACAAAAAACAAACAAACAAACAAAAAACCAACAACAAAACAAAACAAAAACTTCAGCAGGACTTCAGGCATTTAACCTGAAGATGTACTTCTGCAGGGCAGTGAAAGCCCCACGGACATAGCAGGCTGCCCACCACCGACCGTGAGGGTGGCCCAGGGCTGGGCGGGTCTGTGTTCTCGGGCACAATGAATGACTATGAGCCCAGAGGACAGCTGACCACTACTATGCATAAAATGACCATCCTGTTCACGTCTTCAACATAGATTGCATCCCAACATCAAGAAAACAAAAATCCTTACCTCTGGACTGACAGGCAACATCATGATAGATGAAGTGAAAATGGAAACTGTCAATGATTTCATCTTGGTCCATAATCAACACCCTCGACACCAGCAGTCAAAGTCCACAGTCAGGGACTTCTCCAAAGTACTGAGGAGCAATGGTTTCAGTTTGAAGACTAAGGAGTGCCTGATCTTGGGGCCATGGTCTTCAGTCACTTGCTATGTTAATTCGACAGCTGGACAGTGAATAAGGATGACAGAAGAATAATGTCAAATAACAAGCAGGTATGCCTTAGAAAACGTGCCTCCAAAGTGCTCCTTGAAGGCCAGGATGACAAAGCTCACCTCACACATTTTGGGTATGTTGTTGTTGTTGTTGTTGTTGTTGTTGTTGTTGTTGTTTAAGTGCCATCAAGTTGCAGGCGACTCATAGCGACCCTATGAAGGAGAGTCTTCGACCCTTGGGTGCCTTTCATCTTCTCTCCAGGTTCTTAAGGTTTCCGGAGGCAAGCTATTATGGAAGTGGATGCCACTCCTGCTTCCCAGGGCATGTTATTAGGAGAGGCTATTCCTTGGAGAGGGACATCATGTTTGGAAAGGTGTAAAGTCAGCGAAAGAGAGGAAGACCTTCAACAAGATGGGCTGACATGGTGACTGCAGCAATTGGCTCAAGTGTGTCAGAGACGATGAGGATGTCACAGGACAGGGCTCAGGTGTGCCAGAGTCTATGAGGATGTCACAGGACAGGGCTCAGGTGTGCCAGAGTCTATGAGGATGTCACAGGACAGGGCTCAGGTGTGCCAGAGTCTATGAGGATGTCACAGGACAGGACAGGGTTCCAGTCTGTTGTTCGTAGTCACTATGAGTCGTACTTGACTCAACGGCACCCAATGACAACATTCGTGTCACTTCTCCTTAGGCTACTTATGTAATAAACACCTTATCCAAGCGCTTGGCATTTCCCTTCTTTGTCTTTTCAATGCAGCACCCCCCCCCGCCCCATCTTTCCCTTTTGTACCATCTGTGTTCTGCTTGGGAAAGTCTTTTCCTAAAAGCTAAAAATTTTTTTTTTCATACACATATTTTAAGTGCACTTCAGGCCTGCTGGTTGCAACCCCGTTCAGCACTCAGCCAACCTCACAGAGGTGTCCCCCTCCCCCTGAGGCAGAGTCCACCCCCCACCCCATGGTTTAAAATTGAGAGGGAAATGTGTCAAGGTTGCATTATCTCTCCATATCTATTTAATCTGTATGGTAAGCAAATTATCTGAGAAGCTGGACTCTATGAAGAGGAGTGTGGCATCAGGATTGGAGGGAGACTCATCAATAACCTGCATTATGCAGATGACACAACCTTGCTTGCTGAAAGTGAGGAAAACCGAAGCCCTTGTGACAGAAGATCAAGGAATGCAGCCTTCAGGAAAGATTGCATCTCAATGCCAAGAAAAGAAAGATCTTCACCACTGGACCAATAGGCAGCATCATGATAGATGGAGAGGAGATTGAAACTGTCAACAGCGTCATCTTGCTTGGATCCACAATTAATACCCTTGGTACCAGCAGTCAGGAAATAAGGAGACACAATGCACTGGCAAAATCTTCAGTTAGAGAACTCTTCATTATAGAGGAGTAATGATATCATTTTGAGGACTGATTCATCCACTTGATTCATGCCAGTTTTTCTCATCAATGAATAAGGATAGCCAGGAAATAATTGATGCCTTTGAGCTGTGGTGTTGGAGAAGAACATCCCCTGAACAGCCAAAAGAACAGGTATGTCTTGGAGAGGGTGCAGCCAGAGTGCTCTTTGGAGTCAAGAATGATATGTCACATACTTCAGGCATGCTGCTAGGAGGGACTGTTCCTTGGAGAAGGACAAGATGCTAGAAAAGGTGGAGAGTTGGTGAAGGAGAGGAAGACCCTAAACCAGGTGGATTGACACGATGACTGGTGCAATGGACTGTTGTGTGTCAGGAAGTGTGAGGACAGCACAGGATAGGACAGCGTTCAGATCTGTTGTTCACAGGGTCACTATCAGTCATACTTGACACGATGGCACCTAACAACAACAACAACAACAATGAGTTAACTCAATGCACCTAACAACAACTCAGAAATATAATTACTACTCATAGTCAAGGTGATAGTATGGTGGTAGTGTTGGTGGTGTTATTAACGGTGATGAGGGTGGTATGGTGGTAGTGGTGGTGATGGTGATGAACATGGTGTGGTGGTTATGGTGATGTTGATTGTGGTGGTGGTGGTGGTGGTGGTGATGGTGGTGAAGGTGGTGTGGTGGTGTGGTGGAGGTGGTGGTGATAATGATGGTCATGGTGATGATGGTGATGGTGGTGGTAGTGATGGTGGTGATGGCGGTATTGATGATGGGGTGGGGTGGTAATGGTGATGTGGTGATGGTGATGTGGGGGTGGTGATGATGGTGGTGGTGGTGGTGGTAGCTGGTGCTGGTGGTTGTGTTAATGAGGGTGGTATGGTGGTGTGGTGATGGTGGTGGTGGTGGTAGTGTTGGTGGTGGTATTGATGAGGGGGGTGGTAATGGAGATGGTGGCGATGGTGATGTGGGAGTGGTGGTGGTAGTTAATTGTGATGGCTGTGTTAATGAGGGTGTTGTGGTGGTGGTGGGAGTGGTGGTTGTGATGTGATGATGGTGGTGGTGGTGGTGATGGTGGTGATGTTGGTATTGATGACGGGGTGGGGTGGGGGTGGTAATGGTGATGGTGGTGATGATGATGTGGGGGTGGCGGTGATGGAGATGGTGGTGGTGGTTGTGATGGTAGTGATGGTGGTATTGAGGAAGGGGTGGGGGTGGGGATGGTAATGGTGATGGTGGTGATGGTGATGTGGGGGGGTGATGGAGATGGTGGTGGTGATGATGGTATTGATGGGGGGATGGGGAGGGGTGGTGGTAGTTGTGGTGGTGGTGGTGGTGATATGGGGGGTGGGGAGTGGTAGTGGGGGTGGTTGTGTTAATCAGAGTGGTGTGGTGGTATGGTGGTGGTGGTGGTGGTGATGTGGGGATGGGGGTGGTGATGGTGATGGTGGTGGTGGTGGTATGGGGGGGTGGTAGTTAGTGGTGGTGGTTGTGTTAATGAGGGTGGTGTGGTGGTATGATGGTGGTAGTAGTGATGATGTGGGGGTGGGGTGGTGATGGTGGTGGTGGTGGTGGTAGTTGGTGGTAGTGGTTGTGTTAACGAGGGTGGTATGGTGGTGGTGTGATGGTGGTGGTGGTAGTTGGTGGTAGTGGTTGTGTTAATGAGGGTGGTGTGGTGGTGGTGGTAGTTGGTGGTGGTGACTGTTTTAATGAGGGTGGTGTGGTGGTGGAGGTGGTGGTAGTTGGTGGTGGTGGTTGTGTTGATGAGGGTGGTTTTGTGGTGTGGTGGTAGTTGTGTTAATGAGGGTGGTGTGGTGGTATGGTGGTGGTGGTAGTTGGTGGTGGTAGTTGTGTTAATGAGGGTGGTGTGGTGGTATGGTGGTGGTGGTTAGTGGTGGTGGTTGTGTTAATGAGGGTGGTGTGGTGGTGGTGGTGGTGGTGGTGG
>NW_006399879.1:7372740-7375567 GCF_000299155.1 Elephantulus edwardii | reverse complement strand
GTGGTGGTGGTAGTTGGTGGTGTTGGTGGTTGTGTTAATGAGGGTGGTGTGGTGGTGTAGTGGTGTGGTATTAGTGGTGGTGGTAGTTGGTGGTTGTGTTAATGAGGGTGGTGTGGTGGTGGTGGTGGTAGTGATGATGTGGGGGTGGGGGTGGTGATGGTTATGGTGGTGGTGTTAATGAGGGTGGTGATGGTGCTGGTGGTTGTGTTAATGAGAGTGGTGATGGTGGTGGTGGTGGTAGTTGGTCGTGGTGGTTGTTAATGAGGGTGGTGTGGTGGTGGTGGTGGTGATGGTGGTGGGTGGTAGGTGGTGGTGGTGGTAGATGTGTTAATGAGTGTGGTGGTGTGGTGGTGGTAGTAGTTGTTGGTGGTGGTTGTTAATGAGGATGGTGTGGTGGTGGTGGTGGTGGTTGTGTTAATGAGGGTGATGTGGTGGTGGTAGTGGTGGTGGTGGTAGTTGGTGGTGGTTGTGTTAATAAGTGTGGTGTGGTGGTGTGGTGGTGATATGGGGTGTGGGCGTGGTGGTAGTGGTGGTGGTTGTGTTAATGAGAGTGGTGTGGTGGTGTGGGGGGGGGGGTGGTGATGGTGGGGGTGGTGATATGGGGGTTGGGGAGTGGTAGTGGGGGTGGTTGTGTTAATGAGGGTGGTGTGGTGGTATGGTGGTGGTGGTAGTGATGATGTGGGGGTGGGGGTGGTGGTAGTTGGTGTTGGTGGTTGTGTTAATGAGGGTGGTGTGATGGTGGTGGTGATGTGGGGGTGGGATGGTGATGGTGCTGGTGGTGGTGGTGGTTGTGTTAATGAGGATGGTGTGGTGGTGTGGTGGTGGTGGTAGTTGGTGGTGGTGGTTGTGTTAATGAGGGTGATGATGGTGGTGGTGGTGGGGTGGTGGTAGTTGGTGGTGGTGACTGTGTTAATGAGGGTGGTGTGGTGGTGGTGGTGGTGGTGGTAGTTGGTGGTGGTTGTGTAATGAGGGTGTTTTTGTGGTGTGGTGGTAGTTGTGTTAATGAGGGTGGTGTGGTGGTGTGGTGGTATGGTGGTGGTGGTTGTGTTAATGAGGGTGGTGTGGTGGTGGTGGTAGTTGGTGGTGGTGGTTGTGTTAATGAGGGTGGTGTGGTGGTGGTGATGGTAGTTGGTGGCGGTGGTTGTATTAATGTGGGTAGTGTGGTGGTGTGGTGGTAGTTGGTGTTGGTGGTTGTGTTAATGAGGGTGGTGTGGTGGTGTAGTGGTGTGGTGTTGGTGGTGGTGGTAGTTGGTGGTTGTGTTAATGAGGCTGGTGTGGTGGTGGTGGTTGTGTTAATGAGGGTGGTGTGGTGGTGGTGGTGGTAGTTGTTGGTGGTGGTGGTGGTGTTAATGAGGGTGGTGGTGGTGGTGGTTGTGTTAATGAGGGTGGTGTGGTAGTGGTGGTGGTGGTGGTGGTGGGTGTGGTGGTGGTTGTGTTAATGAGGGTGGTGTGGTGGTGGTGGTGGTAGTTGTTGGTGGTGACTGTTAATGAGGGTGGTGTGGTAGTGATGGTGGTGGTGGTTGTGTTAATGAGGGTGGCGTGGTGTGGTGGTGGTAGTTGGTGGTGGTGATTATGTTAATGAGGGTGGTGTGGTGGTGGTGATGTGGGGGTGGGGGTGGTGATGGTGATGGTGGTAGTTGGTGGTGGTGGTTGTGTTAATGAGGGTGGTGTGGTGGTGGTGAACATGGGAGGTGTGGGCTCCATCAGAGAATTTCCTTATTGTAAAATGTGCAATCAGAGACCTCAGTCTGTGTATTCTGATTGGGTGCCTTTAGCGGATGTTCAATTCTGACTCCCCGTCTGTCCTGTCTCCCTGTCTGACTCAACAGCTCCACTTGGCAGAGAAGAGCTGCCGTGGAGGTCTGCTGTGTGCTGTGAGAGCAGGCCCTCCAGTAAATCCACGGAAGGAGATTGCCCATCCTTCTGCAGAGCAGCTGCTGCATTCAAGCTGGTGTCTTTGGCTGGCAGCACAACTCCTTACCACGAGGCCACCAGAGCTCCCGAGGTCTGCTTGTCCATAGTCTATAAGCTGATGGTTCACCTGTCTTCTACCAAGTTGCCAGTGAACTTGAACGCAGGCACTTAGTTGATGCATCAGGAGGCATCCTTCAGAGCCTCCTTGTCCTGTGTCTCAGGGCCCTGGGGTGACCCTGTGGAAGCCACGAGGTGTTGTTTTTGTTGTAAGGTGTCAGCACTGATTCAGTGACCTGGTGGGAACCCTGACGCTCCTGCCCATCCTCCTGACCTCCAATGTGCTCACGCCCGTGACTGTAGTCTCCGTGAGGTCCACCTCCTTCAGGGGTTTCCGCTCCTTCACTGACCTCTACTTTCCCAAGCTGATGTCCTTCTCCAGGGGCCAGAGATGGGGGTCTCCAGTGAAGAGAGCTTTCCCCTATCCCTAGTTCCAGAGGCAGAAGAGAGAATCCAGGCTGGAGGCAGGGCCCTGCTCTCGGTGGGTTCTTTGGAAGGGTCATCCTGTCTCTTACAGCTTCTGGATGCCTGGGTGTTTTCTGAGACTTGACCTGAGAAAGGCCGCTGACCATGACCATGTCTCTCCCTGTGCCTGGCCCTATGGTGAGACAGCGCGGGGCGGGGTGAGGACACCCCTGACACACAGTCACAGGTTCTAGGATTAAAGCCACCACAGGTGTTTTCTGGGGCACAGTGCATCTAGGGAAGGGGCCCCAGGGGTGCAGTGTTTAAAGCATTCCTCTGCGAATCAAATTAGAACCGTGGGTGGGGGACTTTGTTGGGAAGGTGGATGCTGTGAGGGTGGGGGGGAAAGGTGAGAAGGTGGGTGCTGGGAAGGTGGGCTGGCAGGTGGGAT
>NW_006399879.1:7370320-7372031 GCF_000299155.1 Elephantulus edwardii | reverse complement strand
GGGGGCAGGTGGGAAGGTGGGTGCTGTGAAGGTGGGGGGCAGGTGGGAAGGTGGGTGCTGTGAGGGTAGTGGGGGCAGGTGGGAAGGTGGGTGCTGTGACGGTGGGGTAACAGGTGGGAAGGTGGGCGCTGTGAGGGTAGTGGGGGCAGGTGGGAAGGTGGGTGCTGTGAGGGTGGTGGGGGCAGGTGGGAAGGTGGGCGCTGTGAGGGTAGTGGGGGCAGGTGGGAAGGTGGGCGCTGTGATGGGGCAGAGGACAGACAGGAGCCTGACCTCTGGGTGCTGGGATGCTGCTGGTGGAGGGCGTGGATCTGGAGGTCTGCAGTGCACAGGATGCTCTCTGGAAATCTCTTAAGTTGCTCTGAGGCCTGCGAGAATGGCCATCTCTCTGTGCTTAGAGGGACGCTTGCCAGGCTGTTTGTAGGTGCGTGCTGGGCGGGATGGGTGGCAGGGTGGTCCTGCTCGGCCCGCTGGGGACAAGGCTCCGGTGGGCAGGAGCTGCTACTGTGCACCAGGCCCTTTACCCTGCTGAGCTGCCACCATCGAGGGCCCCCCACGTCCTCCCTACTCCCCCCTAAATGATGCATTTCCATGATCACCTGGGGCCGTGTCACCCTATGTCACCTGTGTCTGCTTGGACCTGTGCCTGTCCAGTTTCTCACGAGGACACACGTATATACGCACATATGTATGCACACACGCACGGTATCTGTCTTTGCCTGGCTTAGAAGTCAGCCCTGAGTCCCAGGAGGCCTAGGAGCCCCAAGACAGGTGCTGGGTCCCCTCGTCCCCTCCCCAGCACCCAGCTGTCTGGTGAGGACACTGAGTAAGGCCCCAGGCACTCAGGGAACCATGGCACGTCCCAGCTGCACCCATGGAACGTGGGTGTGGCTCTCAGTGGTGGACACAGTCACACTGATGACACTGGGCAGTGGCTGGAAGGGCGCGAGGGCCTGAGAGTCCAGGTGGGGACAGCTGGTGGCATGGTGACAGCTCTCAGTGTGTGTGCCCATGGCTGTGGGATGTTGGACTTCCGTGTGTGTGTGTGTGTGTGTGTGTGTACATCAGGAATGGTGTGGTGACAGTTCTCCTGGTGTGTAAGCCCGTGGCTGCGGGGTGCTGGTCTTCCCTGGGGTGTGGGTGGGGACACTATGTGACATGGTGACAGTTCTCCTGGTGTGTAAGCCCGTGGCTGCGGGGTGCTGGTCTTCTGTGGAGGGGGGCAGGACACTGTGTGGCATGGTGACAGTTGTCCTGGGGACCTCCGGCATGTGTGCCCATAGTTGTGGGATGCTGGACTCACTGGAGAGGCATGTCGGACTAGACTGCTTCCAGAGCCATTTTAGTTTTACAGGGAAACTTTGCTATTACCATGTTATCCACCAACCAGAACCCATGGCCCTCGAGACCATTCTGACCACAGCCACCATGTAGGGCAGAGCAGAGCTGCCCTGAGGGGTCCCTGGCTGTCAGCCTCGCAGAAGAGGAGCTGGTGGGTTTGAACCACCAACCTTTCAATTGCTGACTGAGTACTCTAGCCTCTAATCGACCAGGGCTCTCTCTCCTCCCTGCTGCACCCATCTTCCGTCCACCTGCATACTGTCCTGTTTGTTTCCTCTCTAACGCTCCCTCCTTCCCTCTCTCCCTCCTTCCCTCTCCCTTGATCTCTCCCTCCCCCTTCCCTCCCTCTCCCTCCCCCTCCCCTTCCTCCCTC
>NW_006399879.1:7356783-7370155 GCF_000299155.1 Elephantulus edwardii | reverse complement strand
TTCCTCTCTATCTCCCCACTAGAGGGTCAGGTATGGGTCAGTTCTGAATCAACAGCAGTGTGTTTGAGTTTATTGGTATTTTGGGGAGGAAGACTCATCAACAATCTGTGTTATGCGGATGACACACCCTGCTTGCTGAAACTGAGGAGGACCTGAAGCATCTGCTGCCTAATGTCAAGGACTGCAGCCTCCAATATGGATTGAGGCTCAACATCAAGAAGACAAAGATTCTCACCACTGTGCCAACTGGCAGCACCATGATGGATGGAGAAGAGATTGAGGTTGTTTACAGTTACAGTTTGCTTGGATCCACAATCAACACTTTTGGCACCAGCAGTCAGAAAATCAAAAGACAAATTGCATTAGAAAAGTCTGATGTCAGGGACCTCTCCAGAGTACTGTGGAACAACAATGTCAGTCTAGAGACCAAGATGTGCCTAATCCAGGCTGTGGTCTTTGCAATTACTTGTTATACATCAGACAGCTGAACAATGACTCAGGATGACAGAAGAAGCGTTGATGCCTATGAGTTGTGGGGCTGGAGAAGAGTAGGTCTGACCTGGAAAGGGTGAAACCAAGCTGCTCCTTGGAGGTCAGGATTCTGAAGCTCCACCTCACAGACTTTGGGCAAAGGACCTTATGCTTGGAAAGGTGGCAGAATGAAGACCCTTGATGAGATGGGCTGACCCAGTAACTGGGGTAATGCGGGTAGGTGTGTTGGAGACAATGAGACTGGCTCAGGATAAGGCAGGGTTTACAGCTGTTGTACAGAGTCACTGTGAGTTACAAATGACTTGACAATAATGTGTGTGTGAATATGGATGTGTGTGTTTTTCATTAAATTTCATTCATTTTAATGAACATTTACAGAGATTTTGGATTTCCATTCATTCATTGTTGCACTAAGAATGTGTGTGTTTATGTGTCCGTGTGTGTGTGTGCGTGCGTGCGTGTGTGTGTGTTTATGTGTCCGTGTGTGTGTGTGTGTGTAATACACACCGTGGAGCCCGTGGGAGCTGGAACTCGAGCGGCAGCTTCACGTCTGGCTCTGGAGAGGGTCTTGCTGTTCCTCCCTCTCGTTTTTCCTCCCCAACAGGTATTGACTGTACACATGGCCCGATTTTAGCAGGTTTTACCCATAAGAAGACCTCTCTCCCCCGTTTTCACAGGCACATCTCGGGGATATGACAACCCTCAGACTGTGACCAGCACCGCTGTCCACCTCTGGGGGCTCTACTCCCAGAGAGAAGCCCTGCATCCTCACCCAGAACTGCTCAGGCCTTCTCCCACTGACTTCAGGGGAGCAGGCCCCCTGCACCTGCCTGTCCCGAGAGACTTCGTAGGTGTCCCCGCCCATCCTGGAGGCTTCATGGAGAGTGTCCCCATCTATCCCCACGTCTGGCCTCCTCCTGGCCACACGGGCTGGACGAGCTTGTGTTCTAAATTGAGCGGGCCCGTGCTGGCACCGGTCCAGCCCTCCTGTTTCCACAGTTCACCCTGAGGTCCAGGGAGCAGGAGGGCAGACTCCCAGGGGGTGGTCGTCCCACCGGTCCTCCGTTGTTACCTCTCAGGGCTGGCTGCCTCGACTTCCTCATCTGTAATAAAGGATCATAACTGTCGAGTTCGGCTGGGTCTTGTCTGACTGGGCCGTCCAGCCTCCAGCTGGCAGAAGTGTGGACTCGGCCATCACAGCATTGGGGGGACCCAGAGGACGCCACAGCTGGATCTGCAGGGAACCACCCTGGCTACCTCCATGGACACAGAAGCGGGGTCATCAGTGGAGGTGGGGAAGCCCTGTGACTTCATTTCCAAGCATGATGACAATGACGCCAGCATGAGGCTGGGCCTGGGTGTGGCCTGGTCCCTAGGGCAGGGAGGATGCTGTGAGGGGCAGGCTGTCCAGGAAGCTGTCAGCTGTTACCACTTAGGGCCTGGTCTCCGTGCCAGGTCCGGGCCCCAGGCCACGACTCAGGCTGCAGCCACCTCACCCCAATATTGAAGAAGGGCCAGGGGCCAGAAGGGGACCTCCCCTCCTTGCTTCCCTTCCCTTCCCCTTCATTTCCTTCCTCTCTCCCTCCCCTCCTCCTCTTCTTCCCCTTTTCTCTCCTTCCTTCCCCCACTCTGTCCCCTACGTGCCTCTCTCCCTCATCTCCCCAAACCCCCTCTTCCCCTCTTTATCGTCCCTCCTTCTCTCCCCCTCTTTATGCCAGTCCCCTTCCTCCCACCCTTCTCTGCCCATCCCTCCCCCAACCCTCCCTCATGCTTCCCTCCCCCTCCCCCTCCCTGGTCCTTCCCTATCCTCTGTCCTTCCCTCCCTCATTCCCTCCTCCCCTCCCCTATTCCCTCTCCCCCATCTGACCACCTCCTTGCACAAGGGGAATGGTTGCCCGGCTGTGGGTCACTGTGAGGACGGTTTGAGGGCGCATGTCACTCACCTTGAGATCGGCACCCTGGTGGACAATGGTCCACAGGACACCTGCTCAGGGACATCCTTGACTGAAGGATGGGAAGACACATGTCTTATTCTCTAGTGCTGGTGCAACAGAGAGACCACAATGGGGTGGCTTTAACACACAGACCTCTGTTCTCCCGCAGCTCAGGAGGCCGAAGTCCACATTCAGAGGCCAGCTCCTGGGAAGGCTGTTGGTTCTGAAGGAAGGTCCTTGTCTCCGCCCACCTGTAGGCTCCATGATCCTAGGAACCTCTCCCGTCCTGGTTTGCTGATGTCTAGGAGCTGCTGAGAGCAGAGTGTCCCATGCAGAAGGATGCCTTCGTTCCCGGAGATGCCTTCTTGGGGGGATTGAAGTTCTCCATCAGCTCAGCCCCTCCCTTTACCTCCTGTGAGATGACGGTGGTCACAGGCACCTCAGGGAAGCCCCTCACCTGAGTCACTCCAAATTTCCTTATGGTTGTCTGGTCACCAGCTCATGAGACCACCTCACCATAGACGTGTGTTCTGGGAGACAGGACTCCTCGGCCCATGACAGTGAGTGGGACAGCGGTGGAGGCAGCCCTGGGCCCCAGGAGAGCCTGCTGCAGGGTGATGCTGCTGGGAAGTGAGTTCGGAGTGGGCCTGGTGAGTGGACAGCAGGGAGGGGTGGGCCAAGCCGGCTTCCAGGAGGGAGAGTAGAGTGTGGCCAGTGCTGGCCAGCTCCTCGGCACCTGAGGGGGACACAGAGCGTCTCCAGCATTCCAACTGTCCATCCCAGACCTTCTTCTGAACTCTGCCTTGTCTAGGCTCCTCAGATCCCGGGCTCACAGAGAGGAAGAAATAAATTTAAACATTCATGACGACAGTGATGCATCCGAGAGAGGTCTCCTACGCTGCTGTAACAGAACTATCACAAGGGGGTGGCTTTGACAACAGAAATAAAATCTCTCTCACCATTTTGTAGTTACTGTTGCTCATTGAGTCCACCCTGACTCCTAGTGACCCTACAAACAACAGAATGACCCACTGCCCAGTCCTGGCCAGTTCACAGCTCAGGAGTTGAACATCCAATCTCGGGGTATGGCTCCAAGGGACAGTGGGCTTTCATGGTCAGCACTGGGGGAGGGTTCCTGCCTCTTCAGTTCCACTTCCTAGGTCCGTGGAGTCTCTGGAGGACGCATCTTCTGCCTCCCCTTCTCTGCTCACCTCTGTCTGTCCAGTCAGCTTGGGTTTTTTGTCTCACAGATGATGGACATAAGGTCTTCCTCACACACACACACACGTATCCTCATTAAGATAAGGGAAACCCCACAAGGGTTCACCCTCAGGGATTGTAGCTGAGGTGCCACCGACTTGAATATGCCTCATAGCGGCCCCAGGAATAGCGGATCTGACCTTGGTCTGTCCCGCCACCCTCTCAGTCTCCAACGCACGTCGGCCCTTTGTGACGGTCATCGTCAGTCCGTCTTGTGGGGGTCTTCCTCTCATTCTCCCACCCTCCGCTGAGTCAGCGTGATGTCTCTCTCCACTGACTGCCCCACCTGACAACACGTCCAAACTGTGTGAGACCAAGTAGCAACCCCTCTGCCTCTAAGGACTATGTTGTTGTTGTGTGCTGTCGGATGGGAACCCACTCACGGCGGACCCTCCAGCGGGTTTTCAGAGGCAGTTAGTCACACGGAATGAGAATGTTCATCCTTCTCCCCGGGAGCAGCTGCTGGATTTGAACCTTGTGCCTTTGGGATTGTAACACAGCTTCTTACCACTAGACCACCAGAGCTTCCTGGTGATCATCCCACGGACTGACTGCCAAAAGAGCCAATACATCTGCCTTGGAGGGCGTGACCCCAGGGTGCCCCTTAGAGGTCAGCATAGGGAAATGTCACCTCACTGACTGCAGGCACATTGTCAGGAAGGGTCAGCCCTTGGAGAGGGACAACGTGCTGGGAAGGGCGGCAGGGTCAAGAGGAGGGCTGTCAACCAGATGGGCTGACACAGTGACTGTAACGACTGCTCATGTGTGTCGGAGACGATGCGGCTGGCACAGGGCCGGGCGGGGCTCAGATCCGTTACTCACAGGGCTGCTACAGCCTGTAGTTAACTTGATGGTACCTAACAACAGTGTGTGAGTATTTTATACATGTGGAGAGAGAGCGATTTCTCTCCAGACAGCAGCTCTCTGCGTGTAGATGTGTTGAGTGCCAGTTCTCGATCAGGGCTCAGGAGCCAGGCACCTGGGGAAGCTGAGGGATCTGAGTCATCAGGAGGTCTGGGGGTTGATGAGGACTTCTGACATCAAACCGTCAGCCAGTAGAGTCCAAGGTCAGGTTGTCAGGACCAGAGACTGCAGGGTCACTCCCACGGTCAGGGAGGGCCTCTCTTTGCCTGAGAGTCCACACGTATAATCCATGCAGGCTACTCCTGAGGAGACTGCCCCCAGATCAGGCTGGTCCTGCCCCCGGCTTTCACAGAACCGCCCCGAATCCTGCCTCCTCGACATCAGGACATCGTTGACAGACAAGAGTAGCCAGCATGAAGTGCACCAGAGAGGACTCGAACTCAGGCTGCCTGTGAGGAAGGTGAGGACACTGCCCTGTGTGAGCACAGAGGTCACTTCCCCTGAGAACTGCCCAGGGGGACATCGCCGGGTCCTGTGCCTATTGCATGTCTAGTTTTTAAAAGAAATTGTCAGGCTTTTCTCCAGAGTCACCTGGCCTGTCATTTTATGTTTCCTGGCAGGATTCTGGCCAACACACAGAAGCACGTTTACACACACACACACACACACACACACACATGTGTACACGCACACACCAGTGAACACACATGTGTACACAGATACCTGTTACCATGTACACGTACACGTGTGTACACACAGAGAGACACATGTGCACACACGTACACACTCACAATATGAAAACGCTCATCGGCTATACCTGGCGGGATTAGAGATAATGTTTCTTCCTTGTCATTGTGTATTTTATATTCTCAAAACTTGATATTATTATAATGAGAAAAACAATAAATGTTGTAAAAAGATGTTTAATAAAATGAGAAACTTTTCACAACATGTTCCTGAAAATGAAGCAAACATGATCTCAACCGTCTAAACCGCTTCCGTGACCACGCGCCGTGTGCTCTTTTACACACACACACACACACACACACACACACACACACACACACACACACACACACACACACACACACACACACACACACACACACACAGCCTCATGTATTTGTACACCCACACTTTGGTCCATGTGCACACACATTCACATTACACACACATCCACACACTAACATGCACTAAAAAAACCGACGCAGCTGACCCTCCAGCGGGTTTCAGAGCCTGCGAATCGCGTGGGAAGCGATTGCCATTGTCCTCCACCAGCAGCTGGAGGATTCAAACCACCGCCAGAAAGACATCACCACCTTTGGACGAGCAGCTCAGCTCAGCTCCCTGTGAACAATTGGACACATACACTCACCATGTGCACACGTACACATGCAGCCCCACACATGCAGCTCATGTGCTTACATGCAGCTCACGCGTCCATGTGCATGTGTGCACCCTCAAACATTCACACTCAAGTGTGCACTCACTCACATATGCACATGCACACAGGTATACACGTGTTCAACTACATTCACACACACACGTGCACACTCACTTGCAACCACATTCATGCTCACTCACATACACACATGCACACACAAGACTCAGGAGCAGAGGAGAGAAGCCCACGTGGGAAGGAAGATTCACCCTGAGTGTCAGGATTGTTGGTTAGATGCCATCAAGTCAAGTATGACTCATAGTGACCCTATGAACGAAAGATCAGAACCCTGTTCTGTCCTGCGCCATCCTCACACTTCCTGACACAGAGCCCACTGCAGCAGTCACCGTGTCAGTCCACTCGTTTGAAGGTCTTCCTCTCCTTTGCCTATCCTCCATTCTTCCCAGCATCATGTCCTTCTCCAACAGCCCCAAAGTATGTGAGGCAAAGTCTCATTATTCTTGACTCCAAAGAGCACTCCAGCTGCACCCTCTCCAAGACGTATCTGTTTATTCTCTTGGCCGTTCATGGATGTTCAGTGCTCTTCTCCAACACCACAGCTCAAAGGCATAGATTCTTCTGTCATCCTTATTCACTGTCCAGCTCTCAGATACACAGGAAGTAATTGGAAAGACCATGGCCTGAATCAGACACACTTTAGTCCTCAAACTGGCATCATTACTCCTCAATAATTTGGAGAGGCCCCTAACTGCAGGTTTCCTCCACACAATGCATCTCCTGGTTTCCTGACTGCTGGTACCAAGGATGTTAATTGTTGATCCTAGCAAGATGAAGCTGTCCACAGTTTCAATCACCTCTCCATCCAGCATGATGTTGCCTGTTGGTCCAGTGGTAAGAATCTTTGTTTTCCTGACAGTGAGATGCAGTCCATACTGAAGGCCACATTCCTTGATCTTCTCCCACAAGTGCTTCAAGTTCTTCTCACTTTGAGCAAGCAAGTCAGTTGAGTCCTGCCTGAGGGTGAGTTTCCAGCTTGGAGCAGTTGGATTCTGGAGGGTAAGCATTTTTTTCATTTACTTGAAAGCTGGATGTAAACAATCTGGATTTTTTTAAAATTTTGTTAACAGTCAAATATAAGCTGACAGCCTCTTGTTTAAATCAATCAGGACCTGGTAGGTGAGCCTTTGTATTTAAAAATCAGTTGGGTTCTACCCAAGAGTCTCTAGTTTGGAGCCTCTGTGTTAACTGTGTTTGGGGAGAACATTGTTCCAATTGGTACTGCACTTGTCTGTCAGTTTGCTGTCTGAGATAACTTGAGGTTGTTGTGATACTGACATCTGTGTCACTGGTCTATCAAATGCCAAAGGGGTATCAGGATTAGGAGCAGATTTATTTAAAATTCATCTCTGGGCACTCTCACGCCCAAAACAAGAACGTACAACTTTTATAATTTCTGTTAACCCTCATTGCCCTCTAGTCAGAAATGAGTCAGAACAGACCCATAGCTGACTCTCCAGTGTGTTTTCAGAGGCTGTAAATCACATAGAAATAAAATGCCCATCTTTCTCCCACAGAGCAGCGGGTGGATTTGAACCCTGTACTTTTGAGTTGGCAAGGCAGCTTCTTAACCAGGAGGCTATCGGAGTTCTTTATTATAAGAAGCAGTCAATAATAACAACAACAACAATAATAATAATATCTAGGTCATATAGCCCTGGTGTACAAGTTGCTTTACAGCGGTCACTTGTGGTTGCTGTAAGGCTGAACACTGTGACACTGATGTGTCAAATGAGTTAATGGTTGGCTACCCAGTGCGGACAGAGAGTGGGGTGGAGCTCCCCGATTAAAACAAGCTTGGAAGCAGGAGTGGCATCCACTTCTGTAATAGCTTGCCTCCGGAAACCCTATGAACCTGGAGAGAGGATGAGAGACACCCAAGCGTCAAGGGCTCTCCTTCATAGGGTCGCTATGAGTCGCCTGCGACTCGACGGCACTTAACAACAACAACAACAACAATAATAAATAATAATAATTGTTATTATTATTTTCTCAATCCATTCTATCGTGGTTGGACATCTGGGTTCTTTTCATGTTCTTGCGATGGTGAATAACACTGCTATGAACATTGATGTACAAGTCTCCATTTGAGCCTTAGTTCTCATTTTCTCAGGGTATATTCCAAGCAGTGGAATAGCTGGGTCATATGAAATTTCTATATTTAGCTTTTTGAGGAAGCACCAAACTGCCTTCCAGAGTGGTTGTATCATTTTACAATCCCATCATTAATGTATAAGTGTATCTATCTCGCCACATCCTCTCCAACATTTATTATTTGCTGTCCTGTTAAACTTTGCCACTGCTGCTGGAGTGAGATGGTATCTCATTGTAATTTGATTTGCTTCTCTCTTAGTTGCCAGATGTCCAACCACAATCGAATGGACAGAGAAATTATGGTACATTCACACAATAGAATTTTATGCAGCACACAGGAGCAATGATTTTGTAAATTACTACCTAGCTTGGGAGGGACTACAGAGTATTATGCTGAGTGAACTAACTCAGTCCGATAAGGACAAATACTGTTATGAAATCATTATTGTAGAACATGTTTGATGATCCAAGGGGGTGGAGGGTGGAAGCAGAGGGGTGAGGATGGGCGGCGGGGAGTCAATCGTAGGGTCACACAATTTGATGGGTGGGGATGAAGTGAAGGAAATAGGAAGGATCTGGTGTGAAAAACAACGTATTTGAACTTTGTAAATGAATCAGTATAAAATAGAATAAATACTTAAAAAAAACCCCAACAACCCAATGAGTTGTAAAAGCATGAGTCTTCTCCCAGTGTGGGAGGGAGTCAAGAGAAGAAGGAAAAGGGGCCAGCAGGCAAGGGCAGTGCATGGACTAGATGCCCCCAGGCCCTGCAGCGCTGCCCACTTCCTGCTCAAGAGTCTGCCTGCACCCCACCCAGCCCTCAAGCAGGCAGGACGGCTGTGTTAGTGGACAGTGGGCAGCAGTGCACACAGGCATTTCCTGAGTGCAAGGACACAGAAGGCAGGTCCGGCTCACCCTGTCCCTGGCATGTGGCAGCAGGGACAAGGCCTGCTCCCTCCTGCAGAGCTGAGAGTGGCCTGGGCTGGGGTGGATCCACTCAGGAGGTGTGGAAGGTCGCACAGTCCTTCACCTCAGCCACAAATGGTGAGCGCCCAAACACTGGCCATAAAGACACGGACGCAAACCCACTCAGGCTGCTCGGGAGGAAGGCCCGGTGGTCCACTCGCAGAAGGCCTTGAGAATGCTGGACCTCCCGCTTCCACTCTTCACAAGTGGGGTCCCAGAGTGGGAGCTGACTGCAGTGGCCCCTCAGTCTGTTTGTTTGGGCCCACGGTGATGTCAGATTTGGGGGAGGACCAGGGAGGGACAACAGCTGTCATATCAGGGCTCGTATCTGGGAGGTGGGGGAGGCCAGTCACCCCTGCAGAAGCAGCTGCTCCCAGCTTGGGACAACAACCCATGCTGGTGACTAAGGGAGCCTCACATGTGACCCCCAGGCTGCCTGCGCCCTGGCTCCCAGGCAGGGTGTTTGGGAGGAGCCAACCTCCCCACTTCCACGGAGGGTGTTGTCAGGACATTCTGTCCTCTTTCTAAGCTTCTTTGGAAAGTCTCTGGGTTTTAAGGACAATGAGCCTATTGTGAAGCAACAGGCTTGTTTTTGTCTCCTGGACATCACATTTCCCTTTTTGCCCTGGCTACTAGGAAGCTCAAAGGTATCGACAGACACACACACACACACACACACCCCCCCCCAGTGTTTTATGACAGGATCTATATATTCATCCTGCTTCTATTGCTTTTCTACCACTCATCTTCTGTGCTCAGATTCACCCCCCTCCTTTCTACCACGTTCTTGGTCCTGGTATGTCGTTATTAGGGGCCATTGAGTTGGCTATGGGCACAGTGACCTGTGAACCACAGACCTGAGCTCTGTCCTGTCCCGTGCCATCTCACAGTCTCCAGCACGCTCCAGACCACTGTTACAGTCACTGCGTCGATTCCACTTGTTGAATGTTGTCCTCTCTTTCACTGGTCCTCTTCCACCTTTCCAAGCATGGGGTCTTTTTCCAAGGACTGGTCCTTCCGGGTAACATCGCCAAAGTATGTGATACCAAGTCTCACCGTCCCTGCCTCTACAGACCTTACTGGTCGCACTTGTCCTAAACAGACTTGTTTGTTCTCTTGTCAGTCATGAGACATTCAGTATTCTTTGTCAACACCAAACTCAAAGGCATCAGTTTTTCTTTGGTCATCTTACTCATTGCCCAACTTTCAGATGGATAGAAAGTAACTGAAAAGACCTTAGTTTGGGCCAGGTGCACTTTAGTCTTTAAACTGACACTGTTGCTCTTTAGCACTGTGGAGAGGTCCCTGAGAGCAGGTTTTCCCAACACACCACGTCTTTTGAGTCCTCGGCTGCTATTCCTAGTGAGCTTTCGATGTTTGAGGGAGAAGAATAAGGGGAGGAAATATGAACGAATGAGCTGTGGGCACAAACATTGTCTTTCAGCATTTGTTAAAACAGCTGAGAGGATCGAGGAGAGAGGGTGTGGTGCTGGGAGTGGAGGATACCGCGGCCCCAGGCAGAAGGAGAATTGGGACTCCTGAACCCATCACAGAGGCCACCTGCCTCCTGCAAGTGTGGGACCCCTGACCCCACCACAGACTGGCCTCTGGCAAGTCCTAAGACACAGAGGGGCCTCTGGCTGCAGAACACCACCTGGGGGACGCTACCCAGATCTCTGGGAGGGGCTGGGGAGCAGGTACCACCGGCTGGGCAGCCCCACAGGGCACCTGGATTGCAGGATGGGAACAGCAGGGGACACTGCTCCCACCAACTCGACCACCTGGATCCTCACAGCTGGAGGCAGCCCCTTCCTGGCCTCAGGGGTGGGGGTGATACGTAGACAGGGGCCGATGGCTGCAGGGGTGGAGGACTGATATCATCGGGGTTGGAGGATTGATACCATGCGTGTCGGACGACTGATGTCTGGGGCTCTGAGAACTGATGTCACAGGGAGTTTCTGAGAACTGTCATCATGGGGGTGTGAGGTTTGATGTCATAGGAGGGGGTCTGAGAACTGGTATCTTGGGGTTCTGAGAACTGACGTCACAGGAGGGTGTGAGAACTGTTATCAAGGGGAATCTCAGGATTAAGTTCATGGGGGGGGTGCATGTCAGGTCTGATGGTCACACTGTGGCTCTCAGGGCAGAACGCTCACCTCTAGGTGGACTGCCCACCCATTTCCAGAGGGAACAAAGGTGCCCGTGGACCTTCTTGAAACCAGGAGCTCACTGCCCATTGCCTTGAGTCTCAGCCTCCCCCTGTGCTGTCAGCTCAGGCCATAAACCAATCAAGCATTCCTGGATACCCTGTAGTCCAGAGGATTTTACAGGATTATTGTCAGACACAGACAGGCAGGCCTTTCCTCCTATTCTCTCAGGAAGCTCTGCTGGCATTTGAAATACCCATGTCACAGCTTCCAGCATCGCAGAAACTCCACAGCACAGCAGAGTGGAGGCCAGAAGTGGACACAAATAGCCATTTGGCTATGAAGGTGGCCACTAAGGGAGCATCGTCTCCAGGAAAGAGTGTGTCCCGAGCGGCCGACAGGTCTGTGCCCCAGCCCCACCATCCACTGCGAAATAAGTGTCCTGAGCCTCGTTCTGCTATAGCTGTTGTCAGGTGACACCCCCCACCCCCCCGCCCCGGTACAGAAGAAGGAAGCTCTGCTGTTGACCCCTCACTTTTCCAAACGTGATGTCCTTCTCTAGGGACTGGCCCTCCCGACAGTGCCCAAGTCCAGGAGATGAAGTCTGTTTCCAAGCAGCACCCTGGGCATAGTTTCTCCAGGCCTCCTGAAGGGACCCGGATCACCCTCAAGTCCTCCAGGGACAAAGTCAAGTAACATTAACAGCTGACCTGTCCCTGAGTAGCCCAGACTCGGGGGCAGCAGGCCTTACTGTGTATAGGCCGTAGAGCGCTGTGCCAGCCTGGTCTGCAGCAGTCAGCCCTGGGCACCTCCTGCCCCCTCCCCGAGACTGTTTCCTCCTGAGTAAACGAAGGGGTGACGGGCCTTCACAGGACAGCAGTGTTCTGCTGCCTGGAGAGGTTCCCCCTCTGTCCGGGCTGGGCCTCCACAGACACCAATGTCCTGAGCAGGTGGTGTGTGTGATGGTCCCTGCGTGTCCACAGAGAGGATGCAGGCATCACCAGACACCCTCTGCTCTCGCCTGCATCTTGTTGGGACTGACAAGGTGGACTGCACGCACAGGGAGCCTGTTTGATACACTGTGTCACATTCCCAGCAGTGAAGGGTCCCCTGAGCAGATAGCAGGCAGGCTCCGCTGAAGGGATGCCTAGTTTCCTGGGATTGTTCCGGATGCCATGAGGGGCCAGGAGCCTCCGGACTGGAGGAAGGAGGGCCTGAGGGGAGTGGAGAGCTCCCTGTCTACCTGTGTCCACCCCTCCCTGACCTCAGCCCCCGCCCCATGTCCATTCCATAGCTCATCGCAGCACATGCGCACTTGAAACCTTCTTCAAGTTCAGCTCCAGAGAGGGCGAGGGTCTGCTTCCTCCCTGGCCTGTGGCTTGGTCACTGGGCTAGAGACCATGGTGATCAGCCTGTGAGACCTTAAGGCAGGACTCTGGGTTCCTAACAGCAGTCACCCCGCAGCTCTAACTGAAAGGTTGGCCTTTCAAATCTATGAGGTGCTCCCCGGCAGAACGAGTGGCAGGGCTGCCTCAGCCTCTGAAGCCCTGGTGGGCAGGTTTCCTGTGCGCTGCAGGGCCGCCTGGTGACCGGGTGATGTGCTGTGACCGACAGTGGGGTTGGGGGACCTGCAGGCCACCAGGCTGACCCGGCCCCTGCACTGGGTGCCGGCCTAACTGGAAGCTGAAAGGCTGAGACCGGACCCTGGGAATTCACAGGAGCGAGAGCCCAAAGTGCACCTTCCCAACGCATCGGGCAGGAGCAATCTGTGCGCGACGGGACGTTTCCAGGAGGCCGGTCCCTAGAGGCGGCGCGAATTAGCAGAGCCCCAGGGCCGGGGAGCTGCGCCTGGCCCGCCCCGAGGACCTGGGATGCCAGAGCGGGGGAGGGGAGGCCACCCGCTGGGGACGAGGAGGGGGGAGCTGGTCCTGACTGGGTTCCCGCGAGGAGGGGCCCCGTCGCTTGCGCAGGCTCCCCCTCCCGAAGGGCCTCGCTGCGGGGACCCTGCGCTTCGTCGCCCCCGCTTCCGGGAAGGCCGCCGGCCGGGGCGGGGCTGCAGGGCCGAGCCGCCCCTTCCAGGGAGGAGGGCAGTCCCCCGCCTTTAAGCAGCCCGCCACCACCCGCCGCCCGCACAGCGTCCTCCCGCACACCGTCCG
>NW_006399879.1:7349315-7356598 GCF_000299155.1 Elephantulus edwardii | reverse complement strand
CAGGCGGCGTCGTGCCCGGCGCGCTGCGACGTGTCGCGCTGCCCGAGCCCCCGCTGCCCCGGCGGCTACGTGCCGGACCACTGCAACTGCTGCCTGGTGTGCGCGGCGGGCGAGGGCGAGCCGTGCGGAGGCCCGCTGGACGCGCCGTGCGGGGAGAGCCTGCAGTGCACGCGCGGAGCCTGCCGCTGCCGCTGGGCGCACGCCGTGTGCGGCACCGACGGGCACACCTACGCCGACGTGTGCGCGCTGCAGGCAGCCAGTCGCCGCGCGCTGCAGCTCTCGGGGACGCCCGTGCGCCAGCTGCAGAAGGGAGCCTGCCCGTCGGGTAAGCTCGGGCGGGCAGGGGCGCGGGAGGGCCTTCCTGGGAAGCCGAGGCCCACCTCCCTGGGTGCCAGGGGTAACGACCTGGGCTGAGAAACTGAGGCACAGTAAGGTGAACCTGCCCCAGAATCGCTCAGTCCAAGGGGAACTGCGTATCCAAGTGACCTTTTTGTTCAGTGCAGGCAAGTAGGCATCTGTCCTGGGAACGCCGAGCTGGGGGCTCTGGCCGTTCTCCTCTCTCTAAGGAGGTCATGAGGGCCTGGAGGGGGAGAGAGAACCAACTTCTCAGGCCCTTCAGCCTAGAGAACCCCGGGCCCTTGGTGTTTGACTGTTGGGTACATCTGGCCGTTTGCACGCGCCCACCCGAGAGTGGCTGGAGAATCTCCTGGTGCCCTGCTTCCTGCAGTGAGGTGATGCCCGGAACCAGTCCGTGGTTTTACCTAGGAGAGATGTCCTGGTGGTGCGGGGGATTATGCATCGGGGCAGATGTTGGACCCGCAGCCTCTCCCGGGGAATGAGGCAGTCTGCTCCTTGTGAGGCCACAGGCTCAGAGCCCGTGCGCAGGGTAGCGGCTGTCAGTCCTGAAGGCGGCTGTGAGTCAGGTTTGCTGGCAGAGCCTCTGGTTCTACTCATGGGCCTCCTGCCTCCGTGTGGCTCCAGCTCCTGACAGAATGGTGCAGGTCCAGTTCTGCAGGCGCCTCAGAGGAAGGCCCGGCGGCCTTCTCGAGCATCCACTGCAGAAAGGCCCGGCGGCCTTCCCGAGCGTCCACAGCAGAAAGTCCTGGGAGCCCGTTCTGCTCAGAGGCCCATGGTGTCGTCAGAGCCAGGGCCAGCTGGGCTCTAGGGCTCGTTCTCTGAGGCCCACAGCAGCGCCGTGAGCCAGAACTGGTTCACTGGCAGGGCTTGGTGTTCTGGGTTGTTGTCCTACTGCTCTGCCTGGACCTCTCCACCGGTGGCCTTGCAGGTGACCTCAAGATGGAGAGGAATCTTGCAGAACCACTGTCTGGTCAGCAGGAAGGCAGGGAGTGCCCTGTGCTGGTGAGTCCACGCTGAGGCCTGTGCCGTCCTGGCCAGAGCTCAGCTCTTGGCCACAGAGAGCAGTGGACGCTTGTCCACTCCCAGGCAGATCTCAGGGGCACAGTGGTTGCCAGGACAGTTCCCCTGGGAGTACCGCGGGGACCATGGGCTGTGGGTCACCTGGATCTAGATGGATGTGTCCATGTTCCAGGATGGACAGTAGTGAGAGGCGTTGGGGAAAGTCAAGGCTCCAAGTGGAGGGCAGTGCAGGTGTGGAGGGGAGAAGGAGAGGGTGTCCCCAGACTGTGCAGGTCAGGGATGAAGTGACGTTGTTAGGTACTGTCAAGTCGAGTGACTCACAGTGACCTGTGGACAAGAACTGAACCCTGTCCTGTGCCGTCCTCATAGTCTGAAACACCCGAGCCCAGTGCTGCAATCTGTTGGTGGTGGTTGCTCTTGGTTGAGGGTCTTCCTCTCCTTCACCATCCCTCCACCTTTTTAAGCATGATGTCCTTTTCCAAGGAATCACCTTTCCTAGCAACACGCCCGGAGTATGTGAGATGACACTTTGTCAGCTTTGCCTCCAGGGAGCACTCTGGCTGCACTCTCTCCAACATGTATCTGTTTGTTCTCTGGGCCGTCCGCAGTGGAGTGATGAGTGGCTGTAAACTGGAGTGGAGAGGAGGAGGAGGAGGAGGTGGTGACCTGAGCCTGGAGGAGGAGGAGGTGGTGACCTGAGCCTGGACAGGTCAAGGGTTGGGATGATGAATGGCTATGTCCTGCCAAGAAGCTTGGACTTGAGCCTGTAGTCAGGGCTTTCCAGATGGTGCCTAGTGACCTGAAAACAAGAGTCTCATGACCCCAAAGCCTGGGGAGCACTGACCTGGACTTGGGAGCACTAATCCGGGCTGGAGAGTAGAGACCCAGCCTGGGGAACCACTCACTTGGGTTAGGGGCCACTCACCCAGGCTAGGGAGCACTCATGCAGGCTGGGGAGTAGTCACCCGGGCTGGGGAGCACTCACCCGATCTGGGGAGCAGTCACCCGGGCTGGGGAGCACTCACCCTGGGTGGGGAGCACTCACCCGGTTAGAGACCACTCACCTGGGCTGGGGAGCACTCATGCAGCCTGTGGAGTAGTCACCCAGGCTGGGGAGCACTCACCCAGGCTGGGGAGCAGTCACCCGGGCTGGGGAGCACTCACCCAGGCTGGAGAGCATTAATCTAGCCTGGGCAACACCAGACTCCAGCATGGGAACAAGTTGGGGAGCACTGGCTCAGCCTGGAAAGCACCCACCCCACCTGGGGAGCACTGACCTACATGCCACGGCATGTGGAGGCTTCTGTCACCTGTGATGAGAACTTACTGAGAGCATTTGAGGTCCTGAGAAAATCTACAGGAAATGGGAAAGCCCAAGGACATGTCACAGCCCCTCAGTCTCCTAGGGCGGCCAAAACAGAGCTCCACTGTGTGTGTGGCTTTTTAAAACAAACTCTGGCTCAGAGGTGCACAGTTCAAATCTACCAGATGCTCTGCTAGAGAAGGAGGAACAATGTCCTCCTGTACCAGTCAGATCTGATTTGACGGTACACACAAAAAATAGTGACATTAAAAAAAAAAACAACACCAAACCAACTCTGTACAAGGATTAGCTGCGGCATGAGGGTGGCCAAGCCTGGCTTCTACCCTCTTCATAAAGGGGAACTGTCTATAACATCCATAGTACCAAAATATCTACCAGGTCGGACAGGCTACCCTCCATGCTCCTGCACCTATTTCTACCAATCATTGGATCCAGTTTTCATTATAGGATTCACAGACTTTACTCCCAGCTGTGAGGTTTTATTGGGGAAATAGTTTGAGGAGTGGAGAAGGCAAGTCCAGGTTTAGTCCAGTGGTCCCAAACCAGATTAACAAGGCACAATTCCTCAATTAATCAAAGCCCAGGTTAGGTTCAGCAGCACTGATGTAAGATGCCTCTGGTTTCCTCAGTCACACAGGAAACTTTATCTTAGAGCAGTTACAGATCAGCTTTTCATTCAGTCATGCAGCAAAGTAAAACCTTTGACCGTGACCTTCATCTTCAGGGTTTCTCACCACAGTCTCTACAGAGTCTCTTAAACCATCACTGTGGTTTTCCACAGTGTGGAAAACTCTCTGATATTGGTCCCACAGCTGTTGATGATTTCTGCGACCATGTGTCTGCAGTTAAGGTAGTTGGGGATCATGCTCTTCAAACGAGGTCTAATGCAATGGTTAGAAAAGCCAATTTTCAAGCATTCTGACACTCCAGACTCACTGTCCCCTAGCCCAGGGCCAAATTTAGTCCCTAACACAGAGAGAGCTCATCTCTACTAGGAGAAACAGGGTTCTGGGGAGCCTTGTTTGGGAAGCACGTGAGATCTACCAAGTGAACCTTAGGAGGGCTTTGACAGTGTAGGTAATTTGGTCAGACTCACCTCTAGGTGGATGAAGAGGTTGTGTCCTCTTGGAGACGACCAGACACTTCTCAGAGTGTCTACAGCACATGCAGGGGGCTGTTCCTCTCTGGGCTGGGTATGGAGGGCCCACGGCACACAGGTCCCACACCTGTGGTCTGGGCTCCATGCTGGCATCTGTGTCACACATGCATGGTTGTTCCATATAGACTCATCGTGGGAGCTGTGGCACACGCAGGAGGCCTGTGCTGGTGTGTAGGGGATCCGGGGGCCATAGTATGTATAGGTTACAGTTGGTTGGGGAGAGTTCCAGGGGCCGCAGCACACACAGGAGGCACATTCTGGTCTGGACCAGGTTCCAGAGACCACAGCACATGTAAGTGGCCATTGTGGGCAGGGCTCTGTGCTGACGTGCATGGCACACACGTGGCTGTTCAGCCTAGGGTAGTCTGGGGGCTGCGGCCCACAGGTTCATTCTGAGCTGGGAGTATCAGAGGCTGTGGCCTTGCTGTAAGGCTCCTGTGGTGGAGGCTGGCCTGCCCAAGCCTTGACCCTCAGTGTGATGGACGTTGAGAACCACTCAGGGGAGATGAGTGCTGGGGGGCTCAGGGTGTCTAAGCACCCACTCTCACTGGGCAGCCTTAGTGCTGAGTGGCTTCTATGTGCAGCCTGTGTGATGAGGCATCAGCTGGGGACGGACAGCCCCCGGGGACATGAGGGACAGACACAGCTGGGGGATGAGGGTGAGGAAAGACCAATCCTATAGAGGGAGGCAGTGATGGGGAGGCCAGGAGCTTAGGGGGCACAGACCAGTGCCTGAGTGCTCCCAGACCAGCCTTCCCAGGAACTGTTGTTAGAAACATGGCTTTGTGCCATGACAGAAACATACCAGAAGATCTTAGCAAAGCATTTTACTTTTGCAGAAGGTTGCTTGGGCAGACCCAAGTCTGAGACCTATGGGGGAAGATCTGCTCAGGTTTTTATTTCTGAGGAAAGGGCCATGCCTGTGTCTCACCCTGTTCGTCAGAGGTTTTGACCTCTCAGTCTTGTTCCTACTCAGTTTGCTAATTTGACTTGTGCGTGAAAGGAGGGGCTAGGGCTAGAGGGTGTTTGGAATGTCTTTGTTTCAAGAATGATGTGGCACCAAGAATGAAGGAGTTTTTCTTGGTAATTTTCAGGAAAGGGTTCTTGATTCAGCTTTAACTTCATCTTGTAACTTTTGAAGAGAAGATACTTTTTTTTTCTCTCTTGCAATTTCCCTTCACTTTATGCTACATTTTTTTTAATTCTTCTCTTCAAATTTTTGTTGGAAAAGTTGACTTTGATGTTCTTGAGTACCTAGCAGAAAGAACTATTAAAAAAGTATCAGAGTAATACTTTAATAATTCAGTCTGCTAAGATTAGTACCAAACCACTTGTAAGAAGTGTCAGGTCAATATTACCCCAAACGCTTGGCCTGACGTGTAAGTCCGTAGTTTCTGACATCAATAGCTCCTTTTCTCACTTTCCTAGATCCTCTGTGTCTCTTGGGTTCAGTGATTTGCCAAAAGGTCTCTCGGGGACTCATGCTCGTCAAGAGAATTAGTTACAAGGCCGTAGATACACAGGTTTGCTTTGTGGACACTGGTGAACCAAACCACAGGCCAGAATCCTGTGGACTGTCAGTTTTGGCACAGCTGGGTGGTCGCTGTGGGGGATGATGCAGGCCAGCGGTGCAGAGACCGGTGAACAGCTGCAAGCTATGTCCCAGGTCTGATGTCCTGCAAGCTATGTCCCAGGTCTGATGTCCTGCAAGCTATGTCCCAGGTGAGCGAGTGTTTCCAGGAGAGAGGGGCTTAGGGCTGATGTCCTGTGAGCTTATATATGCCTCTCGTAGAGTGAGTCTTGTATTTCATCCTAATCCTCTCTCCTTAACACAACAGTTATTGCAGCATAAAACAAACAGTTAATTTTTTGGCTAGGAAATACAATTTTGAAGCATAAACCTTAGACATCCAGAGACCACCCTGGTTTTCCTAGCCATCACCCTCACACTTGAAGAATTAGATTTCCCCTCACAACCATAATAAGAACTATATTCATGAAGGCATACAAGCCAGCAACTTCATGCCTCCTGCCTCAATCTCCCCCATTGTAGATAGTGAACTTCTGATTTGCATCTTCCTAGCAGGAGTGGCATCCACTTCCTAAACAACATGCCTCTGGAAACCCTATGAACTTTGAAAAATGTCAATAGTTATAGAAAGGCTTCAGGCCTTTTGTTCATAGAGTCACTATACGACATACTCAACTCGAAGACAATTAACAACAACAACAATCAAACAAGTACTCTGAAGAAGCAAGTGTGTTCCTTTCTCTGAAGAATCTTCTGTTCCAGTTAGGACATTTAGCATCTGTATCCATAAGCAACGTCCAGTCAAGGACAGACCAGCAGGTCCAGCAGTCAGCACTAGCTCACAACATGAAACATCCTCATCTGCTCGCGTTCTGCTCACCTCATGTCCAGGCATCAGTGGCTAGGTCCAGGCGGGCACCAGCTGTGAACTGTCGGTTCATCCTTCTTCCTGTGTTTCAGACCAACTGGTTTCTTCAGTCTGTCTACGTCCCAACAGGGGACCTGGTCAAGTAGATGGAGTCCTCATGACTTCCTGCTCCTCAAGCCAGCAACACTTTTGAGCTTATCTGTGCATCAGTGGATGCTAGGTCAATGGTGTTGATGAACCATGCCCAAACTCAACCTCTCTTTATTGCTGGATGACTCCAAATGCAACTCTACTCAATCAAAAGTACAACTCCAAATGCAACTCTACTCAATCAGAAGTTCAAACCGTGTCTACTAATCAGTCCAGATAGAAATCTCCTCAGAGTACAGCTGTTGCTGTTGGTGGCCTTTGAGCACAACTCATAGCGACCTTATGAACAAAAGGCCTGAAGCCTTTACAACTATCGACATTTATCAGAGTTCATCGAGTTTCTGGAGGCATGTTGTCTGGGAAGTGGATTCCACTACTTTCCAGCCCCAGGAGAAGTCCCGTGCCTTCTACTTCTACTGCTTTCAACAATCATTTCTCCAGGACATATTTTCCCCTTTTAGTATTTCCAGTCACAACTAGTAAGCTTGCGTACTTTTTCTAAAGACAGTATATCCTTATTATAACATACAGTGATCATTTTGACACTATATCTTAACATTACAACATAGGAAAAACGTCATTACCCATCAAATACATGCAAACAAACACATAAAATTTAACACATTTTCTTTTAGACCATTAGGTGTATCTTGGCTTTGCTTTTCAGGTCTCTGGTGTGTAGCAGGAGAAAGTTAATCCCTTGCTCTGAGATGCGCCGAAGGTATTAATGTAATGTTACATTTCCCTCACTTCATGACCATGGACTGCCAAGAAAACAAACAGATTCATCCTGGAGAGGATTAAACCAAGCAACTCCTTGGAGGCAAGGATTCTGGGGCTTCATCTGACATACTTTGGACATGTTGTAAGGAGA
>NW_006399879.1:7346243-7349215 GCF_000299155.1 Elephantulus edwardii | reverse complement strand
TGAGGTGGATTGATTCAGTGACTGGGGTAATCGGGATGGGAGTGTCAGAGGCGGTGCGATTGGTACAGGATAGAGCAGAGTTTAGGGCTGTTGTACATAGGGTCGCTATGAGTCGCAAATGACTCGACGGCACATAACAACAACAACATGACCCCTTTATTCATTCCTTTACCCTTGACTATTCTTTCTCCTTCCTCCCATTTGTCATTCATTATCACCCACATTTACCCTCCTTGGGAATAGACATGAGAATCCAGAACTTTAAGAGTCACAATTGCAGGTAACAAGACCAGTCTGGCAAGTGCTTTGCATTTACCGTTCCGTTCCTGGTGCATCACTAGTAGACTGTCTTGGCCACTAGGCAGGACAATAGTATTCACTGTTAACCTTACTTTTGCAAGATGAGGTGAGGGTACGTCCACCCCATCAGACCCTTGGGAATTCTTGCATACAAGTTGAAGATCATTGTTACAGTTGCTTGCTCAGGAATCACTCCTAACCCTGATACCCGTAGCTGCATCCCTGGACCTGGGACTGCAGCATCTGGAAGGAAGAAACAATTTCAGGTGAAGTTGGGGAGGATTGTATAGAAGCACCAACACTTTAAGAATCTGCCCAGTGGTGAACACTCTTTAGCTCCTTTCAGGGATGTGTGACCACACACCCTTGAAGACGTGTGCGGCAGCCCTTCTTAGCTTTTGCTCCTCTTGTTTTAGATAACAGATATTTCACTTATCCATTTCAATTCTCTATCAGACTATGACTCTGAGAGTGGTAGTCAACACAGTGTATTCATTTAATGTTGTTTGGTCCACTGCTGCACACTGTAGGCTGTAAAATATGTTCCTTGGTCTGAGAAAATAAAACTTGGTGGCCCAAAGTGGTGCAGCATCTTCTGTTCCAGTCCTTTAAAGGTATTTTTGGCATTTGCATTGGTTACAGGGTATACAAAGCTCAGCCTGGAGTATTCCTGTGAGGACCCATTGGAAGGTACCTGGTGCCACTGGTCTTATATACTTGACTTGCCAACTATGTGCAAGGCCTTCCCCCCAGGAATCAGTCCCATAGGCACCTTGCAATCTATCTCTTTCTCTTTTGCTGGCAAGCAGGATAGTCTTTATTGACGTTTTGGGCTTCAGAGGAAGACGATAGAATATGTCTGGTTGCAGCCCATCTCTTCATTGCTTCTGCACCTCTGTGTCCCCTCATTTCATGGACCCAGTTGGCCAACTCAGTAGAGTGTACAAACATGTCCATCTGCTGATTCTAACCACCCCATGATCCTGCAAGGAGTTCTTTCGATGGGTCGTGACATGTCCGAGTCTAATGTACCTCCTCAACTCCAGAGTGCTTTCCGTAGGGCCATGCCCCATGCTTGTTGTTAGGTGCCATTGTTAGGTGACCCTGAACAACAGATCTGAACTTGTTCTGTCCTGCGCCATCTTCACACTTCCTGACACACAAGAGCCCATTGCAGCAGTCACTATGTCAGTCCACCTGGTTGAGGGTCTTCTTCTCCTTTGCTGACCCTCCCCCTCCAGCATCATGTCCGCTACAAGGAACAGCCCCTCCTGCAACATGTTCAAAGTACATGAGGCAAAGCCTCATCATTCCTGCCTCCAAAGAGCACGTTGGCTACACCCTCCCCACCAAGACATATCTGTTTGATCTCCTGGCCATCTGTGGATTTTCAGTGCCTTTTTCCAACACCACAGCTCAAAGGCGTCAGTTATTTTCCTGTCATCTTTATTCATTGTCCAGCTCTCATATAGCAAGTAAATGGAAAGACACACCTTAGTCCTCAAACTGACATCATTACTCCTCAATAATTTTGAGAGGTCCCTCACTGCAGATTTACCTAGTGCAGTGCACCTCCTGATTTCCTGACTGCTCCTACCAAGTGTGTTAATTGTGGATCCAAGCAGGATGAAGCTGTTGACAGTTTCAATCTCTCCATCCATCATGGTGCTGCCTATTGGTTCAGTAGTAAGAGCCTTCATTTTCCTGACACTGAGATGCAGTCTGTACCGAAGGATGCATTTCTTGAGTCTCTACAAGTGTTGCAAGTCCTTACTTTCAGCAAGCAAGATTGTGTCATCTGTATAATGCAGGTTATTGATGAGTCTCCCTCCAATCTTGATGCCACACTCCTCTTCATAGAGTCCAGCTTCTCAGGTCATTTGCTCAGCATACAGATTGAATAGGTGTGGAGACAGAATACAACCCTGGGGCACTTCCTTCTCCGTTTTAAACCATGCAGTGCTCACCTGCTCTGTTCACACAACAGCCTCCTGGTCCAGGTGTAGGTTCTGCATGAGCACAATCAAGGGCTCTGGGATTCCCATTCTTCTCAATGTCAGCCACAACATGTTATGATCCACACAGTCAAATGCCTTTGCATAGTTAATAAAGCACAAATAGACATTCTTTTGGTATTCCTTACTTTCAGCCAGCATCTATCTGACATCAGCAATGATGAAGAAAGCAAAATGGTCATTACAAAAACAGAGGAGAAAGCAAAAATTGAATCTTACCTGGGCAGTGCTGCACCTCTGATGTCCCCATTCTCCGTCCTCCACAGACCCAGCTCCATCCTCCCATTGGCCCCTACTCCAGCCCTTCTTCCTGTCCCTCCTCCACCCTCAACAGACCCCTTCTCCACCCCCCATAAACCCTCCTCTACCCCTCACAGACCTTCCTCCACCCCCACAGACCCTCTCTGCACCCAACAGACCCTCTTCACCCTATTCCCTCCTTCACCCCCCCACAGACTTTCCTCCACATGCACCTACCTGTCAGTATCTTCCTCTACCCCCCACTGAACCCCTCTCCACCTCTCACAGACACTCTTCCCCCACCAAGCCCTCCTCCACCCCCACAGACCCTCCCCCACTCCATGAGCCCCTCCTCCACCCACTAGAGAATTATCCATCAGCCCTGTTTATCTCCAGTCACCACCCCACCCCACCTTG
>NW_006399879.1:7331828-7345887 GCF_000299155.1 Elephantulus edwardii | reverse complement strand
CACGTCTCTCCTGCCCACGTCTCCCCTGCCCTGCCTCCCTTGCCCACATCTCCCCTGCACCCCAGCTCACTCCATGGCTAGTTTTCAGCTTCAGCCTAGTGGTCTCCTTCCCACTCAGGGCTGTTGCACTTGTCTCCCCATTACGTAACTTTATCCAGCCACCTCCGCCCAAATATCCCCCCACCCCAGAGTCCTGACCACCAAGCCAGGTAACCCTCATCTGTCCTCCTACTTGTTCCTGGGCACTGCTCTGACCTAAGGGTCAGAAAGAGGGTGATGACCCAGAGGGACCCCCATTCTGTGAGACCTGGTCCTGCCTGAGCAGATGGGGATCCCCTTCATGCACACATCCGGCTCTGAGAGGCTCTGCCCCTCTTAGGGAGCCCCCTGCACCCATGGAGGTGGCTCTGTCCTCACTCTGGGGCTGGGCTCACTGGAGTCAGTCAGTGGGGTGTGGTCTGTGGAGGAGCATGGTCAGAGGTCTGCGAAGGGAGGAGTCCCAACCCTGTGATTTCACCTCCCACCCACCGCAGCAGACAGGAGGACCCCCAGTGAGCACGTCACCCTGCGCCCAGCTGCTCAAGCCAGTGGGGGGTTCTCACAGCTTTGTCTGCAACCCCGCAGATTGTGGGGTCTTTGTTGAGATCTCTGGGTGACTTCGCCATTCTAATCCTCTTAGCAGCTTCCCTGGGCTGCACACATCTGGGAATGCAGCCCAGGATGATCAGGGAGGAGGTCCCCCCACCTCCCACCCTGCAGGGCTGAGCTGAGCTGGGGGGCAGCCAAGCTTCTCCATCTCAGAGGGTGGACAAGGGGGGCTGCCTGGTCAGAGAGGCAAGTGGACTGGGGCTGTGTAGGCCTCGGCACATCCTTGGTCCCCTCCACACCGGGCAGTCCACCCAGGCCTCTCCTGCCCTCAGGACGGGGGTGAGCAGGGTTCTGGAGTGGCCTAGGGCATAGTTTGTTCTCGTTTGGCCCATGATCAGGTGGCTTCCTGGAGGAAGAGGAGGAAGGGGAGAGGAAGTGGGAGTGACCAGAATGAGGAGCTGGAGGAACCCCATCTTCAGGAGATGGGTGTGCAGTGGACACAGGGCCAGCCAGTGGAAAAAGTGGGGGCAGCAGCTTCTCAGGGCTACTGGGCTGGGGGGGTGGTGGCTCTGAGGGAGCAGGTCTGGGGCTTCAGGTGTCCAAGGGGGGGACACTTGGGGGGGTATCCTTGACAAGAGCTTGGCCATCGGCGGCTGCACCTGCATCTGTGTCCTCGGAGCGGCGTGTCGTCCAGTTTTGGCAGTCCTTGGTTTGCAAACATGGTTACGTGCTCAAACCCACCCCTAGGTGCATGGGAAGGTAGGCCTGGCAGCGGCCTCCAAAGCCACAGCTTTGAAGGAAACCCTGAAACTGCTTCCTGATATGATCCTTGGACCAAAACTGTGCCCTGGAGCCACTTCTAAGCAAGCGCACAGACAGCAGTTCACAGTTCACTAGGCAGTGTGACCGCTGGGTCCTCCCAGGGGAGCTGTCCAAGGGGGGGCAGCCTGGCCGCTGCAGCCCAGAAGCAGAGAGGGAGCCTCTGGGCAGTGAGCTTGTGCTGACCAATCAGGGACGGAGGCTGGGTGTGGTTAGCACAGCAGGAAAACAGAGTCCTGCGGCTGATGGCGTGTGAGAAACTGTCGGACTGGTGTGTGTGTGTGTGTGTGTGTGTGTGTGTGTGTGTGTTGTATGTTCTCGGCAACAGCAATGAGGAAGTATTCGCACCCACAAATGTACAGAATCCCAGACGGCGTGTATATCCTCACAACAGGGTACATACGTGCAGCAGTGACAGTGTGCACATGTTCTCTCTCTCTCTCTCTCTCTCACACACACACACACACACACACACACACACACACACCCAGCATGCAATCCATCTGGAGCACCATCTGCTCTGCACATGTGGGGTCACTATGGGTCAGCGTCCGTGACACAGTAGCTGATACCCAGGCCCAGGAAGGGCAGCAGGAGGCCCCTCCAGCCTGTCCCGGGGACTTCATGCCCTGGGAGCCCCCAGAGCCCCTCACCAGCCCATGCCCTGCTCGAAAGGGGCCCACAGGTGACCACTGGCTCCATGGGGATGAGCAGAGCAGCGTGGCTGCCCAGTGTGGACAGGTGTTGAGCTGGTTCATCACGCCCTTAGGTCAGAGTGCTGGGGACGGTGAGGCCAAGCAGAGACCCAGGACCCATGAAACTGGACGAGAGAAGGGAATGGGGGGGGGTGCCCACCACTAGGTGGGTATGGGAGGAGGGCCTTCTCTCCATTTCACGTCAGGAGTAAACTGGAGAACCCACAGCTGGTCAGTAGATTCTGACCACAGCAACCCCGCGGGATAGTCCCCCGTGCTTCTGGTGGTCGCCGCCATGGGGCCCACTGCCCAGCCTTCTGGTTCTTCCCCCCTTGGGGCCGACTGCCCAGTCTTCTCTCACTGACCACCCAGTGCTCTAACCACAGGGTAAGGGCCACGCGGGTCTCAGGCAAGCTTTCTGTCCTGGTGTCTGGGTGGTCATGTCACTGTCCTTGACCTGCAGAGGCTCTGAGGTGGCACCACAGAGACAGTGAACTGTCTGATGTCACTCAGTGACTTGAGAGGGAGATGTCCAGGGCTATTGGACCCCCAGACCCTCACAGTGAGGCAGGTCTCCAAGTAGCACCATGTCCCCAGCCCCTTGTCTTGAGCACAACCTAGACCCCGTGTGGGGTGTGCTCCCTGCCCGGTGCCAGGCCTGTGCCCAGTGCCAGCTGGCCTTGGCACCTGGCTCCTTGGGAGAGGGCCTCAGTCCCACCCTGTTCCCTGGGAGAAGCCAAGAAGCTGAGGTTTTAAGGGATACAGAGGGGAAGGGTACTGCCAAAGGCCAGTTCCTGCACAGAGGGCCCACTGACCCTTTAAGTTCCCACACTGCCCTGTTGAGGAGTCTGGATCCCACAAGTTATAAACCAGGACCATTGAGGCCAGGAGGACGCCAGGGTTCACCACCCAGCTCCAGGGCTCATAGACCAGGCCCGGTGGGGCCAGGAGGAACTGAGGGCTGACCACCAGCTCTGGGGCTCAGGCTGCACTGTGGGGCCTTCTAGGTGCCCGGTTCCAGCACCATAAAAGCCAAACACATGTAGCCACGCCTCTGTCTTGGTGTTGGCCCCGCCAGTCGTGGAAATCGGCAGCACAAGAACCAGACTGGCCTGGAGCCATACCGGCCAGACCTCATCCCCAGGGCCGGGTGGCCGTCTGCTGGGTCAAGGACCAGCAGGGGTCAGTGGGCCTGGCTGTGTGGCCCGGGTGAGTCTCACCCACTCAGACCCATTCCCTACCGCAGCTAACATTCCCTGCTGGGTGGCTGGGGAGGGGGGAATGAGGACAGGACAGCCCCCTGCTCCTGGGTATGGTCTCAGGCAGGCCACCCCCTCCCCAGCCTGGTAGACACGCCATCTGCCTCCCAGGAGCTGCGGGGTGGGAGTGTGGGGGGTCCCACAGCTGCTGTTCTTGGCAGGAGAGACAGGGGTCACACGAGGACAGGCACATTCTCAAGAGGAAGGCCTTGGGGGACCGTCTAGGAATTCAGGGAACCTGGGGGAAGGGAGGTGATCTGTCAGGCTTCAGGATGGGCCAGGTGGGGGCCAAGGACCCCCAAGTCTGATCCAGTGAAACCTCCCTCCATGAGCTGTTCAGACAAGCTCAACTCAGGGGCTCCTGGCCACCACTGGACATTCATAGGGACAAGGTTTGGCTGGGGCACAAGTGCCAAGGGGCCAGGATGGGGCGAGGCCAGCTGGCTTACATCAGGGTGGGCTTCCTGGAGGCGGTGAGGGCAAGGGCACTGCTGGACAAGGGACCACAGAGGCTGAGCCCAGGGCCATGGTCCACCTGAGAGGATGAGGGGGCATCCGGGCTCTGGAATGCTGGGCTGACGTGGGCCACTGGCCCAAATGTGTTCTGGGTAGATGGACATGGTGCTGGAGGGCAGGCAGGTCTTCAGGTGGTGGGAGGGGAGGATGGAGGGCAGTGTGTCAGAGGTCGGCATGGCTACTCCAGTGGGTAGTGCCCACCCAGCTGCAGGGAGCTGGCCACACTGGCATCTGTGACTGTGTCCTGGAGTCGTGCAGACCACGATCTGTGTGGACGGGCCAGGCATACCTGCGGGGCAGCTAGACCAGGTCCTGTCCACTCTGAGCCCCATTTCCCATCTGTCTATGGCTGTGTGAAGGTCCAGAGTTGGAGAGCAGACAGCACCTTAGGGTCTGCACTGCCTCAGCCCCCTGTGCTCAGGCCCGGGATGGCTGGGAGCAGCACCCCAACCCCCCATCCCTCTGCCAGCTGAGCCCCCTCCTCACCCCTGCAGCTCCCGAGGACACCCTGCTGGTCAGGGCCATGGGAGCACAGCGAGTTTTTAAGTTGAAAGGAGAAGAATGCAGACAGTGGACTGGTGACTTCAGAGCTGGGCAGGGGTGGGGCCGTCAATCCCCCAAGTAAACAGAGCGGCCTGCAGCCCCTCCCTGATGGGGTGAGTCACCCCCAGTGGGAAGAGGACCAGAGAGAGGCCGCTCCCACCACCACCCATCCAGCCCCTTAAAGCCACAGGCCCGACGAGCCTCTGATGTCCGCAGACTGGGCCCCCCCGCCCCCGAGCGCTCAGGGCCTCAGTGCACTGGCACATGAAATGGGTCACCAGGGCAGCTGAGGGCAACCTATTCCGTGGACGTGGTTAGGAGGCAAAAGGGCGGCGAGCTGAGGCTCTGTGGTGTGGGGACAGCTGGATGCTGGACCCCTCACTCACTGACTCACTCAGGATGCAGGGGCCTCATCCCAGCAGGTTACCCTGGATGTGGGGTCAATCAGCTCCCTATCCACATGGAGTGAACAGTGGAGCGGGGGGTGGTCTCTGTTGGTGTCCTGGGTCCCCCATAACAGCCCTGTTCTGCCCTGGATGGAGACTTGGAGTCAGCTCAGCCCCGTTAGGCCATGCCCCCTGTTGTTTTCAGCTCTGTCCTGCTCTCACCGGCCTGTGGTGAGACACTTAGGAAGTTCATTAGGAAGGTGGACAGAGCGGTGGGCCCACATGGTCACTCTCCCACCAGGGCTCCCCACGGACACCTCTCCTATGGGCTCTTTCTGTGTGTCTTCAGTGACTTCTGGAGAGACTGCATTTGAAAGGCAGGTGCTCTGGGCTGTGGGTTCAGACCTCAGCGAGTGATGAGCGAGGCAGGGAGAGGGGAGCCTGGAGTCCAGCTGAGGAGAAGAGCCCGAGGGAGAGGCCTCCCCGAGGCCACTGTCGCCGTCCTCCTGCTGGGAAGTGGGGGAATGAACCTCAGGTTTGGGGCCGCAGGTGGGGAGACATGCCTGGCTCAGCCCTCACCTCCAGGTGGGCTGGTGGGGTGGGACTTTGCTGACACATTCGCCCTCTGAGTGAGCCCCCAGGTGCTGGGGTGGGGGTCATGGACGAAGCAGCTCACGCCCTAGCAGAAACCCCGTGCAAGACTCACTGGGCGTGGGGAGGCTGGCCCCAGGAGGACACTCTGGGCATAGTGCAGGGGTACCACGCAGGCTTCATCACAGAGCTCATGGAGGTCAGCAGGGGCCCTGTCTCCAGACAGGCCCTGACCACCCCAAGTCAAAAGGCCTTTGATTCAAGCTGACCGCAGTGGTCTGGGTCCCCAGTGGCTGCCCAGTGAGGCAGCTCTTCTTTCGCACCCCAGGACTCTAGCTCCAGCTTAATGGACACACAGGAATGTGGGGAGCCCCAGGACAGAGGGAGGGCGCTGAGGAAGGAAGCAAGCAGCATGGGTCCAAACCCCGCTGTCCTTTCTGACTGTCAGTCAGTCTCCATGCTTTTTAAAACAGAAGCACTTCCCTCAGTCTAGAGGGGTTAGTAACAATGTATCCATGTGATCCCTGCATTGTAACTAATGTGGGGAGGAAAAGCCAGTGTTACTACTAGAAGCTACTGTTGCTGTGCTGGGGTTGACTGACTCCTAACTGACCCTCCGGTTTTCAGAGGCTGTAAATCTGTAAATATCGGGTCCATCTTTCTTTGGGGAGCAGCTGGTGGATTCAAACTTGTGTCTCTGAGTTGACAGAGCAGCTCCTTCCCTTCTGAGCCACCAGAGGTCTCGGAGAAATGCATGAACTCTCTGTAGGTGCACTTGGTGTAAATGTGCCTGTACCAGTAGCCACCCGGGGGGGCCCAGCTCCTGACAAGGCAACCTGTGGGCGTCGGGCAGGACTGGGGTTTTGGAAGGTGGACCAACCAAGCCTTTGTCACCGATGGTGGACTCAAACCCCCAGCCTCTCAGTGAGCACCTGCAGACCAGGGCGCTTCAGGGGACATACACCCCCCTGAAAATAAAGTCAACTTCCCCCAATTTTCTTGCTTTTCTTTTTCTTTACCCTGGAATCAGATCCGACTGGCACAGGAGGAGATCGCCCCTCCTTCTCCAGTGGAGCATCTGTTGGATTTGAACTGTGTGCCTTTGGTATTGCAGTGCAGCTTCTTGCCACTAGACCACCCGAGCTCCCTTTAAAGGGAACTTTTAAAAAGCAGGCAGTAACCCCTCCCGGGATGCACCCCAGGACAGGGGGCCATGGCGGGTGGGGAGAGAGTGTCCACACCAGCCACTACTTGGAGAAACCCCTCCTCAGGGGGGTTGAGGGCACCCGCTGGACAGGTAGCACCTCCGTCGCATTCACACCCAGCTCCCATGGCCTCCTCTCCATTCTAAGTGTGGAGGCCCAGAGCGGCCAGGGGTTTGTGCAGCTGGACAGAGGCCGGATGGCCTGGTGGTGACTCCTGGCCCAGTGCTCACCAGGGCGGGAGCCACTCATGGGCCACACCGGGCGGGATGGGTTCCAGACAGCGTCAGCCCCTGGGGGACCCGGGCGGCCTTGGCACACGCCCGGCCTGGGGCCTCCCGACACTCACGTGCTCTGGGCCTGAAGTGCTGGCGGCCACGCGTGCTGACCGAGCAGAAATCTGAGCCCAGGATTCGGGGGAGTTCATGACCCGCCTGTGAAGGCCTCCTGGGACACAGCCAAGTCAGACTCAGATGTGGGTCCTGGGACCCAGAAGTCAGCAGCCAGGGATGCAGAGGCCTCACTGTGGCCAGGCGGGAGGCTGGGCAGGGGAGGCCCAGGGCCCTCCCACCTTGGGTCTCGTCCACACAGGCCTGGGGCCCAGTGGGCCAGTTCTTTCAGGCACAGTGTTGATGCTGATGTGATGCTGTTGCTGGTGGTGTTAACTGTTGGTGTTGTTGATGTGATGCTATTGCTGATGCTGTGACTGTCATTACCTGGGGTAAAGTCAACTCTGACCCCATATCCAGCCCACCGAGGCCGCTGCCCAGTCTGCACCATGCTAACAGCTGCTGGTCCTCTCAGCCCACGCCTGTGTCCATGGCGTCCTTGACCTGTCTTCTCACTGAGGGGCTGGTCTTCCAGTACCGTATGGGACGGTCTGTTGTGATCCCCGGCCATTCCATTGTCTAGCTGCCGTGAGCTTGCCTGCCCTTTCTTCCTTGTCTTAGCCTGGAAGCTCAGTGGAAGCCTGTCCACTGTGGGCACTTTGTGGGTGTTTGAAATGTTGCTGGCAGGGCTTCCAGCTTCACAGCCATGTGCCAGGCACTGCAGTGTGGTGACAGATGGGTGGAGGCTGGCGCCTGGGGTCTGAAACTGTCCCAGCCCAGCTGTGTGGCCCCAGGAGGGGGTGGGGTGGGGGGAGGAGGGATAACCTCCCTGAGCCCCCAGGCTGGCCTGGCATTGCCCAGCGAGGTGATGTGTCCAGTGCCCACTTCAAGTGTGATTCCCCGGGGGCTCGGCAGCCGGAAACGGGCTGTGCACCACTATGTGCCTGGGGTCAGCCCCTCCTCCTGCAGGCTGGGGGGCGCCCCAGGGACGGTGCTGCCCTGGGAATGGTGCTGCCCTGGGGACGGTGCTGCCCTGGGGACGGTGCTGCCCTGGGAATGGTGCTGCCCTGGGGACGGTGCTGCCCTGGGGACGGTGCTGCCCTGGGGATGGTGCTGCCCTGGGAATGGTGCTGCCCTCAGTAATGTGCCCGGTTCTTCTGCCAGTGCAGGTCTCCGCCAGCTGAGCAGCCCGCGGTACAAGTTCAACTTCATCGCTGACGTGGTGGAGAAGATTGCCCCGGCGGTGGTCCACATCGAGCTCTTCCTGAGGTGCGGGAGCCCCGCTCACCCGTCAGTGTCCCTGTGTCCCTGGCACCTCTGTCCCTCTGTGGATCCCTGTGTCTGCCAATGTCCCCCTGTACCCAGCATCTCTGCCCCTCTGTGGGTCCTCATGTCCCTCTCAATGTCCCCCTGTCCTCAGCATCTCTGCTTTTCTCTGGGTCCCTGTGTCCCTAATGTCTCCATGTCCCCAGCGTCTCTGCCCCTCTGTGGGTCCCTGTGTCCCAGCATCTCTGTTCCTCTCAATGCCCCCATGCCCCTGACATCTCTGCACCCTCAGTGTCCCCATGTCCCCAGCAGCTCTGCCCCTCTGTGGGTCCTCATGTCCCTCTCAATGTCCCCCTGTCCTCAGCATCTCTGCTCTTCTGTGGGTCCCCGTGTCCCTCAATGTCCCCATGTCCCCAGCAGCTCTGCCCCTCTGTGGGTCCTCCTGGCGTCTCTGCTGTCTGTGGGCGCAGCCTCAGTGTGGGGTCAGCCAGTGTTGTTCTAATCTCCCTGCTGACCAGGAGCCGCCAGGAAGCCCCATCCCCATTTGAACTTGTCTAAGGATGTTAGAGAGGGTCCGGCCCCCACACTGCACATGCTCTGTTAGCAAGATGGAGTCACCGTCCACTGAGCCTCTCTTCTGTTTCTGGTCCCGAAGGGCCTGTGGTCACTGCAGACTTTAGAGTGACCCCTCAGGAGATGAGACCGCAGACAGGGGTGACTGGGCACAGGGGCTGTGGTCACTGCAGACTTTAGAGGGGCTGTGATAGCCACGGGTGAATGAGTGACCCCTCAGGAAATGAAATCATAGGCATGAGAGATGAAATAGGACCACAGGCAAGGGTCCAGGTGGACAGGATTATGGGGTTCAGGGCTCCACCCCACTGAGATGCTTGCTTTGGGTCAGAGATCCTGGGAGTTAAGGATGGAATTGTGGTGAGGTCCAGCTCTGGCCATGGTGCTCTGGCGTGCATGCTCCATGGGTAAGGGGCAGAGAGGATTCCAGTGACTGACCAGGTTGGTCTCCTCACCTGGACCCGGCTGGATTGTGTGACATCAGAGGCAGGGGCTGTCCACACAGATTCTCCACTCCCTTCCTGTCCCACTGCCCACCTGCAGACCTGGTCCTGAGCAGACGTTCTTTCTGCTCTGTCCAAGAGTGAGGGAGGCAGAGAGGGAGGGAAGAAGTGAATGAATGATTGAGTGAGTGAGAGAATGACTGACTGACTGAGTGAATAAAGGAAAAAAATGAATGAATGAGGGAGGGAGGGAGGGAGGGAGGGAGAGATGACCCGGCCCCTGTGGGAATCTCACCTGCAGCTCTGCTTGGTGGAGGATGGGGATGCCTTGTCCAGGAGAGGCCCCAGGACAGCTGCTCGAGGGCCCCTTCCCTCCCTTCACCAGCAGCCCCCCTGTGCCCCCCACCCTTGTCACTCTTGCTTATTTCCTCAGTCCGCAAATGCAGTTTGTGAGGGGGTGGTTTTGTTAGTCCCATTTTCCAGATGAGAACACTGAGTCCCAGAATGCTTGTGGGGCTCACAGCTGCTAGGTGCCCAGGTGGGGGGTGTGACCCTAGGTCTCTGTGACCCCTGAGTGAGCCCATCCCTCTACACTTTGCTGGCTGCCTCCCTTATTCTCCCTGAGGGCCCAGACTCCAAGCTGTGTCACTGAGGAAATTACAGGGCAAGTGGTGACACAGCCCAACCTCTGTGACCTGTTTCCAGGGAGTGGTACTCTCAGGGTGCAACCAGTGACCTGGCTGTGGGTCTTATTACCTGCCTGTCAGCTCAGGGACAGCACGACGTGGGTGGGTGAGATTCCAGATACTGACAAGATGTCATTAAGTTCCATGGCCTCCGGCTGTGACCGGCCTGGCCCTGGGAGCAGGCTGCCTGGGGCCCCGAGTCCTGTGTGTGTTTTCCTGGCGCAAGGGCACACGGGGCTGGTGAGCCTGGAGGGACGGAGCAGTGCTCCCTTCCCGGAGCGTGAGTGGCCTGCAGGGCACCCCTGCTGCCACAGGCCCTCAGACTCGGAGAGGACTTGACCCCGTGCACCCAGGGCTGCCCCTCCTGTCCATGGGGAGACACTTCAGCCCTCCAGGATTTTTCTCCTTGCCCCACAACAAGCCCCACTGCCCTGGCCTCTGTTCCAGCTCCTGGCCTCCCGTCAGGGTTCTGAGACTGGACGCCTTCAGGGGAGGAGTCTGCCCGTCCTCTCAGAGCTGCTGGTAGACTCAAACCGCTGACCTTTCATTGGTTGTGTGTCCTAGGAGCTGACTCATAGCTGGCCCTGCAGGGGGCTCTTGGAGCCTGTAAATACCCCCAAGAGGACTGCCCGTCCTTCTCCCAGGGTGGCTTTGAACCGTCTTCCTCTGGGTTGGCAGTGAAGCTCCTTGTCTTCCAGGCCATGAGAGCAGCCTCACCTTCAGGGCTCCGTCCGTACACGCCGTGGGCCCCCTTCTCCCTCTTCTCTGACGAGCAGTATCAGGCCAGGTGCTTGGTCCCCGGGCTGCCCCTGGGAGGTCAAGGCCCTCCCTTCCCCAGGTGGGGGCAGTAGTTCCAGCTTGGGGACTGAGGTGAGGACGGCGAGTGGCACTATTACAGTGTTGACGTCAGCCCCAGCTCAGTACATCAGCCACTGAGTCTTGGTCAGGGTCACTTCTGCGTACCTGCCTGTCCTCTGTGCCTGGTCCCCTGGGAGACCCTGTGTCCACCGGTCCTGCCTTGTGTGTCTTGTGAGGCAGCTGGCACGCGTCCTGCTGACCGCGGCTGGCCCTGTGCAGTCACCACGTGACACAGGAGGCAGGCAGTGTAGGCCCATTTCCCAGATGGGGAAACTGAGGCTCTGGGAGGGTAGGCACCTACAGGAGTGAGGGAGGGGGCTAGATGGCCATTTTCTGTTTGCCAAGCTCAGGGCCACGGCAGGGACAGCTGGAGGTCAGATGTCCTCCTTCAGCCTGTGTGTAGGTCCCCTGCTCAGCGGTCAGCTGAGGTCCTGACCCCCACGACCCTGGAGCGGCCTGCCACACCCAGCCCCACCATGGTCACTCGTCGCCCTCTTTTCCACAGACACCCACTGTTTGGTCGGAACGTGCCCTTGTCCAGTGGCTCCGGCTTCATCATGTCCGAGGCTGGCCTGATTGTCACCAATGCCCACGTGGTGACCAGCTCCAGTGCTGTCTCTGGCCGGCAGCAGCTGAAGGTACAGCTGCAGGATGGGGACAGTTACGAGGCCACCATCAAGGACATCGACAAGAAGTCGGACATCGCCACCATCAAGATCCACCCCAAGGTGAGTGGGTGCCGGAGACTGGGCTGCAGAAATCGGGGAAACTGACGCCCAGGCACCCAAGGCGAGTGGGCATCCGGAGGTGGACCCCGTGGACACCTGGGAGACCGAGGCCAGGTGTCTGGGGTCCCGTGTCCCTGCACCTGGCACACCTGTTGGTCACCAAGCAGGGGCCTTTCGCCCCACACAGGGTTCTGGACCTGTACTGGACACCCCAGAGTGCTGGCAGCAGCTGCAGAGGGAGCACCTGTCCCCCCAACCATTGACCTCGGCTGATCCGTCCCCTCTAGCTGAGCACACAGAGCTGCCCGTGGACCATGACCCCGGCCACCATGACCCCAGCCACATGACCCCGGCCACCATGACCCCGGCCACCATGACCCCGGCCACACCACCAGCTGCTTCTAGAAGGCTGGGCTAAGCTAGGCACCATGTCCACACCACAGTCCGACGAAGGAGGCTGTCATTAGCCTGGTCTTTCAAATGGAGAAACTGAGGCTCAAAGAGGGAGGTGACCCTGATCAGTCACAGCTGGTCAGGGACAGGACTGGGTCTGCCTGACCACTCAGTGTCCACTTGTCTGGGCCTCCAGCTTGCTTCTGGCTGCGTCCAGTGTTGCCTGTATATTTGTAATGAGTACATGTTGGATGACTAGCCAAAAGGTTAAAAGTTCAAATCCACCATCTGCTCCAGAGGAGAAAGATGAGGCCGTCTGCTCCCATAAAGGTTTACAGCCTCTGGGAGCCGACGGAGCACCACCAGAGGCAGCAGCAGCCGGGCAGCCGGGAGTTACATTGTGAGCTGAGTGGACGTTTGTAAGGCAGGCTGGTTCTCTGTGCACCACACCTGCTCAGGCGGCTGTGTGACACTGATTACGCCACCCACAGGGTGACGCTGTCCCCTTCCTGTGATCCCCCTAATCCCTCCATCCTGCCCTTGCAGAAGAGCAAGGGTGTCATTTCCAGACTCAGTGTGCCTGGGGCTCGTCCGCAGCAGCTCTGTCCCTCACGAGGACAGGTGGCCCCTGCTCCGGATAAACAGGGTCTGCGAGTTTGTGGGGTCCAGCTCCAGCATGCCCGGGGGCAGAGCGGGGCTGGGTCACCTCTCAGGGCTCCTGGGGTGGCAGGTCAGGGGAGCCAGCGGCCACCTGTGGTCACGGGGGCTGAGAGACATGTAGGGCTCAGAGCCCAGCGTCTGCAGGCTGGGAGGGGAACCCCCCCCAAAGTGCCTCATCCACATGTTAAACTGAGCAGGGGGAACCAAGTCTGAGCGCAGCTGCCAGGTGGCCACATGCGGAGATTAAGACATCACCAAGGAGCCTCCACAGGACAGGCAGGGCAGCCAGGAGACAGGCCACAATGTGGCCAGGTCACACCAACAGGTGTGCAGAGACCCTCCCGGCTGCCCTTCTGGGCCCTGAGGAGGCCCCTCGGTGCGTGGACCCTCCTGGCTGCCCTCTCAGTGTGTGGACTCTCCCGGCTGCCCCCTCAGTGTGTGGACCCTCCCGGCTGCCCCCTCAGTGTGTGGACCCTCCCGGCTACCCCCTCAGTGTGTGGACCCTCCCGGCTGCCCCACTGGTCCCTGAAGAGGCCCCTCAGTGCGTGGACCCTCCTGGCTGCCCTCTCAGTGTGTGGACTCTCCCGGCTGCCCCCTCAGCGTGTGGACCCTCCCGGCTGCCCCACTGGTCCCTGAAGAGGCCCCTCAGTGCGTGGACCCTCCCAGCTGCCCTGCTGGTCCCTGAGGAGGCTCCTCAGTGCATAGACCTTCCCGGCTGCCCTGCCTGTCCTGCGGAGGCTCCTTGGTGATGTCTTAATCTCCAGCTGCTGTAACAGAAACACTGCTGGTGGTGGTTTTGAGGGTCAGGGGTGAGTCGCCCCAGTTCTGGAGGCTGGCATGTGAGCTTAGGGCATTGGTGCTGGGACGGACCCTTGTTAGTAATCCTGGTCCTTTGTCAGTTGTCCTTGGCCCTTGGCTGGAGAAGACCCTCGTATAGCAGCCCCTTCCTCCTGGGCTGTACCCACCTTCCTCTCTAGTAAGACAGCACAGGAGCAGAGTCCAGGACCTCTGTTCTGGGGTGGTGAGGTGTCCTCACCTGACCAAGGCCTTGGAAGTGCCCTCCTGAGCATGTGTGGCCTAGTGCGTAACTTCAGGCAGCAGCCCAAAGCCTGGTGCTTGGAATCCACGAGCCACTCTTGGGCAGAGAAAAGGGCAGGGTCCTCTTGGAAAGATCTGTAGCCTTGGACCCCGGATGAGGACCACCACGTGAAAGTTGGGCCGTGAAGGAGGATGTTCAATAATGCAACACCTTTTGATATTTGGGTCTTGATGCTGGTGGAGGTCTTTGTATTGGTGGAGGTCTTGGCATTGGTGGAGGTCTCAGCATTGGTGGAGGTCTCGGTGTTGGTGGACGTCCCAGTGTTGGTGGGGGTCTTGGTGGTGAAGGTCTCGGTGTTGGTGGAGGTTTCAACGTTGGTAGAGGTCCCGGCATTGGTGGAGGTCTTGGCATTGGTGGAGGTCTCACCATTGGTGGAGGTCTCGGCATTGGTGGAGGTCCCGGTGTTGGTGGAGGTCTTGGTGTTG
>NW_006399879.1:7307348-7331728 GCF_000299155.1 Elephantulus edwardii | reverse complement strand
GGGTCTTGTTGGTGGAGGTCTCAGCATTGGTGGAGGTCCCGGTGTTGGTGGAGGTCTCGGCATTGGTGGAGGTCTCAATGTTGGTGGGGGTCTTGTTGGTGGAGGTCTCAGCATTGGTGGAGGTCCCGGTGTTGGTGGAGGTCTCGGCATTGGTGGAGGTCTTGGTGTTGGTGGAGGTCTCAACATTGGTGGGGGTCTTATTGGTGGAGGTCCTGGCATTGGTGGAGGTCTCGGCATTGGTGGAGGTCTCGGCATTGGTGGAGGTCTTGGTGTTGGTGGGGATCTTGGTGGTGAAGGTCTCGGTGTTGGTGGAGGTCTTAGTGTTGGGGGAGGTCTCAATGTTAGTGGAGGTCTTATTGGTGGGGGTCTTGGCACTGGTGGAGATCTTGGTGTTGGTGGAGGTCATGTGGAGGTCATGGCTCTGGCAGAGTGCTGATATACCGCGGCCGCCAGAATAGGCTAGCTGGTCTTCGAAGAGGACAGCCGGCGAGCCCTGGAGAAGCAGGGATGGCGTGACTGTCTCGTGGGCCTGGGCAGGTTGTCAGGGCATCCAGACCCCAGAGAAGCACTTCTTGCTTGAAAAGGGCCACAGAATGAAATGCTGCCAATGCTGCATGGTCCTCATGACTGTGGCCGTGGCTGAGTCCACTGGTGCAGCCAACGTGTCCATCCTTGTGGTTGAGGGTCACCGTGTCCGTCCATGTGGTTGAGGGTCACTGCCTCTGTCCATGTGGTTGGGGGTCACGGTGTCCATCCGTGTGGTTGAGGGTCACTGCCTCTGTCCATGTGGTTGGGGGTCACCGTGTCCATCAGTGTGGTTGAGGGTCACGGTGTTCATCTTTGTGGTTGGGGGTCACCGTGTCCATCAGTGTGGTTGAGGGTCATGGTGTTCATCTGTGTGGTTGGGGGTCACCGTGTTCGTCCGTATGGTTGGGGGTCACCATGTCCGTCTGTGTGGTTGGGGGTCACCGTGTCCATCCGTGTGGTTGAGGGTCACCATGTCCGTCCGTGTGGTTGAGGGTCACTGCCTCTGTCCATGTGGTTGGGGGTCACGGTGTCCGTCCGTGTGGTTGAAGGTCACTGCCTCTGTCCGTGTGGTTGGGGGTCACGGTGTGTGGTTGGGGGTCACCGTGTCCATCCGTGTGGTTGAGGGTCACTGCCTCTGTCCTTGTAATCTCTGAGGGTCTTTTTTAAATGACCCTCCACAGCCAGAGTGCTCCTTGGACGCAAAGATGACAAAGCTTCGTCACATACATTGGGCAGGTTGCTAGGAAGGGCTGTTCTTGGAGAGGGATCGCGTTTGGAAAGGCAGAGGGTCAGGAAAAGAGAGGACGACCCTCAGTGAGATGGGTTGGCAACAGTGACTGCAGCGGTGGGCCCCAGTGCCGGGTGTGAGGCTGGTGCAGGACAGGACGGGGTCTCGGGTGCTTTTCTTAGGGTCACAGTGAGTCTTGTTCTAGTTCTTTAGAAACTGGAAACCTTCAGATTTCCAGGACAAAGCAGTACAGTGAGAGACCCAGGCCCCTTCCGCCAGCCCCTAAAGGTCCTTTCTTCAGTAACTTGTGTAACATCAAAACCAGGACCTTGATGTTGGTTGGGGTGATTGGGGGCTTACTGGGTCCCTGGAAACTCCTGTGAGGCTGGTTGGTCCCAGCCTTGCCCCAGGGCCCTGGCCGGGGCCAGACTGTGTGGCAGTGAGTGGACAGTGCAGGGAGGGTGGCCGGGCTCGGCACCACATTGTCCATCTGTTCTGGGAGGTGGGTGGGCCTGGGTCACAGGCAGCACAGCCGATCTGGCCCCCAAAGCCCCTTGCTCCTGAATCACTCCGTGTTATCTGTGGGGTATCTGGCTTTCACTGCATTGCAGCGTGGCCACCCACCCAGGCTGTTAAGGGCCTCTGGGCTCAGTGAGCTGGGGCCGCACCTTCAGCCCTCTGTGGGCCTGCCCTGTGACAGGCACTCGTGAGTGGACCTGGGCAGTCCTTGGTTACCAGTGGAGTTGGCGGCATCCTGGCAACTTCCCCTGGGGTCTGTCTGACCCACCACAGGTCCTCATCCAACCCTCACCCTGGCCACCTCCCCAGGGACAGCCTGCCAAGACCCAGCTGTGTCCCAGGTCCCCACCACAGTCAGGTGCCAGCCCCTCATCCACCTCCCTCCCCTCGCCTAGAAAAAGCTGCCTGTCCTGCTGCTGGGCCACTCGGCAGACCTGCGGCCCGGGGAGTTCGTGGTGGCCATCGGCAGCCCGTTCGCCCTGCAGAACACGGTGACCGCCGGCATTGTCAGCACAGCACAACGGGATGGCCGTGAGCTGGGCCTGCGGGACTCGGACATGGACTACATCCAGACGGATGCCATCATCAGTGTGAGTGTCCCCGCCCACACGGCCACCGCTGCCTGGCTGCCCCCGGCTTCTGGGCCCTGCAGACTCTGCAGGGACAGGGCTGCACCTGTTCACCCGGCACCTAACCCGGCCCCCTGCTCTGAGCCTCCACTCTGTCTCCTGACCCAGCTTCCCCTGACCTTCCACACTCCACCCTGTCCTCTGACCCTGTGTCCTGTCCTCTGATCTTGTGTCCTGGTCCCTGACCCTCTTCTGTTCCTGCTTCTTGTCCCCTGACCTTCCTCCCTGTTCCCTGACCCTGCACCCTGACTCGACCTTCCTCTGTGTCCCTTGACCTTGCACCATGTCCTTTGGCCTGCTCCTTGTCCCCTGATCCTATGTCCTGTCCCCTGACTTTGTGCTCTGTCCTCTGACCCTGTGTCCTATCCTCTGACCTTGAACCTTGTCCAGTGACCCTGTCCCCTACCCTTGACTCTGTGTCCTGTCCCCTGATGCTGTTCTCTATCCCCTGACCCTATGTCCTGTCCTCTGACCCTGTGTTCTGTCCTCTGACACTGTCCCCTGTCCCTGACCCTGTGTTCTAGCCCCTACTCCTCTTCATCCTTTCCCTGTCTGTGACACAAAGTCCTTTGTCTGCACTGAGTGGAGACCCTGTCCCCATAACTCCTGGGGCTGCTCAGGCTTCCCAGATGCTGCCCAGTCTGTGGACAACCCAAAGCTGTAGAGCCGTGGCCACCACCAAGGGCTCTGAATGCACAGTGGTCAGCACCTACGGCCATGGCAATGACATTCATCATAAGAGGTGGGGTGGCCTCACCCCAGTGGCCCCACATGCAGACCTCAGCATTGCTGGTGGAACATTAGGACTGACCAGTGCACCTGGCACAGAGTGGCCACCGTCCCTGTTATTTTTGGCTGGTCTGAGTGTGCCCAGTCTCTGCCGAGTCCCACATTTAGCAGACATGTGGTTGATGTGTGTTTCTCTTGCAGTACGGGAACTCCGGGGGACCCCTAGTGAACCTGGTAAGTGCCAGAGGCTCTGCTCACCTGGACAGGACAGGGCTGGGGGCCAGCCTGTGGCCAGTGCTCACCTGGGCGGGACAGGGCTGGGGGCCAGCCTGTGGACAGCGAGACTCAGTGTGGCTGTGCCACAGAGGTGCGCACACAGCAGATGAGGGATCCAGGGACACAGGGTCACAGGACAGAGATGCAGGGTGCCCCTCGAGGCATCTGCATGTGCACCCCCACCCTTGTATACAAATTCTCATGACAGGAACTGTCCCATTCCCTTCCCCTTGGGCTTTTCCTGACCCCCAAATGCTCATGCCCCAGCCTGGCTTCCCAGCTGGTCCTGGGGTGCATCAGGGGGTCCTGATTGGATCTCTGGGATCCAGACCTTTCTGGGTCGGTCACAGGTCCTGCACTGGGCGCTTCCAGCAGTCAGAACGTTACACAGGGACCAGGACCACGTGGGGACCAGGACCACATCGGGAGGAGGGCACTCTGGAGGGATAAGGGCAGGGAGGATTCAGGGGGGACTTCCTGGAGGACAGTTGTGGGAGGGAGGAGAGTGGGCACATGGGGATGTGGAGAGGAAGAAGCCCAGGGAAAAGGTGTGGCCAGATTGGGGGTAGAGGACAGTAGGTGGGAGGAACAGAGGCCATCAGAGGGCTTTGGGGGAGAGCATGGGGTGGGCCTTCCCGGGGGTGTCAGAGGCATGGGGGAGTGCAGAAAGACCAGGAGGCAGCAAGAGCAGAGGTGGGAAAAGAGGCGGGGAGGGGGGCAGCCTGCAGGGTGTCCCTCAACCGGCTCCTCCCCCTTTCTGAGCTCCCTGACCGCTGAGGACTGGCCAGGTGGTGACCGGGCTGGGTGTGTGCTCAAGGAACAGGGGAATGAAGGGTGTCTCTTGACCCAAAGTCCCCCTGGGGCCCTGGTGAGCTGGTGGCCCCCACCCAGGGCCCCCCTCAGCCAGGCTGGGAGGGAATGCCGCCTCACCTTGTCCCACTCCCCCCCAGGAAGCCTGGCCTCAGCACTGGAAGGGGCCTGGGCAGAGCCCTCTGGCCTCCATGCCTCATGGCTGTGGGTGTAGGGCCAGTGAGATCCTCTGAGCCGCCCTGTCCCCACTTACTGCCCCACCAGCTTCTAGGAGGAGCAGCGACGGGTCCTACTTGCTCTTGAACCCCAGCCCCCGGGATTCTGGGGGCTGACCTTGGTCAATGGGCACAGCTTCTCAGGGCAGGGTGCCACAGCCAGGAGAGGCCCTGAGACATGTTCTGCGGGTCTGGAGGGAAAATGGCAGGAATGTTAGGGGATTACTAGCTGGGCATGAACTCAGAGAATCTTGTCTGGTTCGCTGGGGTGACCCCACAAGGCTCCCAGGTAGGGCATTCTGGGAGATTTCACAGAGTGAGGTGCTCTGCTCTGTGGGTGAGGATTCCCCAAGTGATCACCGATCTCCCTGCCCAGGACGGTGAGGTCATCGGCATCAACACACTCAAGGTCGCAGCTGGCATCTCCTTTGCCATCCCATCGGACCGCATCTCACGCTTCCTCACTGAGTTCCAGGACAAGCATGTCAAAGGTAAGATGCTCGCCTGGCAATGAGTGCCCCTGGGTCATGAGCTCACCTGGACGATGAACGCACCTGGGTCATGAGCACACCTGGATGATGAACGCACCTGGGTCTTGAGCTCACCTGGATGATGAGTGCACCTGGCCAGAGCTCACCTCGTCGAGCAAAGGGGCAGAGCTAAGACTCCAGCTGGGACCTGGGTACCCAGCTGGTTCCAGATGGCCCCACTGCCCACCCACATGCTGTTGAGAACTCACTCCCTTTAATGGTCAGGCCTTGGGGCTTCCCTCCTTTCTTCCTTCCACCCATCACCTACCAACCAATCTGTCCACCTCTATCCATCCTCTCCTCTGTTCATCCTTCCTTCCAGCCACTCACCACTCATCCATCCACCATCCGTCCACCACTACCTACCCATCCACTCATCATCCATCCACACATATATCTACCACCCATTCGTCCATTGTCCATCCACCCACTACCTGCACATCCCCTCATCATCCATCCACTCTTTCTTCTGTTCACCCATTTTCCCAACAACCCAACTATTCATCTGTCCATCATATATCTGTGCACCCCCACCCATTCACCCATCATCTGTCCACCCACATACCCACCCATCACCCATTCATTATTTATCCATCCGTCCATCCATCCATATACCTAGTCACCCGCCCATCCCTTCCCCATCTGCCTTTTCCTCTGTTATCCTTACAACTGTCTACCACCATTATCATTCCTCCTCATCCATCTGTCCATTTGCAATCCACTGTTCCTCTAATCACCTGTCCATCCATCATCTATGCGTCCACTCACCCGTCCACCCACCAGCACCCATCCCCCTGTCTATCCCTCCAGCTGTTCATCACCCACCCTTCCGTCTGCTCATCTCAGTGCTTCTAGCTGCGAGCTGCACAGACCACGGCACAATGCAAGGGGCGGGGCCTAAGCCTCTGATCCTTCGAAATAACCCTCATCTCAGCCTTCACAGCCTCACCCCTCCCCATCCTGACAGACAAGCCCTGTCCACCTCTAGCTGGCCATGAGCCCCAGTGAAGATCCTAAGAGGCCTTGACAGGGCAGGTGACCCTCCCACTGAGGGCTTTGACAGTCATGTTCTTAAAGTCCATGGTTGGACCAGTCTCCCAAGCAGGACCAAGCTGCCCTTGATCGCGAACTCCCCTGGCGAATTTGTCTTCCTCACCTCTGTTTTCAATTCCTTCTCTCCTCTAAGCAGATGTCTCCCTCTTACTGTTTCTCTCTCCCACATCCTCTTCCAAGGCCCAGATCTGTCCCAGCCCTGACCTGACTCCCAGTTCCTCCCTTGCCTCTGCCCAGCCCCTTGCCACAGTTCCTTGAGCCCAGGGGGCTTCCACAGACATTCCCCTTGTCTACACCCCAACATCCAGGCCCCTGGATCCCCGGGAACCAAGTCCAGGGCCACGAGAACTGGTGACGTGAAGAGCTGCTGTGAGGACCACTGCTCACATCACCAGTGTGTCTGGGTGATGCCGCGGGCCAGGCCGCCTGTCTTGCCTGGACCAGCTGAGGATCGGCTCCCTTTGCTGGGCTGTGGAGCTTGTCTCCTCACTTGAACCCTCTTCTCCCTGGCTGCGGGGAAGCTCAGCACTGGCCCCTGATGGCGTCTTGGTACTGGCAGGCTCTGTTTGCGCCCTCCCCCCACCTCGCTGTAATGGCTGAGCCTCATGTTTTGTGCTCAATGGGTCACTTTGACCTTGGCTGTCTTCCTGGACCGGGGTGAGGCCATGGTCAGTGTAAAGGCAGTCAGCGCCTGAAGTTCTGGTCTCTTTGGGGATGAGATGGGCAGCTTCCCCTCGTCTTGTGTTTCCTCCTCTCCCCTCTCCAGCCCCCTCTCTCACTTCCCCCTGGCCACCTGTCCCCCAGAGCTATGCTTCTTGGGAACACAGTCACCTCTCTGGGGTTGCAGAGATCTGGCCAAAAGTGTGGAAACCAAATCTGTCATCTAAGGATTCTTCCAAAGCTGCTGGTGATGGCTGCCTTTTTTTGGAAAAAATAAATAATATACCAAAGAAACAGATCCCATTACTCTAATGTCCTTTTACATGTATATGAGAACCACCAGCCCCACTGCCGGGCACTGGATTCCAACCCGTGAAGACCCTCCGTTGTGTTTCCGAAGCCACAGGTCTTCACTGCCGGAGAATATCCTTGGGTCGACTGGTGGGTTTGAACCACCAACCTTTTCTGTCTATAAAGTTCATGTACATTAGGAGTTCTGGTGGTGTCATCTGCAGAGAGGTCTGTGCTGCTAACCTGAGACCGAGCCTCGCTGGCAGTTCAAGTTCTCAAGTGAGAAAAGTGGGCCTTCCCCTCTCGCGTGATTTATAGCCGAGGAGACCTGGGAGGTGGAGGGGACACCATTCCCTCCATGTGATTTACAGCGAGGAGACCTGAGGGGGACACTGTCCCCTCCCACATGAGTTACAGCCCAGGAGACCCCAGTAGAGTCGGGGGCCACGGGTTGATCGCAGCTTGGCAATGAGTGTGCATGTGTGGCAGATACATTATGCAGAGTTGCATATATAAATATATATCATAGGTAAATATAAAATCTATAAGTATATATTTTTAAACTATCATTTATATCAAGGAGGCCTACTGATGGTGTTCTTCTTGTTCTGGTCTTGAGGTGAGGGTGGAAGAAAGACCAGGATGGACAGGAGATTGCTGAGATGGATAAGACGGGGGCTGGGCTGGGAGGAGGGGTGGGGTGGGAGAGGAGTGGGGCTGGAGTGGAGGGAGAGAGACTGGGGGAGAGGATCAGGCATGGGATGGCAGAAGAGAGTGCAGAATGGAGGAGGGAGGGGTTTGAGGTGGAAGAGGGAGAAGGGTGGGAGGAGAGGGTCAGGGGAGAGGGGCCAAGGTGATGGGACCAGAGTGGAGGTGGGAGAGGGAGTGGTGCATCAGCTGACAGCCCTGCAGTGTGAGGCTCAGACGCCAGGTTCTGTTCTAAGCATGGGGGCCATCAGGTATGTTGGCATTGACCGTGACGTTGCGAGAGTCCCTCTGGCTGCTGGGAACAAATTGAGAGGGACACGACTGGGCCCAGGAGACTGTGATTAGTTCACAGCCGCCACGCAGGCAGTCTAGGCCAAGTGGTGACAGCAGATTGTGACCAGGGCAATGTCCAGGAGTCACAGTGGGCATCAAACCAACAGGGTTTGCTAAGGTGAGCTATTGAATTTGATGGTGAGAGGAGTGGAGGACCGAGACCTGGACAGTGGGGGAGGCTGTGGTACCATTTACTGAATGGGGACCCTGAGGCACAGTCGCCACGGTGAGCATGAAGCTTAGTTAATTTTGATGCACAGAGCTGATGGGAGACCTTGTAACTCGATGGCACACCACCGCCGCTCACGCTCTAGGCAGCTGTAAGGACCTGCATTGTCAACCCAAGGACACAGGGTTCAGATCCGCCCGCTGCCCCACGGAGAAAGACGGACAGTCTGCTCCCATGTGGGTTACAGCCTCTGAGCAGCCACCGGAGGGTTGGCTGTACGTCGTTCCAACACCGTGGGACATCGCACCCCCACAGCGTACCCCTCCCTTCACCTGCAGGGGGCTGTGTGCGTGGGCCTCTCCCCTGGAGCTGTTACAGTTTACTGTGAACATCCGTGTACTGGCCGTGATGTGGCCGTAGGTTTTGTTGCTCTCGGGGGGACACCTGGGTGCCTGAGTCGCACGCCCAGCCCACGTTTCACTTCACAGGTTCCACGCACTGTGTGCAGACGCTCCGATGCCCACGTGTTGTACCAGCCCCGCACCGGCACCCTGTGCCCCTGGCACTTTGATGTCAGGGGCATGCATGGTCATAACACGCACGTGTTCTGGCTTCCACATGAACAAGCTCGTGGCACTGGCCACATTCGCTGAGGGGTGTGGCCACGCAGTCATCCACCATCTTAAATTTATTTCATATTCATTTTAAATTGTGATTGTAATGAAAGTTTACAGAAAGGCTGGTTCTCACCCACTCATGGTGGCGCAGCCCACCCCCACACTTTGCAGTGCGCCCCCTCTAACTGTTCTGCTCGTGGTTGCAAGCCGGGTCCTGCTCCAGGAGGTCTGGACGGAGCATGAGGCCCAAGGCCGCCCCGTTTCATTGTCGTCAAGGTGACCTGACCCCTACCTGACCTTCGGCGGGCGTCTGAGGCTGTAACCACATGGTGAGGGGTCCACCGGTCTCCGGTGGAGCTGCTGGTGGACTCAGGTCCCCAGAGGTGCTGCCTGTGAACAGCCCACTGCTGTCGGCGAGGCCTCGGGGACCTGGATCCTGTTAGCTGAGCAGAACCGTGTGGATCACAGAAAGCTGTGGTGGACACTGAGAAGAGTGGGAATCCCCAAACACCGTCCTCAGGTGAAACCCACGCCTAAACCAAGAAGCGGTGGTCTGAACAGAGCAAGGGGCCACTGCAGGCCTCAAACCAGGAAAGGTGTGCGTCCGGGTGGCGTCCTCTCTCCATACCTGTTCCATCTCTGCTGAGCAAATCATTCAAGAAGCCGGACTTTATGAAGAAGAATGTGGCGTCAGCATCAGAGGGAGACGCACCAACAGCCTGTGTAGCCCGTGTTATGCAGATGACACGACCTTGCTTGTGGGGAGTGATGAGGGCTTGAAGCACTTGCTGCAGAAAATTAACAGCTACAGCCTTCAATATGGATGCATCTCAACCTAAAACAAAAGTCCTCCCCACTGGGCCAACTGGCAACATCATTGCAGATAGAGAAAAGATTGAAGCTGTCAGTGATTCCACTTTACTTGGCTTCCCAATCAACACCCTTGATACCAGCAGTCAGGAGATCAGGAGACGTACCGCACGGGGGAAGTCTGCAGTCAGGGATCTCTGCAAAGTACTCGAGCCATAGCCTTTCTGATCACCTGCTATGCATTTGAGAGCTGGACAATGAAAGAGGACGACAGAAGAATTGATGCCTTTGAGCCGTGTTATTGGAGAAGAGCGCTGAACGTCCGGTGGGCAGCCTGGAGAACAGACTTGTTCGTTTGTCTGGGAGATGGTGCAGTCAGAGTGCTCCTTGGAAGCAGAGACCGTGAAGCTTCATCTCTGGGCATGTTGTGAGGAGAAGCTGTTTCCTGGAGAGGGACATCACGCTTGGAGAAGAGGGTCAGTGAGGAGAGGGGACCTCTGACCGAGACGGGCGAACACAGGGACTGCAGCAGTGGGCTCACGTGTGGCAGGAACGAGGAGGAGGGCTCTGGATGGGGTTCAGATCCTTCAGGATGGAGTTCAGATCCTTCAGGACGGAGTTCAGATCCGTCAGAAGAGGGTGGGGTTCAGATCTGCTGTTCACAGGGTGACATATTGACAGCACATAACAACAACAACAGCAACAACAATAAAGTACCATTTGTTTGGATTTAATGACTTCAGGAAGGGGCCAGTTTGGGCTTGAGATCTAAAGATCTCTCAGGACCGTGGTTTGGTGGAGGGGTGTTTATCCTGCTTCTGAGGCTCCAGAAGGTTTGAGTTCCCGAGAAGTGTGACTGTCTCTTCCCTTTCAGCTCATCTGTGAGGTGGTCCCGGTGATGTGGTGTAACGCACGTTGGTCTGTTAAGCAAAGGTTAGTGGTTCAAATCCGCCAGTTTCCTCCCACTAGCAGTCATGGTGCTTAGTCCACCTTGTGGAAGGTCTCCTCCTATTTCTTTTTCTGACCCCCTCCTTTCAAGCATGCTGCCCCCTGGGGACCAGCCCCTCCTGAAGGGACATGGCCGAAGTAGGGAAACGGAGGAGCTCCTGTTGAAGGAGCCGTCTGTTTGCGCCTCTTCCCCGTCAGGGTCCCTCACCCATTCCCCTGCCGGTTGTCAGGGAGGCAGCACCCCTGGCCAGCACCCGCAGAGGCCGCCGTCGTCCTTCACCTTCCTCACTCAATGCCCAGCTCTCACTGTTGTTAGGCGGTGGGCCCCTTCCAGCTGATGGCCACCTTGCAGACAGCACAGCCCACCACTGCCCGGTCCCCCACCATCTCTCCACTGCTGCTGCCACTGCGGCCAACACAGGCTTGACGGTCGTCCTCTCCACTCGCCCCTGCTGTTCAAGCATGATGTCCTTCTCCCAGGACTGGTCCCTCCTGACAAGAGTCCCCGAGACCACGTCTGTGTGTCCTGCCTTCTGAGGGGCGCTCTGGCCGAGGGGTGCTCTGGTCACACTGCTTCCATGACAGACTTGCCTGCCCCTCCTCGGTCCCCGGTGTGGGCACTTGTCCAGCACGGTAGTTCCAGGGCGTCATTCCTCTCTGATCGTCCTTATTCACCGTCCACATGCACGAGAGGTGACCGGACGCATCATAGTGTGGGTCAGGCACAGCTTCGTCCGAGGGTCACGTCTGAGCTCATTGACGCTGGAAACAGCTCTTCGGGACCTAGACTTTGTCTCGGTGAAGTCAGAGGGTGTGCGTTCTTTCACCTCTGTTTCTTTTTGTCACATACCGAGCTGTGTCTGAGGCTCATCCGCACACGTGGTCGCAGGTTTTGGCACGCACTTCCTGTCAGAGGTGAACGCCACTCCAAAGACAGACCGCGCTTTGCGTATTCGTTTATCCAGTGCCGGGCATGGGGGTCTCTCCACTGTTGACTGTTTTGGAGAATGCTGCAATGGGCGTTTGTGTGCAAGGATTGGTTGTGGGTACGTTTTCCTTTCTCATGAGAGTACATAACATTTGGTTTAATCTGGTAGCTGTGTGCGATCGTTTCAGAACTGTTAGGTTGTTTTCCAAAGTGGCTGCACCATTTACATCCCACCAGCCAAACACTAAAGCCCCGGTTTCTCCCGATCCCCGCTGGTGTCTGCTCCCATCTCACCTTTCATTATAACCATCCTCGTCAGTGGGACTTGGAGCTGTGGTGGAGAAGAGCTCTGAACATCCCGTGAACGGTCAGGAGAAAGAGCAGCTATGTCTCAGAGACGGTGCAGCCGGAGTGCTCTTTGGAGGCAAGAATGACGAGGCTTTATCTCATGTACTTTGGGCATGTTGCTAGGAGGGGCTGTTCCTCTGAGAAGGACATGATGCTGGGAAGGGTGGAGGGTCGGCGAAGGAGAGGAAGACCCTCAGCCAGGTGGACTGACATGGTGACTCCCGCAGTGGGCTGTTGTGTGTCAGGAAGTGTGAGGATGGTGCAGGACAGAACAGGGTTCAGATCTTTTGTTCACAGGGTCGCTGTGAGTCGTACTCGACTCGACAGCACCTAACAACAACGACAAAATCAATGGGAAGTGGCATCTAAGTGCTGGGGTTTTACCTATTCCCCCCCTTGATTAAATATTAGCAGTTTGGAAATTTCCAAGAACTTGTCCATTTCCTCTAAACTGTCTCTCTTTTCCTGACTCCCCTGATTTCTGCTCCTTTTATTGTCTTGTGTCTGCTCGCGTGGTGTCACTTGCATTGTTCTGGTGTTTAAGGCGAGAGGTTACTGGTTTGGAACTTTCATCTTTTCTGATACAGGCATTTCCATGCTACAGTTTTCCTCTGTGATGTTTCACTTGATCCCAACCCATTTTGCTCTGCTGGGATTTTTACCCGGCTTTTTACCAACATTTCATTTGTTTGTTGGCAAGGGATTCATTAAAATGTGTTCTTTCGCTTCCAAGTACAGGAGGATTGTCTGAACGCCTTTCTGTTGTTGGGTTATCGTTTACTCCTGTAATGGTCGGTGACTGTACTTTGCGTGGTGTAATTTCCTTTTCCATGAGGGTCTTGTCTGCTGGCCCGGGATACGTGATGCCATGTGGGCTGGTTTAATTGACCGTGTCCTCTCTGCAGGTCACGTCTTGCTGGCTTTTATGACTGGTGTTTTTCATGGCGTGGCTGCCAGGAAAAGCTGTCTGGGAGAAGGGCTGCCAGGGCGCTCCTGAGAAACACGATGGCGAAAGTCCTCTCACATGCTGTGGCCTGTGGTCAGGAGGGGCCCCGGCCTCGGAAAAGGACATCATGCCGGGAAGGGGGAGGTCAGCAGGAGAGCGAGAGGACGGCCTTCTCCAAGGTGGACAGACAGTGCCTGTGAGAGTGGCTCGGGCGTCGTGAGTGGGGAACGGTACAGAACTGGGGGTGGGGTGCTGTGCACGGGTTCAATGTGTCGGCCCCAGTCCCGTGGCACCTTCACCTTGATGCCGCAGCAACAAGAATTGTACTCTGTTGGGGACTAGACTTTTTTTTTTCCCCCCCATCTTTGTAATTGTTACTGAGTTTGGAGTTCAGGGGAGGAGATTTTCTGAGACCCAGCGAGGTTTGAAAGTATTTTGAACTTCCAGATGTCGGTTAAGCTTTGCTAAGGTAAGGGATCTGGAGTGGTGCTTGGTGGCGTGGTCGGCAGGGAGTTCCTGCTGACCCACAGCCCGCAGCTCTCGGGCCACTTGACTCCATCAGAGGCTCTGGGGGAGAAGGATGGACAGTCCTCCCTGCGATGCACAGTCTCGGGAAGCCCGCTGGGGGCCCCACGAAACATCTTCAGTGACTTAAGCAACAAGGCCCCTGGTGGCACAGTGTGTTACATGCGGGGCTGCTACCTGGAAGGTTGGCAATTCAAATCCACCAGCCTCGGCAGGAGAAAAAGGAGCAATCTCCTCTTGTAAGAGCTCAGCCCTCGACATGTGCTGGCGGGTGGCCATGAGGCAGACTCGATAGCAATGGCTCTGGCTTGGTTGACAGGCAGAGGGCACCTGGAGGCACCTGTTAGGTCACAGCCTTGCACGAATCATACCTCCTGGACCCTGAAGGGCTCCTGGGAGAGTCCCTGTACCACGGGTAGCCCTCCCAGACCCCCTGCTTCCTGTCCAGCACACTGAGACCCTCAGTCTCCCTGCTCACCTCTGCGGACAGCTCAGGGGACGCTCCAGGGTGTGCCCTGCTCACCTCTGCGGGCAGCTCAGGGGACAGATCAGGGGACGCTCCTGGGCGCCTGTGCTTGTTCCCATCTTGGAGCCGGCACCCAGGTCCTGAGCCGTGGTGTCTTGGACTCCGTCTGCTGAAGCACCTCTTGGAGGATCAGGCCCTTTTCTCCGTGTTGGCCCAAGTCTAAGTCAGACTCTTGAAGAGTTTTGAGATTCAGCCACACCTTCAAACATGGCCAGTGTGCACCCTGGGGGCGGGGGGTGTTGCCCCAGGAAGGGCATGGGGTACAGACAGCTCAAGTGAGCAGGGTTTTTGGGGGTGCTCCAGGAACTTTGCCCTCACAAAGCTACAGGCAGGCCAAGAGAAACTGAAGGCGGGCATGGCTCAGCGACCTGGCCCCCTCCAGCTGGGCCCCTCGGAGGCTTGGCCAGGAGCAGGACGGGGCCCCCTCAGGCCTCATACTGGACAGAGTGAAGAGTGGTGCGGTGCCCTGTCCCCTGCTCTCCAGGGCCCGGGCCGCCTGCCCATCCCCGTTCCCCCACGGACGCAGGCCACTTCTCCCACACAGCCTGCCCGTGCTGGACCCTCAGACTCCCCTCACCTCCTTGTCTCCATGCCTCTCTGTGTCCTTGTGGGGGTGTCCCTCCTGACCCTGACCTTGGCAAACTCCTGTCAATTCAGTCAGCACTGGAAGATGGTGTGTCCTTCTCCAGCCCTGTCCCCTGATGGAATCCTGCCCAGTCAGACCCCAGGAGGCAGCGTGCCCTCTCCGACCCTGTCCGCTGGCTAATCCCTCGTCTCCCCTCAGTGTCCAGTCGGACCCCAGGAGGCAGCGCGCCCTCCCCAGCCATGTCTCCTTGCTCACTCCTATCTGTTCCTCAGTGTCCAGTCAGACCCTAAAAGTGTGGCATGACCCCCCTCTGGCACCACCATCGTGTCCCCACATCATCCCCTGCCTGGTAGGGACCTGCCTCCCCAGGAACTGACCCCCTTCTGTGATCTCCTGGGTGGGGCTGCTGGAGAACGAGGAGGGTTCATTCACCCCGCTGCTTCTGAGGGCAGCGCTGAGACGGACAGCAGAGGGGGGCAGGGGTCAGCACAGGGTGGGTGGGGCATCAAGCAGGAGCCCCCCAGGCTGCTTCCAGGGAGAAGGGACAGAGGGGTCAGAGATGCCTCTGGTCCTGTCTTGACGGCCTGGGCACCTGTGTGGGTGATGCCCCCATGGGCCAGGGTGAGATCAGTGCCCACGTGACATTGCCATCTCTGGGGACAACAGGTCAGGTGGCCACGCAGTGGGGGTGCTGCCTGCTGGAAGAGCGATCAGGGATGACCTGTGTGAGCACAGGGTGGTGGGGAACTGGGGTCAGAGCTGGGCTCCAGCCAGTGAGGAGGAGGAGGCCGCTGGGAGCTGGGCAGAGGCCCCCGTGCTGCTGTCAGGGATCCTGCCCCCATGGTCGTCACCATGTGACCACTCTGGCTGTTTTGTTTACAGACTGGAAGAAGCGTTTCATTGGCATCCGGATGCGGACCATCACTCCCAGGTCAGTGGAGGGCAGCCCTGCACCCCGCTGGACACCCTGGCCTCTGGTCACCTGAACTCTACGCTCTGGTCACCTGAACCCTACGCTCTGGTCACCTGTACCCTGGTCTCTGGTCACCTGTACCCTGGTCTCTGGTCACCTGAGCCCTGGCTTCTGGTCACCTGCACCCTACACTCTGGTCACCTGCACCCTGGCCTCAAGTCACCTGCACCCTATCCTCTGGTCACCTGCACCCTGGCCTCTGGTCACCTGCACCCTACACTCTGGTCACCTGAACCCTGGCCTCTGGTCACCTGTACCCTGGTCTCTGGTCACCTGCACCCTGGCCTCTGGTCACCTGCACCCTATCCTCTGGTCACCTGAACCCTGGCCTCTGGTCACCTGCACCCTATCCTCTGGTCACCCACATTCTGGTAATGTGCATCCTGACCTTTTGATATGTGCACCCTGACCTCTGGTCACTCACATCCTGGCCTCCGGTCACCAGCACCCTTACCTCTGGCCCCCCACACCTGGCCCTGCTGCACTGGCTACTTGTGGGTGTTCAGAGGGACAGACCTGCTCTGGCCCTTGAGCCCAGGACTCCTTTCTCCTTCCTCTGCGGGAGTCTTCCTTTGTAGCAGTGGACTCCACTCAGGTACCCCTCCTCCAGGGAGCCTCCTGGATTTACCCAAGGCGGGCAGTAACAAACTACTCCTGCTGGAGTCCACTCCTGATAAGATTTAAAGTTTGGCGACGTGGTGGAGAGCTGTGATGGGTCAGAAGATCCTGTGGCAGTGGGTTTGAGTAGGTTTGGGCCTCAGGGGGGCCCTGGTGGCTCAGTGGGTACGCACATGGCTGCCAAGCACTCGCTGGTTGTGGACCTGTTAGCCGCTCGGGGCAGATTTCCCCCACGGTGTTGGCTTCCCCTGGTGCCCTTCCTTTCACCATATGTGTCCTTTCACTGTGACATTAACTACAGCACTTATCCCACCTCCTCCCTTCATTCCCACTCCTTTGTCCCACCCCTTCCCGCCTCCTGAGCTCCTTCCTTGGCAAGTGCTGCCCTCTGGACTCTGTGTGGTTAGTTGTGCTCCAGATGAGTCCTCCCTGGTGCCCCTGGCTGCCTCCTGGTCCTGTTTGTCTGTTGTTTGGCTGAAGGCTGGGGGGGGGAATGTGAATTTTGTTCCAGGTCTGACTCGGGGCCACAGTCTCTGTGCCCCACCAGTCTATACGGGGCCAGTGGTTTAGGTGTGGTCCCTGTTCCGCTCCCCACCCCCTGCTCTGCCTGGACCTCCTTTTGCGACCCCTTTAGCGTGGTCAGTGGTGGGAGCTGGACTGGACGCCACCCAGCCCCCATGGTGTCGGGGCCTGGGAACTGAGGGTCAGTTCTCTGCACTGAGGGTGTCAGCACATCTTTGCTTCTCTGCTCTCGTCTCTGTCCCAGGCCAAGACCTCAGCCATAGGAGGCCATGGGCAGTTCCCTGTCCTGCTGGCCACTGGGAGGGGTGATGGCTTTGCCTGCAGGGAATGGGTCAGGGCTGGAAGCCAGTTTCCCTCCTGCAGGCAGCACCAGGCGTCAGGAACGCGTGTCCCTCTGCAGCTCTCAAGGGGGCTCCTCCGTGCCTCTTCCACGCCTGGTGGCCAGGCATTTGCCGAGCACGTGGCCACATTGTTTTGGCCTCTGCCTCCATCTTCACAGAGCTGTCCCCATGCCATCCAGACCGTCCCCAGGCCGTCCAGACCTCGGCCTCCTTTCCCTGACAGACACCAGCTTAATCCCGATTTTATCTCAGGACCCTTCACAGTCACATTTACAAAGACCCCATTTCCAAACATGGTCCCATGCTGAGGCTCTGTGTGGAGGTGTATCTGGGGAGCACTCTTCAGCCCACTGCACCCCCAGGCATGTAGGCGGGGGGAGGCACCTCCTCTTGGCTGGGAGTTCCACCCTGCAGGTGCCCTGTTCCTGTTGTGGGGACACCAGCTCCTGGGGTCACCTCCCCACTGACCTGAGATGCTTTGCAGCAAGGACTCCCCTGTCACTCTGTCCTATTTGGTACCAGGTCTGCTATAGAGTGGGTGCCCCAGCAATGCTGACAGGGTGAGAGGGATGGGAGAGGGAGAGTGTGCCATCCACCCAGGGCCTGGACAAGGCAGGGCCACGCCGCGCAGCCTTCAGACCCATCTTCTTGTCCATGTGTGACTTCTGGGGTGGAGTTGACCCCCTGATAACGCTGCAGCTGTTCGAGGCAGGGCAGAACCTCCCTGACTGCAGTACTCAGTGGCAGGACAGTGTGGCGGGGCCCAACGAGGGCCATCCTGACCTGGAGCTGGCTCCGGCTTCCAAGGGTGCCTGTCAGGGAACTGTCTCACCTGTCCTGTGGGCAGAGGGAAGGGTGACTTCCCACTGCAGATCTGGCTCTGGGCTCCAAGGGCCTCTTTCGGGGAACTGTCTCACCTGTCCTATGGGCAGAGGGAAGGATGACTTCCCACCCCAGAGCTGGCTCCAGGCTCCAAGGGAATCCACTGGGCAAACTCTCTTCCAGCCTGGTGGAGGAGCTGAAGGCCAGCAACCCCGACTTCCCAGAAGTCAGCAGTGGGATCTACGTGCAGGAGGTTGTCCCCAACTCACCTTCTCAGAAGTAAGTGTCGGAGGCCAGGTGGGAGGGCCAAGGGGGCCAGCGCTGGGGCAGGCTCATACACTTACCTCAAGGATCTAAGTTTGACCTTGAGCTTCTTGGCAAGGTGATATGATGGGGAGAAACCTGTCAAAAAAAAAAAGGAAAGCTGTCAAATGTCCTTCCTTCTGGGTCTGGAGAGAGAGCAGTGTGGGGCATAAAACACTCACCCACGCAGTCATTCCCCGTCCTCCTCGTGCCCGGTGCCTCTCCCCTGCTCTGTGCCTCCAACCCCCAGCCCCACCATGTGCCTCCCCCCTTCTCTGTGCCTTTCCCCTTCCCCATACCTGGCTGGGCCTCAGTCTCCTTGCCTGTAAAGCGGAACAGTCCATCCTGCCCTTCCACCAGGTAAGACGGTGCAGTGTTAGACAGTGCTGGGGAGACGCGGCCTCAGCAGCACACCAGTCCAGGGTGGTGACATCAGTGTGACAGGGCACGGACGTGCTCCTCAGACAAATCACTCTCCATGCTTCGGCCTCGGAGTCCCTGAGAGTAAAAGTCACTGAGAGCTAGCTGAAAGACCTAGTGCTTGTGTTCTGCACACAGCGCTCCATGTAAGAAAAGCCCAGCAGTCTGCTTCTGAAAAATAAGCCCCTGAAAATGTGCTGCAGCACATGAGGCCAGCTGGCCAGCAATTGGTCTGTTGGGCATTGGCCTCAGTGTACTTGTCTAGGCAATGGGTGGACTGGGTCAGAGACTGAGCTGATCTACAGAGCAGTCCATGGTGTCCAGTCCCACTCGGCCTCTCTGACAAGGCAGGACCCCCTTCTGTTGGATGCTCTGTGGTGTCCATGAGGCCTTCTGGAGAGAAGGCCTGTCCATCTCGGTGACCGAATGCAGACACCACAGCAGGCAGCTGCCTAGGTCAGAGCATGACATCCTCACGGCTCTGAGGCTGGAAGTCAAACCAGAACCTCGCAGGGTCGGTGCCTCCTGGTTCTGTCCTTGGTTGCCCTCCGCTTCCCTGGCTCCTCACAGCGGGGGCAGTTACGTGTGTGTGTGTGTGTGTGTGTGTGTCCCCCTCCTAATAGGAGCTTGTTAACACAGTGAAGAAAACGCTCTCCTAACAGAATCTCGTCTTCTCACTAGTGTGCGGCGTTGGTAGGTGTCATTGAGTCAAGTATGACTCATGGTGACACCGTGAACAGCAGATCTGAGCCCTGTCCTGTCCTGTGCCGTCCTCACAATCTCTGGCACACTCAGGCCCACTGCTGTAGTCACCGTGTCGATCACCGGGTTGAGGGTCTTCCTCTCCTTTGATGTCCCTCCACCTTCCCAAGCCTGATGTCCCTTTGCTAGCAATGTGGTCAGAGAAGGAAAGACAAAACCTCACATCTTGGCCTCCAGAGAGCACTCCGGCTGCACCCTCTCCAAGACGTACCCGTTTGTTCTCTCAGCCGTCCGTGGGGTGTTCAGTGCTCTTCTCCAACACCACAGCTCAAAGGCGTCAATTCTTCTGTCATCCTTGGTCATTGTCCAGCCCTCAGATTCATAGCAAGTGATTAAAACCTGCTTCCAGGGTACCACCATACACCTGCGAGTGGAGGACCAGGACTCTTACAGAATGGGGGGGCACATGGAGTTGATAAGAGGGCCTTCTCTGAGCACCGCACCCTTGGGGGCAATTCATGGGGGAGAACGTAGGTGGAGCCCACAGCCACAGGTGGCATCATCTACCTGAGGGGAGCGAGGTTATGAGGGGGTGCACACAGCACACGTGGCCGAGGGCAGGCCCTGTGTTCAGCTGGTCGCTGGCATGGCTGACTCGAGTGGCAGCAGTTTGAGGGGCTGACTCCCCATGTGGGTGCCCCCGAGTCAGCCCTGCGGGGAGAGCGGGCAGGAGCCAGCCGCACCCCACAGCCCCACAGCAGCACCCCTGTTCCTCCTCGCTTCAGCCAGGCAGGGCTGGATCTCACTGTCAGCCCATTGCACAAGAAAGGAGACTGAGGGTCAAAGAGTCAACTTCTCCAGGGTCACCCAGCGAGCAGGAGTGGGGCAGGTGCTCAGAGCCAGGTTGGCCTCACCCGGTGCCCAGCGCTGACCACTATGATGTCCTGGGCGAGAAAGGCCCAGAGGGGGACATTCATGGGGAGGCCGGCCCAGGGCTCTGCCTCCGTCTGTACAGGACTCAGCCATTTCAGTGGCCTTAATCCCACACTTGACCACTGGAAGGTGTTGTGCGTGCGGAGCTACGGGGGCCTGAGGATCACCGGGCAAGGCTGGAGCCTTGTCCTTTTATTTTAAAAAAGTTCATTTTATATCCATTTACGTACAAAATTCAATATATTGTGTTCCACATATTCCTTTATTCACATTGTGTTTTAGAAATTAATCACCCCTGATCCATGCCCAACATGGCCTTACCTTTTCAGGTCCTCACTGGGTCTAATTCTTTCATCCCCTCCCTCTGCCCACCAAACTCTGTGACCTCATGATTTCCCCCTCCCCACGCTCAGCCCCCTCTTTGCACTTTTGTACACATCTTTGTACCCTCTGTTTTTACAATAATGCTCTGATGCAGTATTTGTCCTTATGAGACTGAGTTACTTCACTGAGCATAACGCCCACCAGCCTCTCCCATGTTATATGCTGTGGCTGTGTGCTGTCGAGTTGGCACCGACCCACAGCTGACCCTCCAGTGGATTTTCAGAGACGGTAAATTGCAGGGGAGGCGATTGTCCATCCTTCTCCCGCAGAGCAGCTGGTGGATTGGAACCGTGTGCCTTTGAGACTGAAGGGCAGCTTCTTACCACCAGGCCATTAGAGCTCCGTCCATGTTACATAGCGTTTTTCCAGATCTGCCTTGAGTGCTGCGTAGTGTTCCTTTGTGTGACTGCACCACAGGTTCTCAGTCCAGGCGTTTGTCGGTGGGGTTTGGGGCCCAGTCCCCCTGATCCCAGGATGTAACCCCTGGGGCGCGCTTGGCCATCACGACACTATTCTTCTCTGGTGTAAGATCTTGAGGAGCCTCCAGTGTTGCAAACCGTTAAAGCACTTAACCAAGTCGTTAGAGGTCAAGTCCATGGACGTGCCTCGGAAGAGAAGCCTGCTGACCTGCAAGGCTGCCCCAAGCGGCGCTCTCTGACACCCGGGGCTGCTGAGCTGGTGGGGGGACTCGCCGGCTCACGGTGTGAGGTTCTGGTTTACGACCTCGCGCAGTTAGGGGAAGGGGCTCTCAGGGCCCCGGCCTGGCCGACTGTCGTGGTGACCAGTCTCCCTGTCAGCAGAGGTGGCATCCAGGACGGTGACCTCATCGTCAAGGTGAACGGACGGCCCCTGGTGGACTCAAGCGAGCTGCAGGAGGCTGTGCTGACGGAGTCCCCACTGCTGCTGGAGGTGAGACGAGGCAATGACGACCTGCTCTTCAGCATCGCGCCCGAGGTGGTCCTGTGAGCGCTGGCCAGTGCCCACCAGCCGGGGTGAGCATGGAGGGCCTCGGGCGTCCTCAGCAAGCCACAGCCCCCTTCAAGAGCCGGCCGGGCTCCGACGTCGGCCTCAGGAGCCCCGGTGCCTTGAGGTCCCAGCAGCTGCCGTCCTGGGTTCCAGATATGATCTCATGGTCCCCCTCACCTGTGCACCTCTCTGAAACGCCCATATGGCCCATCCCCCCCACTGTCCTCTTCCCCACCTTCAGGACCCCTCCTCTGTGAAGGCCTTCCTGAACCATACCCGCGCCCCCAAACACACACACTGACCCCTACCCCACTGTCAGGTGCCCTCTTCTGTGAAGGCCTTCTTGGACCCACAGTCCCCACAACTCTCTGTCCCCATGCCCCTCTGTCCACCTCTGTGACAGGGGCTGTCCGCCCCACCCTCGGCCCCCAGACAGCAGAGCCACCCTGGCTCCCAGGTACAGGAGTGTCCTGAGCTGGATGCCCTGAGGACAGTGACACGAACCCACCCCTCAGGTTTGGGTCAAAGTTGTAGGAGGACCTGGGGCCGAGGCAGAAGGACCAGGAACTGTGGGAGGGCCCCATACGAGGACTGAGCCGGCCCCCCCACACGGGAAGGGGCATTTTCTTTCCGTGGTGCTGGGCCCAGCAGGGCCCGGTGCCGTCTCTCCTGGGGACACGTCGTGGGGCATATTGTGAGCTTTGCTGTAAAGTCAAGTCACATGTTGCTTGTACTGTACATTTCTCTACTGTATGGAATTAAAGTTGTCGAGCAAGCGAGCTGAGTGGCTGGAATTTCCCAGGACCTCCGTCCACTGCCTGGGCTGGGTTCCCTAGACCTTGCTAGAGGAGTGAAGCCATCCATCCCAAAGGCAGTGGCTCTCTGCTTGCAGGATCTGCTGGGTCAGCTGTCCGGAGGGGGCCAGCACCCCCTTCTTCCACTGCTCTGTGGACAGTGAGGTGGAGATGCGCCGGTCTCATCACCCTGATCCCCAATCCTAAATCTGGTCCAGGTGGGCTAACTAGCACAGTCTAATAGGCCTCCTCCCAGGACTCACTCACCTCTAGGGCAAGAGCCTGTTTCACAAGGACAGGACGGGCACGGGTGGCCATGTGGACAGGGTGGCCACGGGCACGGGTGGCCATGCGGACAGGGCAGTCACTGGCCATGCCCTAGCTTGTCCATCTTGGAACCTCCCCATGGCCACTGTCCCCAGCTGTGATGGGACCTGGCCCGTGGGTCACAACTAGGTGTCAGGAGCATCAGAGGGAGAGGGAGTGCTGGGGGTGGGCAGCGGGTACTCCCACATTCTTCTGCCCCGAAGCAGGGTCCTGGGTAGGAGGGGCCAGTCTGCAGGGGGGAGGTATCTGGGCAGTGGCCCAGCATCACACCTTCTTCAGTGTCCCCTGTAGGGGAGCAGGGAGAGAAGAGAGGGTGCAGAGTGCATGGGATAACCTCTGGGGCTCACAGAATGGGGGCACAGTGAGCCCCATCTCCTGTATCTAACATGGGGGCAGTGCCTGCTTTAATCCTCCTGCTGGAGTCCTTTAGACTCAGTGTCCCCTCAAACACCCCGCTCCCTGCCCCAGCCCCTCAGGCTGCCCATCTGTGGAATGGGAAGGGGGCATGGCCCTGAGGTCTCAGTCCAAGCTGTGGGCCGTGGCTCCACTGTCCTGAGGTGGGGCCTTCAACAGTGGGTCAGCAGCAGGAAGCTCGGTCAGAGGGACAGCAGCTCTCAGTCACCCAACGGCCGATGCTGGGTCAGCAGCACACCCGTCCTGGCCAGCCCCGCTGCCGGGGGTATGGACTCAGCGGGCTCAAGGCCTCTCCCCAGCAGTGTCCATTCTGACGGCTGTGAGGAGGCGGCTGTGTTCTGTGTTCTCCAGCTGCGCTTGGTGCAAAACAGCCCCTGAGGCTGCCAGCCATTGTGCAATCCGAGCTCTGAGCAACACACAGCTGTGCTGGCCGCCCGCCAGGCCTGCGCCTCTAACGTGGTAAACAGGGCACTAGCAAGCCCTCCCTGCCCATGAGCAACCGTCCATCCATCCCCAAGCCAGGCTTCCACCCAGCACTGCCCACCAGCCCACCAGGCCTGTGCCTCTAACATGGCAAACAGCACTAACAAGCCCTCCCTGCAGACAACCAACCGTCCATCCGCCCTGAGCCAGGCTTCCACCCAGAGCTAGGCTTCCACCCAGCACTGCCCACCAGCCTGCCAGGCCTGTACATCTGTGACACGGTGAACAGGGTGCTAACAAGCCCTCCCCGCAAAGAAGTGCCTGCCCTTCTGTCCTGAGCCAGTGCCCACAGCACTGCCCACCAGCCACTGCCCTGTCCATGGCAGTACCACTGCCTCACGGGCCTGGAGCCTGGGCTTTCCACCTGCGGACAGAGCTCACCTGCTCCAGGGAACCTTCCCTCACCACCTCTCCCCAGAAAGATCACATCCTCCATGGCTAGGGGCCACACAGAGCTGGGGACACCCCTAGGATCTGATGTGGGCTCCCCAGAGAGTATGTTTGATGAGGGTTTGGATGGATGGATGGATGGATGGATGGATGGATGGATGGATAGAATGATGATGGATGAATGGATGGATAGGGGATGGGTGGGTGGGTAGATAGATGGTTGGATGGGTGAACGGATGGATGTGTGAGTGGATGGATGGGTGGGTGGGTGGGTGGATGAGTGGCTGGAAGGGAAGGTGGGTGAATGGGTGGATGGATGGGTGGGAGTATGGATGGGTAGGTGGATGGGTGAGTGGGAGGATGGGTGCATAGATGGGTGGGTGGTTGCGTGGATGGGCAGGTGGGTGGGAGGATGGATGGATGGATGTGTGGATGGGTAGATGGATGTGTGGATGAATGGATGGATGGATGGATGGATGGATGGATGGATGGACAGATGTGTGGATGGATGGACGGATCGATGGATGGATGGACGGGTGAGCGGATGGATGGATGGATGGATGGATGGATGGATGGA
>NW_006399879.1:7303152-7307206 GCF_000299155.1 Elephantulus edwardii | reverse complement strand
GATGGATGGGTGGATGAACGAATGAAGGAAGGAAGGAAGGAACGCTACACATGGCCCACAGGGTAGCAGTGAGTCAGGTGGTGCGGAAGATCAGGTAATGCTCCTTCCTCAGCCTCCCAGCATCCTGGCCTCTCCATCTCCTCCTCCGATGAGGACCACTCACTAGACCAAGTGCTGGGAGACAAACAACATGGGAGATGCGCTACCAGGACCCTGTCCTCACCAGGGTGAATGTGTGCTGTATAGCAGACCACACCAGGGCACTGGGATCAAGGGCAGCCAAGTGCCCTCTTCAGGACAGGGTCTCCACAGTGGGCATGGGTGGGCATTGCCAGGCCACTGGTTGCAAGGGGTAACACACTTGCTGTTCATACAGGCTGGGGCTTTGGTCCCCCTGAGGCACTTGGAGGAAAGACCTGGCAGTTTGCTCCCGAGATTAGGTGTTGACAGCCTGTGGAGCACAAGTCTGTTTGGGCACATGTGGGATGAGCGGGGTGGCGCGGGGCCATGGCACCTTGTGGGTGCTGGGCCCCAGGGCCCACTGTCACCTCTGTACCCCAGGACCCTGTGTCACCTCCATCCACTGCTTACTGACTGTTGTCCCCTCCCCCTGGGGGCTTTCAGCCTCAAACCCACCTCCACCCACCTGGGCTACAATAGAAAACTCAGTAACGTATGTGGAGGCGGGACCCACGGAAGGACACCCCGCACGGCCCCCTGCCCAGGTGGGGATATGAAGGACACCACAGGGCCTGAGCTATGAGGACTCAATGTCATGCCTGACCCCCTCAGGGTCAGCCTAGCCTGAGAGGGGGCCCAGCAGGTGCCAGAAAAACACCCCAGACCTGTAGGTTCCCACGTCCAAATACCCCAATTACAGAGGCAGAAACTGAGGCTCAATGGGGTGGGACTTACTCCAGCACAAAGGAGTCAACATCAAGGCTGATGGTATCCCTGGTTTCTGGATGACCAGTAGGGCTCCTGGGCCTGTCCTGGTGGGTGAGAGTGGACAGCTGTGGTGGCTGAAGCAGCAGGTGGGGCTGACCAGGTCACAGACGCGTGTAGCCCCTACCTGCTTCCCGACGGACCTCTGGGTCCAGAGACTCTGCCAGAAAGTTGGGCGTCCTTGGAACAGGCAAAAGGAGGCCAGCTGGGAGTCCTGGACAGATGTGAGGCTGAGAGGGGCCAGGGCCACTTGTCACCACCAGCATAGCCTGTTCCTGTGCACAGTCCCCTGACTCCACCCCATCCCTATGTGAACACATAAAAAAGTGACTATACATAGAACATGTGAACACACAGCACTTGTGAACACAGCACACGTGAACACACAGCACATGTGAACACACAGCACATGTGAACACACAGCACACGTGAACACACAGCACATGTGAACACATAGCACACGTGAACACACAGCACGTGTACATGCGAACACACAGCACCTGTACATGTGAACACAGAGCACGTGTGAACACAGCACATGTGAACACATGGCACGCATGAGCACACAGCACATGTGAACACACAGCACATGTACATGTGAACACAGAGCACGTGTGAATACAGCACACATGAACACAGCACATGTGAACACAAAGCACACGTGAACACAGCACATGTGCACGTGTGAACACACAGCACACATTAACATAGCGCATGTACATGTGAACACATAGCACGTGTGAACACACAGCACACGTACATGTGAACACACAGCACGTGTGAACACACAGCACACGTGAACACACAAGACATGTACACGTGAACACACAACACGTGTGAACACACAGCACACATGAACACAGCACATATACATTTGAACACACAGGACACGTGAACACATGGCATGTGTGAACACAGCACGTGTGAACACAGTGCATGTGAACACACAACACATGTACACGTGAACACACAGCACGTGTGAGCACACAGCACAAGTGAACACACAGCACACGTGAGCACACAGGACACGTGAACACACAGCACGCATGAGCACACAGCACATGTTAACACATAGCACACGTGAATGCACAGCACATTTACACGTGAGCACACAGGACGCGTGAACACACAGCACGCATGAGCACACAGCACATGTTAACACATAGCACACGTGAATGCACAGCACATGTACATGTGAACACACAGCACATGTACACGTGAACACAGCACATGTGAACACACAGCACGTGCGCACACACAGCACGCATGAGCACACAGCACACGTTAACGCATAGCACACGTGAACACACAGCACATGTACATGTGAACACACAGCACATGTACATGTGAACACACAGCACACGTGAACACACAGCACGTGAACGCACCACACACATGAATGCACAGCACATGTACACGTGAACACATCACACATGAGCACACAGCACACATGAACACAGCACACGTGAACGCACAGCACACATGAATGCACAGCACATGTACATGTGAACACACCGCATGCATGAACACACAGCACGTGTGAACACACAGCACAAGTGAGCACACAGCACACGTGAACACACAGCACGTGAACGCACAGCACATGTACATGTGAACACACAGCACACGTGAACACACAGCACGTGAACGCACAGCACATGTACATGCGAACACACAGCACGCGTGAACACACAGCACACGTGAACACACAACACGTGTGAACACACAGAACGTGTGAACACACAGCACGTGAACACACAGCACGTGCTGACACAACACATGTGAGCTGCACCCAGCCCCTGAATGTGCACACAACACACGTTTGTGCATGTCTCACATTTGGACATATTTTCAGGTGTGTCCAGCCCTACAGAAGGGCGTCGTGATTGGTAAAGTCAGCAAAAAAGTGAAAGGCCCTCCGTGAGGTGGGAAAGCCATTGCTCTGCAGACGCTCGAACAGCCATGCCTGAGAGGTTGGTGTGGGCTCGGGCAGCGTTCTGTACTGTTGGGCACAGGGTTGAGGTACACGTGGGCGCTTGTGCATGAACACACACACACACACACACGCTTGGGGCGTGTGCTCACAGGACCACTCCTTTCTGGAGCTGGGAATCCACCAGTGACTCCGTGAGAGTAAGACGAGCGTCTCCTGGGTGATTTACAGCCTGGAAACCACTGGAGAGTCCACTCTGCTGGGTCAGCACTGATTTGATGTATATTCATGTCACCAGCTCACTGCCTCTGGTGGCGTAGAGGTAAGGAGTTGTGCTACCAACCCAAATGTACATGGTTCAAATCTACCAGCTGCTCAAGGGAAGAAAGATGGTCGATCTCCCATGCTTCTGAAAACCCAGGGGAGGGTCAGCTACGGGCTGGTTCTGACCTGATGGTAAATATGTATATGTGACCATGTAGTTACACATACACACACGAGTCATAGTCAACCCAATGGCACAGATGGTGTCGTGTTACCTGATGGGGACAAGAACTACAGCATGTGTGTATATACACACACCTCACCTAACAAGGACAACCACCAGAGCAGCTGTCCACACAGGGGGCTGTCTGAGCCTGCACCCCCAGCCCTCCTTGGGGGTAGCTGTCTGGACTCCAGGGATAATCAAGATGACCAAAACCATGAGCTACCATCTGGTGGGGACAGCAGTTCAGTGTGACCCCAGCCCTGGAGAGCAGGCATAGAGAGCTTCCTGGAGGAGGTGGTAGTTGAGCTGGCCTTTGAGGATGACTCGGAAGAGGGGGCCAGGCCGTGGTCAGCTGGTCTAAATCAAACCCCAAACCTGCTCCTTATTACTGCATGGGGGGGGGCATGTCACACGTCCTCCCTCGGCTGCAGGTTGCTCACCGAGAAATCAAAACCACCCTTCCTCTTGCAATTGTTCCATCTGTACCCTGTTCCACCCGTACACTGACCCACCTGTGTGCTAACCTACCTGGTCCACCCATACTCTGACCCACCTGTGTGCTAACCTACCTGGTCCACCCATTCACTGACACACCTGTGTGCTAACCTACCTGGTCCACCTGTACGCTGATCCACCTGTGTGCTAACCTACCTGTACCCTGGTCCACCCGTACACTGACCCACCTG
>NW_006399879.1:7287145-7303012 GCF_000299155.1 Elephantulus edwardii | reverse complement strand
GCTGATCCACCTGTGTGCTAACCTACCTGTACCCTGGTCCATCCGTACACTGACCCACCTATATGGTAACCTACCTGGTCCACCTGTACGCTGATCCACCTGTGTACTAACCTACCTGTACCCTGTTCCACCCGTACAATGACCCACCTGTATGGTAACCTACCTGTACCCTGGTTCACCCATACACTGACCCACCTGTGTGCTAACCTACCTGTACCTTGGTCCATCCGTACACTGACCCACCTATTTGGTAACCTACCTGGTCCACCTGTACGCTGATCCACCTGTGTGTTAACCTACCTGTACCCTGGTCCACCTGTACACTGACCCACCTGTACATGGACCCACCTGTATGCTGACCCACCTGTTCACTGGGCCACGTGTATGCTGACCCACCTGTATGCTGAGCAAATAACCTGAGACATTGGGCTCTGCCTAACACTGCGTCTGGACTGGAGGAAGAATCATCAACCTGTTGGTTATGCTGATGGCACAGCAGGGCACTGAGAGTGGACCAAGTGCACTGCAGGTGACGAGGGTCGCTAGGACAGCACCTGAGAGGGACGCAGTGAGGTTGCCACATGGGCTGAGAGGGCAACAGATGGGGCTCTGAGTGGAGTGCCGCACACAGCCATGTCCACTCTGATTCTCTGGGCTGTGTACCACAGAACAGGCTGGTGTCATCACACCGATCATAGACTGGCCTCACATCACCACGCTTTAGGCTGGTCGCCAGCACGCTCCCCACTAGAAAATAAGCAGCAATTGTCTTACTGCTGCCGTTAAGATGGCCAGGAATGCCCTCCCAGCCCTCAGCCACACCACCACCTCCTAAACATTCCCCCTCCACATGCTGGCACCACGGCTGCCCTGTCAGATGCCGTGAGGGAGCCGGGCATGCGTCTGCCACATTCTTATACTGTATTTGGTAGGAAGTGCTGTTCAGTCACCGAGGGCTGGGCTGTGGCCCTGCCATCCACCAACAGAGACGCCTGCTCCCTGCTGCTGCCAGGGAGGTCTGTCTGGAGAGGTGCCAGGCTGACCAGTGTCTTCACAGTGCATATGCCTCAGGCGCTGAAATGGTTCTGGAACTATGTCTGGAGAGCCTGGCATGGCTTGGCCTGTGGTGGGCTGGGGAGTTCAGGAGGGGCCTGGGGCACGTAAACACAATGACGCATGCTGACCACTCAGAGACCACTGTCTGAACTCTCATCTCCCCCTCCCAGAAACAAATATCACTTCTCCGGGGGAGCCTTTCTGGTGCTCAGCCAGATGGTGTCTTGTCAGCCCTCAACTGTGAATTCCTTCAGAGCTGGGTGTCCCTGACGCATCTCTGCATCCCCGGTATGTAGCCCAGGTGTCCAGTGAGAGCTTTAGGTTCACAGCACCCCACCCTGTCTACAGCTCCCAGCCCTCGGACGCCTCAGCTCTGTGGTGCAGGTGAAGGGTCTGCTGTCTCTTCTCTCTTCTGTCTCTATCCATCTCTGTATCCCGCTCTACCTGAGCTTCGTGTCTGTGCCAGTGCACCACTTCACAGGATGGCCATGTGTCCCTCCTTGCTGCCCTCCAGCTCAGTGCATATGATCAGCTCTGTTTCCACCTAGAGCAACTTGGACATATACCCCAACTCAGAACAATGAAGGTGCACATCGATCAGGGGTCTTGTGAGGACTCTGTGTTCATTCAGGTAAGATCGAAGTACAAAGTGGTGATGGTGCACATTGTTAGCACATTGACTCTGATTCAGAGCAACCCTGTAGAACAGGGTACAGCTGTATGCCTCAGCTGCTGGTGGATTTGAACTATCGACTTCAAGGTCAGCAAGCTAGTGTTTATATGTTGTCCCCCAAAACAGCAGCAACGTATTATAATCACCATCATCACAATCATCATCTTCATCACTGTCATCACCACCACCATCATCATCACCTTCATCACCATCCTCACCATCATCATAATCATCATTACCATCATCATCACAATCACCGTCTATATCATCATCACCACCATCATCACCACCACCATCACCTTCCTCACTATCCTCACCATCATCACAATCACCATCTACATCTCATCACCATCATCACCTTCATCACTGTCCTCACCATCATCATAATCACCACCACCACCATCTCAATCATCATCTACAATCATAACTGTTATCACCACCACCACCATCATTTGTAGGAAGCCATCCTGAGTACACGCAGCCACCACCCCTGTCCATCTCTGGGACTATGCCTACCTCTTAAATCAGCACCTGTAAATCAACACCTTGGGGCACGCCCCTCCCTCTCTTTTGTAAACTGATAACCTAGGGCTGGATTCCCTACTCCGCTGCCTATTTATAGCAGAATTCATCAAATAAATTTGGGCTTGATCAGGAATCTTTGTCTTGCCCCAATCTCTCGTGTCCCTGCTCCTCTTCTAATCTGCACAGGTTCCACTCTAGAACACGTATGAACCCGCAGGTCGGTTTCAGCCGGCGGTTACAATCATCACCTTCATCACCATCCTCAAAATCATTATCACCATCACCTCAATCATCATCTTCACCATCATCACAATCATCATCACTGTCATCACCACCACCATCATCACCTTCCTCACCATCCTCACCATCATCACAATCATCATCTATATCATCATCACCATCCTCACCATCATCACCTTCCTCACCATCCTCACCATCATCACAATCATCACCATCATCACAATCACCACCACCATCATCACTATCATCACCATCCTCACCATCATCACCTTCCTCACCATCCTCACCATCATCACAATCACCACCACCATCATCACCTTCCTCACCATTGTGATGATCATCATCCACACCATCTTCACCATCATCACAATCACCATCTCCATCAGCATTACCATCAGACCATCACTGTCACCGTCACCACCATAATTACTTTCACCATCGTCACCACCTGCATTATCACTGGCATCACCATCACCATCATCAGAATGACCGTAATACCACCATCACTGTCTTCTTCATCGTAGTCACTATCGTTGTCACCACCATCACCCTTACCATAATCACACTCCCCATCACCACCTTCACTACCATCACCATCATCTTCCCCATCAACACCACCATCATCTTTATCATACCATCATGTTCACTATCTTCACCACTATCACCATCACACCACCACCTTCCCCATCATCTCCATCTCCCTCATCACCAGTTGTGATAGCTAAGATTTGTGTCAACTTGGCTAGGCCATGGTTCTCTTTGTTAGATATTATGTAATTATCTTCCATTTGCAATGTGATATGAGCAGCCAATCATGTGAAAGCAAAGTTTTGTTGGGGGTGTGGCATGCATGCGATATAATGCATGGTCCGGTACAACTCATTCCATATGCACCAAAGTCGTCATCTGGCCTTTCATTCTTGAGACATAAGCCACCAGCCAACCGTCTGACATGTAGATTTTTAAATTTGCCAGCTCCTGTAGCCCCGTTAGCTGGAAGCAGACATTTGACCTGCTGATTTTGGGTTCACCCACTTCCTACATAACATGCCTCCAGAAACTCTATGAACTTTGAGAAATGTCGATAGTTGTAGAGGGGCTTCAAGGCTTTTGTTCATAGACTCGCTATGAGTCATGCTCGACTCGAAGGCCATCAACAACAACAGCCCCTAAAACGACATGAGTCAGGAGAGGCCCGCAACTGTATGAGCCATTTATTCAAAATAAATCTCCCTTACACATAACATAGTCTCTGTCACTGAAAGAGACCAGTAGTTTTCTCATTCCAAAAAAAGGTGACCTGACAGAGTGCGGAAATTATTAAATAATATCACTGCTATTACATGCAAGCAAAATCCTGCTGAAGATCATCCAAAAAACGACTGGAACAGTACATCAACAGAGAATTACCAATAATACAAGCTGGGTTTAGAAGAGGTCATGGCACAAGAGACATTAACGCCAATGTCCGATGGATCTTGGCTGAAAGCAAAGAATATCAGAGTAATGTCTATTTTGTGTTTAATTGACTATGCAAAGGCATTTGACTGTGTGGATCACAACAAACTGTAGCTAACGCTGAGCAGAATGGGAATTCCAGAACACTTGATTGTGCTTATGTGAAACCTATATTTGGACCAGGAAGCAGTTGGCAGAGCAAAGCAAGGAAACACTGAATGGTTCAAAATCAGGAAAGGAGTATGTCAGGGATCATCCTATCTCCACGCCTTTTCAATTTGTATGCACAACATTCGAGAGGCTGGGCTGTATGAGGAGGAGTGTGGCATCAGGATTGGAGGAAGACTCACTAACAACCTGTGTTATGCAGATGACACACTTTGCTTGCCTAAACTGAGAAGGACCTGAAGCATTTGCTGCAGAAGGTCAAGGACTGTAGTCTGCAATATGGATTGAAGCTCAACATCAAGAAGACAAAGATTCTCACCACTGGGCCGATTGGCAGCGCCATGATAGATGGAGAAGAGATTGAGGTGTTAACACTTTCAGTTTGCTCGGCTTTACAATCAACACTCCTGGCACCAGCAGTCAGGAAATTAAAAGATTATTGCTTTGCGGATATTTGCTGCCAAGGTATTCTCCAAAGTGCTAAAGAGTAATGATATCAGTCTAGGGACCAAGGTGCATCCAGGCCATGGTCTTTGCAATTACTTGTTATGTATCAGAGAGCTGACAATGACTAAGGATGACAGAAGAATTGATGCCTTTGAGTTGTGGTGCAGGAGAAGCATCACAGAGTATGGAGATGGGTATTGCACATGGACCAACAAGAGCACAAATAGGTCTGTCTTGGAGACGGTAAAAACAAGTTTCTCCCTGAAGACTAGGATTTTGAAGCTCCATCTCACATACTTTGGGCATGCAGCCAAGAGGAACCAGTGCTTGGAGAAGGATACCATGCTTGGAAGGGTGGAGGGGCAGCGCAGGAAAGGAAGTCCCCAGAGGAGATGGATTCACTCAGTGATTGGGGTAATGGGAGTAGGTGTGTCAGAGACAATGAAATTGGCTCAAGATAGGGCAGGACTCAGACTATAGTACGTAGGGTCATTATGAGTCAGCGTCGACTCGACAGTACATAACAGCAACAACAACTCCCATCATTGCACCTTGAGGTGGAGAGTGGAGATGTTAGGATCCACCCAGGTAAGATTAGGGGCCTCCAGCTCAGTGTGTGTGTGTGTGTGTGTGTGTGTGTGTGTGTGTGTGTTGTGTGCGCGCACATGCATGAGCGCACGCGCCTTCCCATTTAGAGTCCTTGGGAGAAAGCCACGTACTTGTGTGCTCTGGAACGCGTGGCAGGGTAAGGAGTCACAGCAGACAAGGAAGTGCATGAGTGCAGTGTGTACACACACAGACACACGTAGGCTTACACTAACACAATCATACACAACTCAGACATGTCCTCATGTCTCATACACAGTCATTTCTATCCTTCCATCTCACACACACACACACACACACACACACACACACACACACTCCTGATCTCACTCCTGCTCACTCTCAGACACACACTTATGCACACACACTCTGGCCACTTTCGCAGGTTCTTTGACTGATGTGTGTGTGGACCTGTGTCTGTTCCTTGAATGTCCCTCTCCCTCTTGCCCACCTCACTGCCCTGACACACACACACACGCACGTGCACAGTCACCCTGGCTGCTTGCCCCGTCATCTGGACTGACATGTGTGGACCTGTCTGTCCCTTGGTCGTCCCTCTTGCCCTCACTTGCCTTGCTGCCCTGACATCCGGGTGGCCATACTCAGTGATCTAGTGCCTTTATCTGGCCGTCAGCTGGACTCTGTCATTCCTGAGAGCAAGCCAGGCCATGTCCCTGGCTATGTCTTCCTTGGCCTTAAACACAGCTCTGCAGACCATCTGTGGCCAGTGACGTGTTGACCACTGCCCAGCTGCCAGGCGTCACTGTGGACACTGCACTCCACTCCCACTGTCCTCTAGAGCCAAGGCCTGTTCCCTTCTGATGGACACGGGGATGTGGGCCAAGGCTCTTCTGTGTCCCAAGAAAACAGAGCATCTGGATCAACATCTTGGATGTGGAGCGTGTGCTCATGAGTCATCTGTGCTTGCTGACCGTGACTCCCCTTGCAACCCTGCCACGGGCTCTAGTCCCCACAGCAACACCGACACACAACTGGCCACAGGAGACAACACACTGGCTCTTCCCAGTCCTGCAGCGGCCCTCCACCGGCCCTCCACCAGCCCTCCAGCTGCCCTCCAGCGGCCTTCCAGCCGCCCTCCACCGGCCCTCCAGCCGCCCTCCAGCGGCCCTCCAGCGGCCCTCCAGCCGCCCTCCAGCGGCCCTCCAGCGGCCCTCCAGCCGCCCTCCACCGGCCCTCCAGCCGCCCTCCAGCCGCCCTCCACCGGCCCTCCACCGGCCCTCCAGCGGCCCTCCACCGGCCCTCCACCGGCCCTCCAGCGGCCCTCCAGCGGCCCTCCAGCCGCCCTCCAGCGGCCCTCCAGCGGCCCTCCATCCTCCCTTCACCCGCCCTCCATCCGTCCTCCATCACCTCTCCATCCACCCTCCACCAACCCTCCACCAGCCCTCCAGCAGCCCTCCATCCGCCCTCCAGCAGCCCTCCAGTGAACCTCCTCCAGCTTCCTTAACTCCTTTTCCTGAAGAACTGTGAGCTCTGGGCACCTACACATCCAGGATGCTGCTTTCAGGGGATTCACTGTGTCCACAGGGCTGGGCGGTGCCTGTACTGTCCCCTCCAGGTGCCCAGTGCTGCTTGGAGGCCTCATGCAGCCCACCTTCCCTCCTCACTCCCTCCACCCACACCCTGGACAGCCCCATATGTAGCCCTGGTGGGCAGGCCCAGGAATGACTAGAACCAACAGGCCTCATTCTCAGTGTTCTGAACCAGACGTGTCACTTTGACTCGGGGTATGGGTCCAGAATGATTTGGACAGGGACCTGGCAGGGTCTTGGCATACATACAGTCGCTGCTCACTAAGTACAGACAGGACTCAAATGATTACCACATCATCAGGGAAGCTGGGTGGCTGAAGGGAGGGCTGGCTGGAAGGGCGAGGAGGCTAGGTAGGGGACTGTGTGGAGGGAGGGCAGGGCTAGGTGTATGTCAGGGGTTGGCTCGGTCTTGAAGAGAGTCTGGAAGGGGGTATGGAGGTACTAGGGTCTGGGGGAGGGCTGGAGGATAGGGGCTCTGAGAGAATAAGGGAGGACTGGGAGGATGGAGTCGGGAAATATAAGGGACAGTGTCTGAGAGGACATGGGAAGGTTGTGACAATGGAGAAGGAAATGTGAAGATAGAAGGTCTGGGAGGATGGGTTGTTGTGGAGGATGGGGCGTGTCTGAGAGGATGGGGTGGGGGAGGCGGGAGAATGCAGATCTGGGAGAATACAGGAGGGCTGGGAGGATGGGGGTCTGGAAGAACAAAGTGCTGTGAATTAGCCTTCTTCTGCATTTCTGGGCTTAGCATTCTAGTTTCAAAGTCACTTTAGGAAAGTGCGGTCTGAGTGAGGGCTGGGGTTTGTTGACACTGCTGTGGTCTTGAGCACAGTGAGGGTGGGGGATCCCCAGGGACCAGCCAGGGGAAGCTTCTCCGGCCTGGGAAAATGATGAGTGATCACAGGCCAGACAGGTCAGAAGCCAACAGCTGAGCAGGAAGTATGCCGTCCTCCTGTGTCCCCATAAATACTGTCGGTGCCCTCAGCTGCCTAGGCTCCCATCTCATCCTAGTGGGTTGCCAGAGGGAAATATAGATCTGGGAGGTATAGATCCACCTAACTGTGACACTTACCACCACCAGAGTGTCATCATCACCATTATCATTACTACTACCACCACCACTGTAAGCACCACCACTACCATCATCACCATGACTCCACCATCACCATCACCATGGCCATCATTATCACCATCACTATCACCACCATGACCTCATCATCACCATCTCTATCATCATAACACCATCATCAGCACCATCATCACCATGGCCATCATCATTATCATCTTCATCATCACCATGACCTCATCACCACCATCACTATCATCGCCATGACCTCATGACCACCATCATCACCATCACAATTTTCATCATGTCCATCATCATCATCACCATGACCACTACCATCAACATTTCACACATATGCGCTCACACAACACACAAGAAACATGTTTTGTTGAGTGGTCTCTAGTGCACTCTGGGAATCTCCAAGAACCTTAGCCCAGTTTTTATTTCTAGGCTACAAGTACCCACAAGGAAGAGAAGGAATCTTCTAGAAGGAGGAGTCTGCTACAAAACATACAATAGGACACAAGGCAGAAAATTTGTCCTTCCTCTCATCCTTCGTGTATGCAGCAGACACGTCCTGTGATTCACAAGGTGTCAGGAAGGGGAGGCCCCCAGCCAAGACCTCCAGGGCAGAGATCAGTCATGGCAGCTCTGCACAACCACATCCCATATAGAACATGCACTAGCCCACGTTTCACTCACTCACCCACTCATTCATTCAGTTATCTACCTTTTCATTCACTCATTTGTTCACCCGCTGCTCATCCATTCACTCCCTCCTTCACCTTTTCATTCACTCATCCCATTCACTCACTCCATTCACTCCCCACCTTTTCACTCGCTCACTCATTGATTCACTCCTTTATTCACTCACTCACTCATTGATTTACTCACTCACCTCTTCACTCACTCACTCATTGATTTACTCACCCACTGACTCGTTGATTCACTCACTCATGTACCTTTTCACCGGCTCATTGATTCACTCCTTTATTCACCCATTCACCTCTTCACTCACTCATTGATTCACTCACTGATTCACTCACTCATGTACCTTTTCACTCGCTCATTGATTCACTCCTTTATTTACCCATTCACCTCTTCACTCACTCACTCATTTGTTCATTCACTGACTCATTTGCTCACTCACCCATTCATTCAGCACTGGCCTTGTACATCCTTCTTATGGTGAATCTGTGTGGGGAGCTGGAGATTCCCAGCAATTCAGAGCTGACCCTGGCCTCAGGGATCTTGTAGACCCTGGGGACTGACCATGCCAGTCATTACTGACCAGGCTCAGTTGTCTCAGCTGAGGGGTGGAGATGTCATGGTGCCTGGGTCAGAGGTGGGCAGGGAAAGGGACAGGCAGAAAGGGATGACCAAGGTCACACAGAATGTGACACAACTCAAACACGGTGATGACAGTGATGGCTGCTGGCTCTACGGCACTGACAAGGACTAGTACCCTCGAAGCCCAGCAGCTGCTGGCTCCACAGCACTCACTGACAGGGGCCACGCATCTGGGCTCTCGGGGGCTCCAGGGCAAAGGAGCCCCCACCACAACCGGTTCTCACACCAGGGTCAGCCTCTGGGGCCAAAGGGGGCTGGGCTCTGGGTGGAGTGGTCTCAGCTGTGCTTTCAACCCCACAGCTGTCCCTCTGGGCTGACTCTGGTCTGGGTGTGATTCACTTGTAGCAGCCTCCATGTGGGTGACAGCAGAGCTGTGAGCAGGTCCTGCCAGGGGCCTGATAAGAAGCCAGCCCTGAGCGATGCCTGCACTTTTGCAGACCTCGCTGTGAGCAGAGGGGGAGACACAGGGACCAGGACCAGCTGAGGTGGGAGTGTTCAGTGTCTGCACCCCAGGCAGCCTGCCCGTGGCATGAGGCTCAGCGTGGTTCCTGCTCCAGCGAACTCGGGCAGGATGGTGAACCAACTCAGGGTCCAGCAAAGGTCAGCATGAGGCCAGCACCAGCAAGCAGTATACTTCGTTCCTACTTCATCAGTGTCCCCCCGCCACAGAGCAGTGGGCCCTCTGTCCTTGATGACGTCACAGAGCTGATGGAACCCTGTCCTGGCTGAGCCTGGGGGGCCTGGCAGGAGGGCCTCTGGCTGAAGTCAGTTCTTCACTGGAGTCGATACGAGGCTGTGGGCAGGGTGCAAACACCAAGTCATCAGGCCACACTAAATCACCACTGGGCTGTGGTATCAGAGCCCAGAGCCAAGTCAGCCATGGCCAGTGACCATGGCAGGGGAGTGGGAAGCAAACCTGGAATGACCCTGGGTCCCCGGCAGCATCTGATGACACAAGAGTTCCAGGCCAGGGACCAAAGGCAACTTTCACCCTAGTGGAAACCTGAGGACACAGAACTTCTGGGACAGGGACACAGGGTGCCATCCACCCCAATGGGGACCTGAAGACAAGGCACTTCAGAGTCAGGGACCAGTTCCCTCCAGCCCAGCGGCTGCTGGCTCTACGGCACTTACTGACAGGGACCACCCAGCTGGGCTCTCTGGGGGCTCCAGGGAAAAGTAGCCCCTACCACAACTGGTTCCCACACCAGGGTCAGACAGAGTCAGCCTCTGGGGCCAAAGGTGGCTGGGCTCTGGGTGGTCTCAGCTGTGTTGTCGACCCCACAGCTGTCCCGCTGGGCTGATCCTGGTCTGGGCGTGATTCACTTCTGGCAGCGTGTGGACTGTTATGAGACTGTCCTAGGCCACTAGATACTGGCAGAGACATCCCCACCCCCAACCATCTTATAATGCAGAGCCCTGGACCCTTGGGTCTAGCCCACTTCAGCCCCATGTTGGACAGACACACTGATGCCCAATAGTTCAGCCTGCTCTTGCCCCACAGCTACTTCATGAGGGCAGAGAACAGGACAGAGCAGGGCTCTGGGGGAAACAGGCCTGTGAGGATACCCACAGGGTCCCCCATAGGGGCATCGGAGGCCAGGGCTGCCCGACAGCCTGCTGTGACAGTGTTTCTAAGCACTGGACTCCATCCAGGGCTCTACTGGAACCTGTGTCCTTAGGGAAGGATCCTGGGGGCACACTGCTGCTGGTTACTGGTTACATGTATGAAAACAGAAAGGTTGGCAGTTCAAATCCACAGCCACTCTGAGGGGGAAGGTGCAAGCTTGCCTCCCACTGGGGTGCCAGGAGCCAGGTCTGACTGGACAGCATGGTTTAGGGGTGCTCCTGGCAGGGGAGGCCTCTGTTACAGAAAGTTTTCACTGCCTGCCCAGCCTAAGGGGCCCCGTGTGGGGATGAAGGATCGAGCTGGTATCAGGGGCCTGGTGGTGCGATGGGTTACACACTGTGCTGCTAAGTGAACCCACCAGCCGCTCTGCGAGAGAAAGACCAGAGTCTCTTCTGTAAGATTTATAGCCTCGGACACGCAGCTGGACTCGGTCCTCTGGGGACTGATCACATGCGTCCTGGAGGCAGGGAGCCCGGGAAGCACTGGGTGGGCGCAGGTCCTGACAGGAAGCCCACCAGAGAGAAGATGTCTGTGCTTGAGCCGAGGAATCCCAGTGGCCCCCCATCCCCGGAAGACGGGCACTGCTCAGCACCCCAGGAGGACGCTCCCCTCAGCCACCCTCCCCCAGCTGGATACTCCCCTCAGTCCCCCCAGGAAGACCCTCCTGGGTTGTCCTTGCAAAGGTCTGGTCAGTGAAACACGGAGCCCATTCCAGGGCAAGCGTCTTCCTAGCTCCTCAGAATGTGCAAAGTTCTGATTACAAAAATATTTTTCTGAATTAAAAGCAGTATATTGTCCAGGGGTTTGCCCAGTTCCTTGTCACTGGGGAGTCCTGCCAACCCCAGGCACGTGTGCTGAGCCGGGTGGAGGGGACAGCAGCCAGGCTGAGTGCGAGGCATTCACACAGCAGTGACCTCCTGGGGTCCTCCTGTGCCTGACGTGTCATCTGAAGGAGGGAGCCAGGGACGAGCATTACAGCTTTGGCTTCAGGCTCTGCTCGACCGGCTTGTTGGCGGTAAACTCGGTCCACCAGGAGGGCCGCTCCAGCACCTGGCTTCCCTGGAGGACAGCGGCCCACAGGTTCTGGTAGAGCTGGAATGACAGATGATAACCCGGTGACCAATGGCCTTCAAACGCTCACCCACCCCTCAAGTTGCCCGACAGCCGGAAACGTTCTCGGTGGAGTCTCAGGAAACCGTAGCAATTTCTGCTGCCTCTAAACTTTTCAATTTGAGGGTAGAAAATGTGAGCCGTTATAAAACCCCAAGAAACATGCCGATAGGCCAAGCCGCCCCTTGGCCCTCTGTCCAGGGTCCCTGTAACACTGTGAAGGACGCGTGGACAGCAGGGATTTCTGTGCATCTGTCCGCTGCATGCCTGGGAAGCTGTGTGCATGCTGCTTCTGCGCCTGGGGAGTGCAGGCCAGCCTTGCCCTGTGGCCCCTGGACACGAGGCCAGCGTGCAGGCCGGCTTACTGTTCACTCTCCTTCCTGGCCCCAGCAGCAGGAGTGGGCAGGCCCCCACAAAGCCCTCACCACCTCCTCCCAAAATGTCATTGCAGCTCACCAGAGACCCAGCTCAGGTGATGCAGCCCAGGTCACTGTCCACACAACACAAGTTTGTGTGTGGGGGGACCCACCTGTAAAGTGTGTGCACAATGGAACCAATGTCTGGGCAGGACCTCCCTCAGCTTGACACCTAGGCCTTGCTCCCAGGTCACTGGGCATCTCTGACTGGGGTCTCCTGGCTCTGGATCAAGTCTAACCCATGCTGACAGTGTCCCCCCATGGGGTGGTCTATACCCCTACTCTGACCATGTCCCCCATGGGGTGGTCTATAACCCCAAGCTGACTGTGTTCCCCCTGGGGTGCTCTGTAATCTGATGCTGACCATGTACCCCCCATGGGGTGGTCTGTAGCCCCAAGCTGACCATGTCCCCCATGAGTTGCTCTGTAGCCCCAAGCTGACCATGTCCTCCCTGGGGTGTTCTGTACTCCAATGCTGACTGTGTCCCCCCTGGGGTGGTCTCCAGGAGGCAGGGTCCCAGCATCTGAGGGCCCGTGGCTCTCTCAGGGGCAGCTCCTTCCAGCTGTTGTGGGTAATTTGGGACAGTCTGGCCAAGGGACACTAGTTATTGAATCATGCAGCGAGGGACGTCTGAGGTGGAGTGACCGAAGCATCTGACCACTAAGCAAGAGGGCAGTGGTCTGACCCACCAGAGGTTCTTCGGAAATGATGAGGTGCCCTCTTCCTGTGAAGATTTCCCTCCAGCCCAGTTCCTCTGAGTCAACCCAACTCTGATTAGTGTCAGAACGCTTGAAATCTGGCTCTTCTAGGCACTGTGTTAGCCCCACTGGGGTCAGGGTCTCACAAATCATCAACACCTGGGAGACGGGGGTGGAGAGGCTGGGAAGATGCTGTGAGAGATGGGGGTGGAGAGGCTGGGAAGATGCTGTGAGAGACGGGGGTGGAGAGGCTGGGAAGATGCTGTGGGAGACGGTGGTGGAGAGACTGGGAAGATGCTGTGAGACATGGGGGTGGAGAGGCTGGGAAGATGCTGTGAGAGACGGTGGTGGAGAGGCTGGGAAGATGCTGTGGGAGACGGGGGTGGAGAGGCTGGGAAGATGCTGTGAGAGACGGGGGTGGAGAGGCTGGGAAGATGCTGTGAGAGACGGGGGTAGAGAGAAGGCTGGGAAGATGCTGTGAGAGATGGGGGTGGAGAGGCTGGGAAGATGCTGTGAGACATGGCGGTGGAGAGGCTGGCTTTGCTTGCTGGTTTGTAACTGCTCTGAGATGAAGTTTGCTGGACACCAGAGACTTCTTGCATTCATGCTCCTGAACTGATCCAGGACTTTGACTGAGGAAGCGTGTCTTGCTGTTAACCTGGCTTGGGACTGCTGGACTAAACCTGGACTTGTACTGGTGGTATTCTTTGCCTCCCCCACTCCCTGACCCATCGCTCTAATAAACCCCACAAATGTGAATAAAGTGTGTGAGTCAATTTGCAATGAACACTGGACGCAGGGATTGGTAGAAACGGGTGCAGGAGCCTGTGGGGTAGTGTGTCTGGCCAAGCAGCTCAATGAGTCACAGGTGACTCGATGGCACATAACAACAACAAGCGATACCACTGACAGGGAACGTTCCCCTTTACGAAGTGGGCAGAAGTCAGACTCGGTCACCCCCACTGTATCCACTCCTTAACCAGGGACCTTTCGTGACCGTCTGCCAGGTCTCTGAGGCGGTCAAGGAGAATGCAGAGTGCCGGCTTTGAACGGCTGGTCTTTGCGTTAACAGCCCAGCACCTGACAGGCTACCTCACCAGGGCCTTGGACGCCCTGTGGGCAGTCTGCTTTGACCTATTGGATCCTGGAGTTGGAATGATCAAGGGCCTGGTTTGCCCTGGTTACTGTGCAAACGGATGCAAAACATGGGGTGGAGTGGGCTTTGGGGAGGAGGTGAGGTGAGGGGAGTGGGCGACTGTGCCCAGGTGTCCCTCCTGAGGGTGGGTGGTCACCACCACTTCATACAGCGGGCATTGGCACTGCGCCTGCATGCGAGCTCTCTGTTGGCCTGATCCACAGGAGTTAGCCGAGGGGGACAAGTGGACTGAGGCCCCAGAGGTGGCTGGGAGAGGAGAGGTACCCGTCTTCACCCATGTTCTCCAGATCCCTGACAGTCCTGGGAGACACTGGGGGCCCTGGTCTCAGACGTGCAGCTTGGCTCTCGGCTCGGAATGGCCTCAGCACCTCTGCATCCCCAGCTGCCCCCCTGGCTGCCCTTCCCTGTTCCCCCAGCTGCCCCCTCGGCTGCCCTTCCTCCTCCCCAAGCACCCCAGCTGCCCCTTGCAAACCCCCAGCTCCCACATGCTGCCCCTGTGGCTGTCCTCCCAGCTGCATGCTGCCCCCGCCGAGCCTGAGGGGGTGTTGTCTGCTCACCTCGCCATCAGACTTGCCAATCGGAGAATCCAGGACAAAGTCAGAAGGGGCCAGCACGTCCACCAGGGCAACGGCATCATCTTTCAGCTGTTTGGAAACAAACCACACACACTTAGCAACCAGGAGTCACCGTGGTGACCACAAGCAACAGAGCCTCAGCATGGCCGCCGCTCAGACCTGCTGGTCAGCTGAGCCGCGCAGGGCCCATCACCGTCACCCAGCCTGAGGGGCCCGGGGCACGTGCTACCCTAGCCCAGCCTGTGGTTACTGTCTACTTGCCCCACATAGGCCTCCTCCAGGGCGACAGAGTGAGCTCCCCAACCAGCATCTGCCCCCCACCCCCATCTCCTTGGCATTCACTGGCTGAGACACCCCCTGGAAGGCATGCGGGCCCTGGGGGAGCCTAAAGCCCAGTCTGAAGGCCGGCCCATCCATTAGCCGAAGTGCCAGTTTGGTGTGACACACACGTCACTCAAGGAGACTCCCCGAGGCTTCTCAAACAGCAGCTGCTTTCTTTTAAAGAAGGATTTCCAATGGTGAGGCTCACACCAGCCCCTCGGGGGGCGGGGCGGGGGACAATTGTGATGTTGGAGCTTAGGTGGGCACAGCCAGCCCTGGGCAGCCAGAGTGAGCAACCCACCACCCTGGCTGGGCTGTTCTCAGAACACATGTTCGCGTGCCCTGATGGCCACCCACCTCTGTCCCCGGGTCATCATGGGACCACAGGATGACTGTGACCATTGGCCTGTGCTAGCAGACAGGTGTGCTGAGCAGTGAGACGGGGAAGAGGTGCTGTGTTTTATCAACAGTGATCACCTGCACCATTACACGTTTTAAAAAGCGACTGTGTGTGCACTACAGCTGTGCGTACAATGAGACCATCTGGGTCACAGCTGTGCGCACAACTACACCATCAGTGTCTCAGCTCTGTGTACAATGACACATCAGTGTCACAGCTGCGTGTATACCAACAGTGCCCCAGCTGTGTGTACAATGACACCATCAGTGTCCCAGCTGTGTGTACACCATCAGTGTCCCAGCTCTGTGTACAACACATCAGTGTCCCAGCTGTGTGTACACCATCAGTGCCCCAGCTGTGCATACAACACCATCAGTGTCCCAGCTGTGTGTACAATGACACCATCAGTGTCCCAGCTGTG
>NW_006399879.1:7285414-7286721 GCF_000299155.1 Elephantulus edwardii | reverse complement strand
GTACAATGACACCATCAGTGTCTCCACTGTGCATACAATGAGACTGTGCAAGCATGACCATGTGTGCACACGGCAGCTGGTCACACATGTGCATCACAGCTGTGTACACGAGACTGTGTATACATGTACACATGACCATGCACATACATCACAGTTGTGTGAACAAAGACCACACACGTGACCTTGTACATGTGCTGCAAGTGTGCACACGTGTTACTGTCATGTGAGCCATGAAATTGCACCCATGTGGCCAAGTGTGGATTATATCTCTGTGCACAACGAGACACATGAGCCCTACAGCTGAAGTGTGCAGTGAGATTGTGTACACGTGACTGTATTCATGCACTGCGGCTGTGCACACAAACACACATGTGCTTTTACAGCTGTGTGCATCAGGGGACAGTGTGCATGTGATGTGTGTGCACTGCTGCCACGCACACATGTGACCATGTACATACAAGCAAGTGGCCCACATGTGACCGTGTGTCCATCCGGTAACCATGCACACCACGCCTGTCTGCCCCCGTGGCTGTGCGTGCTGCTCTAAGCCAGGAATGAGTGGGGATGCTGAAGGCACAGGGACTCACACAGGCACACACTGCACTGTGAGCCCCAGGGTGGAAAGGAGAAGCTGATGGCGCTCACCATCACCCCAGGCAGGGACAGCTCTGGGACCCACAGTGGTCATGCCTGGATGGAGGCCACCAGCCTGGGACTCCTGACATTAAGTCTTTCACAAACTGGAGGTGTGGGGGGCCCTGTGAGGGGTCTATGGGCACCAGCGGCCATGCACACACATGGGACCGAGTGGCCACTGTCAAGCCAGGCCCCACTTTCTCACACTTGAGAAGTAGCAATGCCTCACAGGGCACAGCACACTGTCAGCATGAACCTTGCACCTGGGAGACCAAACACCCTGGACAGCTGCCCCGAGGGACTGGGTTCCCTGAGGAGCTCACCTTCCATGGGGCTCTGGAGCCCCCTCAGGGTCTCAGGGTCTGTCTGTCAGGGACACTCCCACAGTCCCCACAAAGTGGAATGGCCACTATGGGTCCCAGGGCCAAACACCTACACACCCCACTCCTGGTCCTCCCACTGTCTCTCCAGGGTGTAAGAGCGCATGGGGACAGAGGTGTGAGGCCATGTGGGGATCGATGCTGAGGTCACACAGGAGGGCGAGGAGCACAGAGGGGTCATGTGGGAGCACGGAGAGGGAGCACGGAGGTGAATGGGATGTGGGAGGACAGGAGCGGGAGCACGGAGGTGGACGGGATGTGGGAGGACAGGAGCGGGAGCACGGAGGTGGA
>NW_006399879.1:7249913-7285291 GCF_000299155.1 Elephantulus edwardii | reverse complement strand
GGATGTGGCACACACGCAGGTGAGAGGACTCACCTGGGAGCACAGGTCCAATATGGTGTTATTGAGCATTTTACCCGCTTGCTCGCCAGAGAAGTAGCCGCCTGTGAGAGGAGAGAACGGTCACATGGAGTCTGTTGTGCTCCCAGCACGCTGTCCTCCTGTGGGGGCTCACTCTGTTTGTGGCACATCCCCAGTCCCCACCTGGCCAGCCAGCACTGTGGCCTCTAATAGAGAGCCAGATACAAGTGGGCTGGGGCTGGAACAGGGGTCAGGACTAAGGCTCGAGCCCAGGCCTCCCTCCCAGGAGGACGGTCAGAAAGTAAGGATGGTTTGCTGGTGACAGTCCCCCCCAGGTGAGATGCAGGGCTGCTGGGCTCCCCCCTGAGGCCTGGGGGTGACACTGAGGTGAGGGGTAGGGTGGCATGCAGTGTACGGGACCTGCGGCCTCAGCGCCCAGGGCAAACCTCGCTGTCTGACACAGCTGTGCTGGACACTGTCTGGTTCGGGCCAGCTGGCGGGGAGAAGGGCACTTGGTCAGGGTGAACTAAGGAGGCTCCTTGGAGGCATGCAGTGTCCCCCCAGCAGTCTAGTATCATAGTGGGGGGTGCTCTGCTCTTCCTAGAACCCAGCACTCAGAAGTCCTTGCTGAACTAACTGGGAAACTGACTTCAGAGGGGCCTCGAGGAGCCCATGGGACAGAGGTGGGGCCACTGCAGTCCCATCCTGGGTTCTGCAATCTGTGTCTTCTTGTGGGGTCTTCACTGAGAAGTGAGCTCTGGTGTGATCCTGCTCCTCTAGCCATCAACAGGGGTCAGCAACCCCGCAGGTGTGTGTGTAGATTATTAAACACCTGCTCTCAGGAGGACCTCCCCTAGCACAGATGGGGACGTGAACACCCTCCCCCGGCGAGGATGGGGGTACACCCTCCCCCGGCACAGATGGGGGCGGTGAACACCGTCCCCAGGTGAGGATGGGGGTACACCCTCCCCCGGCACAGATGGGGGTGGTGAACACCCTCCCCCAGCATGGATGGGGGCAGTGAATGCTTTCTCCCAAGGGGAATGGGGATCAGTAAACACTTCCTCCAGCGGGAACAGGGCCAGTAAACACTCCCTCCCAACAGGAATTTGGATTGATGAACACCTTTTTTGGGGGGGGGACACGACACAGGGATTAGTAAACACGTCCTTCAGCAGCAACGGGGTCAGAAAACACCCTCTCCTAGTATGGACGGAAAGGGGACCAGTGAACACTCCAGCAGGGAGGACGAGGCTCAGCAAGCCCCCTCCCAAGGGTGATGGGGATTAGTAAGCACCCTCTCTCAGGAGGACCTCCCCCAGTGGGAATGGGGACCAAACGTTCTCTCCCAACAGGAATGGGGATCGGTGAACACCTTCCCCTAGGGGGGATGGGGTTAGTAAACACATGAGAAGTCAATTCACCAACATCACACTGGAGAAGATGGGCTCCCCAAGTAAAGGCACCCTTAGTTCCCTCTTACAGCAATTCTGGGGAGATGTGAAGGGAGGAGGGTTCCCCAGGGAGCACCGGGAGGGAGGAAGTGGCCTCACCTTGGTAGAGAACGGCCATGTGGGGGCTCAGGGACCACAGGGCGTAGAGTGCACTGAGCCGGCCCAGCACTCCCCGCAGCGAGGGTGGGACGCTTGGGTGCCGGGTGAAGTCATGGAACCGCTGGGCCACCGTCAGCTCCATGAAGGCCAGGGCCAGCGAGCGGCAGTAGTACACCTGGAAAGGACAAAGGTCATGGTCAGAGGGATGCAGTGAATACTTGAAACACACAGGACATAGTGAGAGGGACTCAGCAGACACACAAGTGACACAGTGACTGGGGCTGCAGTGGGCATGAGAGGCCCACACTGCAGCTGGAGAGGCTGGGCGGGCATGGCCGCCCGTGATTCTATGGCCTGGCAGTTAGGATGTGGTCATTCCTCCAGTGGGCATGTCACCGTGACCTTGATGAGATCTGACACGGTGTTATCCCCTCTGTGGTGAGAGCACATGGAAGGAGTTTTGTTAGGGGAGTGGTCTGCCTGAAACATTACGATGTGGCCATTCTGACAGCTCACTTGCTCTTTGCTAGATCAGGATCTAGACCCTGGCTTGTTTCCAGCTGGCCTCCAGTTCTGTGGACTTGAGTCTGTGGCCTGCGGGATTGTCCACTGATGCTGGATTCTCCAGCCTCCAAACCAGCAGCCTGTCCACCTGGCTCACCAGGCTCCACAGCTGCGTAAACCAGAAGCAGCTTCTACCCGGGCATCTGAGCCTCAATATGCAACTGCCGGCTGGACGGGGACAGGAGCTACTTCCCTGAGATGAACGTCTCCTTCTTCCCTCTTCTCCTCCGTCCCTTCCCCTCCCTCCCCCGTCACTGTCCTGTCCCATCTGCACCATCTCAGGCACACTCAGCCTCCTGGTGCATCACTGGTCAATCCACCTCGCTGGGGGTCTTCCCCTCCTTCACTCCCCCTCCCCTTTTCCAAGCATGATGTCTGCTCTAAGGAACAACCTCTCCTCGCAACACACCCAAAGGACAGGAGACGGAGCCTCACCAACTGGTTCCAAGGTGCACTCTGGCCACACCTTCCTTCTCCAAGACGTATCTGTTCGTTCTTTTAGCTGTCCATAGGATCTTCAATGCTCTTCTCCAACAACACAGTTTAAAGTGATCAGTTCTTCTTCCGTTATTCTTAGTCAGTGTCCATCTTTCAGACACATAGCAAGTGATTGAAAAGATCATGACCTGAATCAGGTGCACCTTTGTCGTCTAACTGACATCATTGCTCCTCAATATTTTGGAGATGTTCCTGAGCGCGGCCTTTCCCAGTGAAGTATGTGTCCTGATCTCCTGTTAGTACCACGTGTACTGACTGTGGATCCAAGTAAGACGAAGACATTGACCACCTCCATGCTTTCTCCATCCATTTTGATGGTGCTTATTGGTCCAGTGGAAGGTGGTTTTGTTTTATGTTGACATGCAATCCACATTGAAGGGTGTAGTCTTTTGTCTTCTGCAGCAAGCACTTCAAGTCTTCTACAAACCCATAATAAACACATTTTCAGAAATAAGAAGGAATGGGAAACTTGGTGGAGATCAGGGCTCTCTGGGGAGTCCTGGGGACGAAGTTTGTAGGAATTTGCACTGCGAACCCAGAAGCTACGCCTCTTCTGGTGATTCAAATCCACGAGTAGCTACAGGAGAAAGAGGGGTGATCTCCTCCTGATGGGCCAGGGCCTTGGGAGTCCCGTGCCTGGACAGCAATGAGTATTTTCATAGGTAAAGGTTACACAGCATGATCAATGCATGAAGACCACCCAGTCAGACTGGTTACACAGCATGATCAATGCATGGAAACCATCCAGACGTGAATGGTGTTGAACCAGCAAATGAGTGTGTGTGTGTATGTGTGTGTGTGTGTGTGTGTGTACAACCTAACAACATCCAATCTAGGAGGCCTGAGAGAGGATGCTGCTTGGGCTCGTCCACTGGCAGGCATGCCCTCAGACCTTGAAGCCCCTCAGCCTCGTCCTACTGGACATCATCTCAAAAGGGGGCTTCTGGGTGTTCAGGTACCTTTTTACTTTGGGGGGCAGAATTCCCATTGCAATGGTAGTTGTCATCAAAGCACCTCCCAGGCCCAGGAGACTCCACATCTGAGAGCAGCTCTGCTCTTCAGGGCGAGGACAAGTTTGCTCTAGTGAGAGGGTGGCTCCACGCCAGGGTGAGGAGGATTCCACCCAGATGTGAGGAGGACTCTGCTCCCAGGTGAGCACGTACACCTCCAATGACACATCTGCTCTCACACACACAAACATCCATGCATGTGCACACCACACACGCCCCAGGGCCCGGCATCGCCAGTGCAGACTCTGGGCCGTGCAATGAGTCTCCGTCAGTGCTGGTCCCCAGCCAGGCTGAACATCTGTGTTTTCACATCAGCTTGTCGGCCCTCCTCCACAGGCAGCCCCGTGGGATTCTCTGTCTAGCGTCTGTCTGTCTTCCGACTGTTTACGGCGTCTGTCGCTGCTGAGGCGTGTCTAACCCCCCCCTCGCCCTGTGCTGATGGCTTCTTTTCCGTTTGCAGCTCCCGGGCTGTTTCCGGTGGGCCCTGGGAAGGCTGCCCCACGCTGGGGTCATGGAAACCTTCTCCGATGGCATCAGCCTGGGAAGGAGGGAAGGAGCGGCCATCCCCCCTAGATCTCTGAGAGGCCCAGATGGGCCCCCACAGGGGAAGACACTGAACAAGGCAGGCCAGCCCCTAGCCTCCTGACTGGATAGCTGGCTGGGCGGTGAGGGGCCATGGTGGACTGTCACCCCTAGTGACCAGGAACAGGGAAGTCCTCGCTGTTGGAGCAGCAGGGCTCACTCTGAAAACCCTCCCTGGCTGTTCCTGGCCTGGTGGTCATTAGGACATGTCCAGGCAGGGCTTGGTTTAGACCCCACTGCTGCTGACGGCTGACATAACTTAAGCTTCCAGTTTCTCTGACCACAGCGCCTCGTGGCCTGTTTCAATGACCATGAACCGGCTGTAGTCAGGACTAACACCCTGGTTTCCATGTCTAGAGGTCAGGCAGGGCTGACCTTAACACCAGCTCCAATGACCATAAGTTGGGCATAGTCAGGCCTAAGTCCCAGCTTCTATGCCCATGGGCTAGGCAGAGCTGACTGTAATGTCCAGCTTCGGTGACCACAGGTCAGACAATGCTAGCTTCCGTGGGCACAGGCCAGGCAGGGCTGACCTTAACACCCAGCTCCAGTGACCACAGGCCAGGCCGCATCAGGCTACCCAAGTACAGTGTCCACCTCTGGACAGCTCACTGGTCCCAAGACCGTCACACCCATGGACAAGGAGGTCATGTGACCGACTGCCAAGCTGCCCCACCAGGACCCTGGCCACAGTGGACGTGGGCACAGTGAGCAGTTCGGGCTGGGGGCAGCTCGGACGTGGGGCAGCCCAGGAGTGGGGAAGCTCAGACGGGGGGGGGCAGCTCGGGCCAGGAGGCAGCTTGGCATGAGGCAGCCCAGGAGGGGGTCAGCTCGGACGAGGGGCATCTTCAGCGTAGGGCACCCTGGAGGTGGGGCAGCTCAGGTGGAGGACAGCTCGGCGTGAGGCAGCTCAGGCAGTGGAAGCTCGGGTGTGAGGCAGCCTGGGTTGGGGGCAGCCTGGGTGGGGGGCAGCCTGGGTGGGGGGCAGCCCGGGGGTGGGGCAGCTTGGGCGAGGGGCAGCTCGGACGTGGGGCAGCTCAGGTGCAGCCAGCCCTACCTGGCAGTTATTCCTTGCGTCAAAGTCACTGTGGCCTAAGCTTTTCTCCCGGGTCAGCTTCTGGTTACTCTCCCGCAGCAGGTAACAGACCAGCCACCTGTACGCCGCCAGGGTCACTTGCAAACAGGAAATGAAAAGTGTGAGGACGCAGTGGCCAGCAGGTGCCCAGCACATGCCCCAGAGGGGGAGGGACACTGCCCAGCGGGGTGTGGGTGTTTCCTGCTCTGGGAAACCCTGGTTGTTCTAAAAGCAGAGACTACGTGTGCACAGTCTTACATAGAAACGCACGGACTTACACACGTAGTGACACGGATACAGAGAGCTGCCCACAGAGACACATTACAGACCCACAAGTGCACAGTGACTCAGGCAGATGGGGTCACACACGTGCACACAGGCACACACACACACAGACAGGTACTGGTGCGGAGCTCCACCAGCTGGTCAATCTCTGGCCTTCTGGGCAGCGTCCGGGTGGTGAGAAGTGGCCCTGTGCCGGCCCCACCTGGTGGCCTGTGCCAGCAGTCCAGGCGACCCAGATGACCAAGCCGCTTGCACAGCCTCTCCCTGTGGCATGGTGCCTCCTGGAGGTGAGGTGGGGCCCAGTGTCCAGCGCCCCCGGTACACTCACCCTCAGTGTCCCAGCCGTCCTGTTCCCGGGGGACACGGAAGCGCTGACTGAGGATGTCCTCATAGGCTTCCAGGAAGTCGGTGGTCTTCAGGGGGCTTTTGAAGTGAGCTCCATCTAGGATGAATGGTCCAGAAGGGTGTGTGAGCGATGGAGAGACCACACAACACAGAGCCCAGGGGCAGGCAGCACGTTGTCCCTATGGGCTGACCCAGCGTCCCACCCCAACTCGCTGTCCCCTCCAGAGGTCTCCATCTGCCCAGGGAGAGAACACAGAGCTGGGAGCAGGGGATGGAGGAGGGGAGGGCGAGAGGAAAGGAGAGTCCCAGGGAGGGAGCAGGGAGAGTGCAGTTATGACGTGGGGACCTCAGTGAAAGACGTACATGAGTGGTGGAACTTTCACCCAAATCACAAAAAGTTTGAAAAGAAAAAAAGAAGTTCCTTTCTGCAAACAGGCTGTGAATCTTCAGACCCAGGGCGCTGGGGGAGGCGGCCCTTCAGATCCCTCATCCTCTCCTGAGATCCACTCAGGCCCCTTGCTGACTTCCTGAACCCTGTTCTGAGCCCCTGGGGCCCCTTGGCTGCCAGTCTCACCTCACAACTCCCTTCTATGCTCAAGGCCTCCTTTCTGAACTATGACACCCATCACAAGCCCCAGGGAACCCCTCACCAGGGCTTCCTCACCTCAAACTCACCCTCTTCCTGAACCACCTCTCACCCAACTCCTCCTCACCCCTGACCCTTCCTTACCTTTGACCCCTCCTCACCTTGACTGTTCCTCATTTCTGACCCTTCCTGAACCCGACCACTCTGTGTCTAAGACTCCCCCTCCCCCTGGACCCCCTCCTCCTCGGGCCCCCCTCACGCTCGGGCCCCCTCACCCAGGGCCCACCCTCACCCTGGGCCCCCTCCCTCTGGGTCCTCTCCTCCTGGGTCCTCTCCTCCCAGATCCTCCTCACCCTCAGCCCTCGTCACCCTGGGGCTCCCTCACCCTGGGCCCCCTGTCACACTGGGCCAACTCCCCCTGGGCCCCGTCACCCTGGGCCCCCTGTCACCCTAGGCCCCCTCCCCCTGGGCCCCCTCCCCCTGGGCCCCCTCCCCCTGGGCCCCCTCACCCTGGGCTCCGTCACCCTGGGCCCCCTGTCACACTGGGCCAACTCCCCCTGGGCCCCGTCACCCTGGGCCCCCTGTCACCCTGGGCCCCCTCCCCCTGGGCCCTCTCCTCCTGGGTCCTCCTCACCCTCAGCCCCCGTCACTCTGGGCCCCCTCACCCCGGGCCCCCTCACCCCGGGCCCTCTCACCTTGGGCCCTGGACGCCAGGAGCCCCAGCAGGTAGTTGCTGGTCTGCTGCAGCAGCACGTTGTTGTCCCCCTCATAGGTGCAGTTGGGGTCATTGTCCTCACGGAGTTCCCCCAGGCGGTTCACTGCAAGAGGGCACCTCAGTCAGGAACTGCTGGAGGCCACCACTGCTGTCCACGTCCACCTGTCCTGGCTTGGCACACTGACTGTGGCCATGGACACAGTGCCCATCTGCTGTCTGCCCCAGGATTCTGGGCGGTGCCCGTACCCCACAAGGACACATGGCGGGGACCCAGTGACTGTGTGAGTCTCAGGAACCAGCCTTGTTCCACCAACGCCAGCACTACAGACCCCCTGGGCACCAGTGCCCGCTGACCACCTCAGAGAAGGAGTCTGGTGATGTGACACTTCACACTGAAGGCTGGTAGTTCAAACCCACCCACCGCTCCCCAGTGGGATGCCTCCTGGGAAGAGTTACAACCTGGTTAATCTCATGGGGGGTCGCTGTGTGATGGGATCTACTCCAGAGCTCTGGGCCTTTGGTTTTTGGTAACTACATAAAAATCTGTATTACCTAAAACCCCATTCAAGACTATCTTCATGACTGGAAACGTGTTGACAAGATGAGGGTTAAGGTTGGTAAGCAAGGCAGTGAGCAGGCGGCCGCACGCAGGGAGCGCCACCCCCATGCCAGCCCCCCAACATCCTGGACAGCTCTTCCCTGTAACTGAAACCCAGGGGCGGCCGAAGCTCCTTGCCTGCCATCTTCACGCCCGGCCAGCACTCTCCCTCATCCCAGGCTGTCCACAGAGGACGCTCGCTTAGCTTCTCCTGACCTTCCTCTGGATAACCATGGCAACTCCCCGGGCAGCAGAGCGCAGCCATGATGACCAGGCTTTTCTTCCTACCTACATTCATCAGGTGCCTCAGCTGAGACCTGAAGCAGCCCTGCAGCACCTCTGACAGGTGGCAGCCACACTGACTAGGAATCAAACCTAGATCTCCCCCGTGGAAGGTGAGGAGCCAACCCAAAGCCACCTCTGCTCTCAGGCATGCCTGCTGCTGCCCTGTGACGTCAAGTCGATTTCCACCCACAGCAACACCACAGGACAGAGCCTCCCCACGGGACAGAGCCTCCCCACGGGACGGAGCCTCCCCACGGGACGGAGCCTCCCCATGGGAAGGAGCCTCCCCACGGGACAGAGCCACCCCACGGGACAGAGCCTCCCCACGGGATGGAGCCTCCCCACGGGACAGAGCCTCCCCATGGGAAGGAGCCTCCCCACGGGAAAGAGCCTCCCCACAGGCTTCCATGAAGGGGTGTTTACAAAAGACTGGAGCAGCCGTCAGCAGAGAACTGCCAGAAGTGCAGGCTGGGTTTAGAAGAGGCCATGGTACTAGGGCTATTACAGCTAATGTTAGATGGATCTTGGCTGAAAGTAGAGAATACCAGAAGAATATTTATCTGTTTCATCAACTATGCAAAGGCATTTGACTGTGTGAATCACAACAAACTGTGGCTGACTCTGAGAACAACTGGAATCCCAAAACACTTGATTGTGCTTATGTAAAACCTATACTTGGACCAGGAGGCAGTCATCAGAACAGAGCAAGGAAACACTGCATGGTTCAAAATTGGGAAGGGCGTATGCCAGGGATGTGTCCTCTCTCCGAACCTTTCAAGCTATGTGCAGAACAAATCATTTGGGAGACTGGGCTCTATGAGGAGGAGTGTGACAATCAGGATTGGAGGAACAACCCTGCTTGGTGAATCTGAGGAGGACCTGACGTGCTTACTACAGAAGCTCAAGGACTGCAGCCTTCAATATGGACTGAAGTTCAACATCAAGAAAACAAAGATTCTCACCACTGGGCCTACTGACAGTATCATGATGGATGGAGAAGAGATTGAGGTTGTTAAGAGCTTTAGTTTGCTTGACTCCACAATCAACACTCTTGGTACAAGCAGCCAGGAAATTAAAGGACGAATTGTATTGAGAAAGTCTGCTGTCAGGGACCTCTCTAGAGTACTGAAGAACAATGACGCTAGTCTGGAGACTAAGATGTGCCTGATACAAGCCATAGTCTTCACAATTACTTGCTATACAGCAGAGACCTGGACAATGACTAAGAATAATAGAAGAATAGATGCCTTTGAACCGTGTGGTGGAAAAGAGTACGGAATATACCCTGAACTACTCAGAGAACAAAAAGGTTTGTTCCAGCGAGGGTAAAACCAGGCTGCTCCTTGGAGGCAAGGATTCTGAAGTTTGGTCTGACATACTTTGAACATGTTACAAGGAGGGATCAGTCCTTGGAGAGGGACATCATGGTTGGGAGAGTGGAGGGACAGAACAAGAGAGGAAAACCCTGGGTGAGATGTTTCAATTCAGTGACTGGGGTAATGGGGGTGGGTGTGTCAGAGACAGTGAGGTTGGCACAGGCTAGAGCAGGGTTTAGGGCTGTTGTATATAGGGTCACTATGAGTCACAGGCAAATCGATGGCACATCACATCAACAAGAGGGGCTAGTGGGTTTGAACTGCCCACCTCCCAGAGCCTGGTGGCACGCTGTACATAGTTGTTATTGTCATGTGACATCGAGTTGGACCTGGCCCGTAGCTGACCCTCCAGCAGGTGGTCAGAGGCAGTAAATTGTAGGTGGAGATTGGCCATCCTTCTTCCACCAAGCAGCTGGTGGATCCGAACTATGTGCCTTCGGGATGGCAGCGTAGGTTCTGACCACTGAGCCACACAGTGTGTGGTGTACCGTGGAGGGCAGATCCCAGGTCACCAAGGAAGTCCGAGTGTGAGCCGTCACAGGAACCCCAGCTCATGGCACCCTGACTCCCCCCAGCACTTGCAGTGTCCACTACTCTGAGAGAGGCTGCCAGCCCTTTCTCCTGAGGCACCTGGGGGTCCACTCGGCCCTCCCACCTTGTGTTAGCTGGGGTGGGGGTGCACTGTATATGCAGCAGAGGGATTCTGACTGCCCACATAGCCTCACTCCTCCAAGCCACTGGGCAGGTCTGCATGCAGTGGCGACCACACTAACTGACCACGGCCAGCTGTAGACTTCCCGGGGTGGCCTGGTGGCCTAGTGGTCAGGAGACACATGGCTTAAATCCACCAGCTGTTTCAGAAAAGAAAGACCAGTGACTTCCTCAGCGACCGCCAGCCTCTGAAAATCCACTCAGGATTGGCTGTGAGTAGCTTCCATCCTGACGGCACCTAACAACATAATACTAATCCCTCCAAGTGCTGTGCACCGTCTGTGCCCTGGCCCGGGCTGCTTTCTCAGCGTGAGCCGAGACAGACTAGCTCTCACGCATGTGACCAATGAGGGCATCCAGCTGGCACGAGGCAGCCCTCAGGAACCACACTGCAGTCCACCCCGGCTGTGAGACATTCTAATCTCCCTGCTGGACATGAAGATCCCACCCTGCTGTTAAAGCCTGGAGCACAGAAAGACTCAGAGAAGGAGCATGGGGCCCACGGTGCACACCCGGCCACACTTTCCTGTGAGGCCTGCCCTCGTCGGCATTACTGGCTACCGTCCAGCATATGGGTTCATGTGCAGTCCCACTAAGCGTGGTTGGCTGTTTGCAAGACTGCAAATTCAGCTTCCTATGTGAGAGGGTGAAACCAAGATTTTCCTCAGAGGCTAGGGTTTTGAAGTTCTGTCTCACATAGTTTGGGCACTTGGCCAGGAGAGACGATCCTTAGAGAAGGACATCATGCTCAGAAGGGTAGAGGGACAGCACAGGGGAGGAAGACCTCAGATGAGATGGACTGACTCAGTAACTGGGGTGATGGGGGTTGGTGAGTCAGAGTCAGTGAGACTGGCTCAGGACAGGGCAGGGTTCAGAGCTGCTGTACATCGGATCACTATGGGTCACGGGTGACAGCACATAACAACAACAACAACGTTGACACAGAACACAGGGCCCGAGGTAAACTGAGTGGAGTGGAGCTCCCCAGGAGAAAAATCTCCTTGGTGGCACAGAGGATGCAACACTGGGCTACTAAGAGGCTGGCAGTTCAAACCTCCTGGTCCCCCTTCTGGAGAAGGATATGGCCAGCTTCTCCAGCAGGACAACCCATCCTGGAAGCCCTGGGGTCGGTTCTCCTTCATCCTGTGGAGACCCCATGAACTTGGATCAGCCTGACAGCTGTAGGGGTGGACTCTCATCATGGCAAGGAAGATGGTTTTGACATTGCCACGAACGACACACAGAGATGCCACAGCACATAAAGGAACTGACTCCTTATTACGTCCGCTCAGCTGCACTTGCTTACTACAGAGGGAGACTGGGGCGTAGGGGCTCATGCTGCTCTGTGCTGAGGGGGACAGCCCATCAGTGTCCGTGTCCAGCAGGAGGCCTGATGCCAGGAAGACAGCTGCACAGGATGGAGAGGACCGGGACTATCCAGGTTTATCATGGAGATATCAGCACACTGCATGAGGGTCAGTGAGCCCCACGGGCATCAAGCATCAGTGGAGCTTCAGTGAGAGTGTGTGTAAATGAGGGCGAGGGAGTGTGCGGGTGTGAGTGTGTGAGAGTGTGGATGGGGTGTGAGAGTGAGAGTGGGTGTGAAAGTGGGCATGATGTGATTGTGCATGTGTGTGAGACTGTGGACACAGTGTGAGAATGAGAGTGGGTGTGGGTGAGAAAATGGATGTGATGTGAGTGAGCACATGTATGTGAGGGAGTGTGGATATGGTGTGTGAGTGAGAGTGGGTGTGGGTGAGAAAATGGGGGTGATGTGAGTGTGCACATGTGTGTGAGGGAGTGTGGATAGGGTGTGTGAGACTGGATGTGGGTGTGATGTGAGTGTGCATGTGTGTGTGAGTGTGGATAGGGTATGTGAGAGAATGGGTGTGGGTGAGAAAATGGGGGTGATGTGTGTGAGTGTGGTTTTCCACACACATACACACGAGCACAGACCTCCCTGAGTGACCATCTTTGAACGATAACTCAGGCCAGGACTACAGGAGCTTTCCCAGGTGAGGGGGATGAGGTGGACAGTTTGCACCCAGATGCTACGCTGACTGACGCACAGCATGGACTAACGGAATCCTTACATCCCTCTGCTGTTGGACTTCTGTTCTGATGCCCACTCAACAGGTATGGAAGCCAAGGCACAGAGAGGCCAGGTGACTTGTTCTTGGATGCACAGTTAGCATGAGGTAGACCTGGGATTTGAACTCAGGCTATTCAGCTGCCTGGATGCTAAGCCAGCTGCTTAAACAGGCATTGCTGATAACAGTCGCTCTTTCAAAGATCAGGGATTTTTTTCATCAAAAGAAAGTGTGAATCTCTTATGAACATATATGCAAAAATCCTGAATAAATAAAATAAATAAATAAAATCCTGGCCAATAAAATCCAATGATACATCAAAAAATAAATCACCGTGGCCAAGCAGGATTCATAGCAGGTATGCAAGGATGGTTCAACATAAGAAAAACAATCAGTGTAATTCATCATATAAACAAACAATGAACAAGAACCACATGATCCTATCAACTGATGCAAAAAAGGTCTTTAACAAAATCCAACACCCTTTCCTGATTAAAACACTCAACAAAATAGGATTAGAGGGGAATTTCTTCGACATAGTAAAAAGTATATATGCAAACTTGAGAGCTAACATTGTTCTCAATGGAGAGAGATTAAAAGCACTCCCTTTGAGAACAGGAACTAGGCAAGGATGCCCATTATTATCTCTCCTATTCAATATTGTATTGGAGGTCTTAGCAATAGCAGTAAGACAAGAGAAGGAAATAAGAGGTATCCAAGTTGGCAAGGAGAGGTAGAATTATCTCTATATGAAGATGATATGATAGTATACTTAGAAAACCTTAAAGACTCAGCAAGAAAACTACTGGACATAGTTGACCAATTCAGCAAAGTGGCAGGATACAAGATCAACATACAAAAATCAGCTGGGTTTCTCTACAGGGACACAAAGGATACAGAGCTGGAGCTAAGAAAACCAATACCCTTCACAATATACTTGGGAGTAAATCTAACCAGAAGCATAAAGGATATGTTGTTGTTATTGTTGTTATGTGCCATTGAGTCGCTTGCACCTCATAGCGACCCTATGTACAAGAGCCCTAAACTCCGCTCTGTCCTGTGCCAATCGCACTGTCTCTGACACTCCCATCCCGATCATCCCAGTCACTGAATCAATCCACCTCATAGAGGGTCTTCCCCTCCTGTGCCGTCCCTCCACCCTCCCAAGCATGATGTCCTTCTCCAAGGACCGGTCTCTCCTCACAACATGTCCAAAGTATGTCAGACAGAGCCTCGGAATCCTTGCCTCCAAGGAGCCACCCGGTTTAACCCTTTCCAGGACGAATCTGTTTGTTTTCCTAGCAGTCCATGGTATTCTCAATACTCTTCTCCAGCACCACAGCTCAAAAACATCAATTCTCCTTCTATCCTCTTTGGTCATCGTCCAGCTCTCTGATGCATAACAAGTGATTGCAAAGACCATGGCCTGTATCAAACCCACCTTCATTCAAAGAAAACGACAAAACATTACTACAAGAAATAAAAATAGATCTAGAGAAATGGATGAATATCCCTTGCTCATGGATAGGAAGACTCAATATTGTGAAAATGACAATACTCCCAAAGGCAATTTACATGTCCAATGCAATCCCAAGGCAAATACCAATTCATTCTTTGACGAGATGGAAAAAGCAATCTCTAATTTCATTTGAAATAGAAAGAGGCCCCAAATAAGCAAAACACTCCTTAAAAAGAGAAACAAGGTAGGAGGAATCTCACTCCTTGATTTCAAATCCTACTACACTGCCGTGGTGGTCAAGACAGCGTGGTGCTGGTACAATGACAGACACATAGATCAATGGAATAGAACTGAGAATCCAGATATCAGCTCATCTACCCATGGTCAACTGATTCTTGACAAGGAGATTAAATCAGTTAAGTGGGGAAACAACAGCCTTTTTAACAAATGGTGTTAGTAAAATTGTAAAGCTATCTGCAGAAAATCCAAGAGAGACCCATACCTCACTCCATACACAAAAAACAACTCAAAGTGGATCAAGGACCTAGGACTAAAACCAAGGACTATAAGCTTCATTAGAGAAAAGCTTGGAAGAACTCTAGAAGCCCTAATCCATAACATAAAGAGTCTTCCAAGCATCCTGGAAAATCTACAACCAGGAGAGGATAAAATAGATGCATGGGACCTTCTAAGACTTAAATCCCTTTGCACATCAAAAAACTCCAAAAGGGTAAAAAGGGAAGCCACAGATTGGGAAAAAATATTTGGTAATGACATGTCTGACAAGAGACTTATATCTAGAGTTTATAGAATAGTCGAGAACCACAAGATAAAGGTAAACAACCCAACTGAAAAACGGGCACAGGATATGAACAGACATTTCACCAAAGAAGACAGTCAGATGGTGAACAAACACATGAAGAAATGTTCAAAGTCCCTAGCTCTAAGGGAGATGCAAATCAAAACAACTATGAGATACCATCTTACCCCAGTCAGAATAGCAAAATTTAACAGAACAGCAAGCAACAAATACTGGTGAGGTTGTGGAGAAACTGGAACCCTTGTTCAGTGTTGGTGCAACCACTATGGAAGGCAGTATGGCACTTTCTCAAAAAATTGCAAATAGAAATAACCATTTGACCCAGCAATTCCACTACAGGGAATATACCCTAAAGAAACCAGAACTGCCACCCAAGCAGATATATGCACACCCATGTTTATTGCTGCTTTGTTCACAATAGCAAGGAGTTGGAAACAACCCAAGTGCCCAACAACAAATGAATGGAAAGAGAATCTGTGGTATATTCACAGAATGGAATACTATGCTGCACTGAAAAACAAAGACCTCATGAAATATTATACAAAATTAGTGACCCTGGAGGACATTATGCTGAGTGAAATATCTCAGTCACAAAAGGACAAATACTGCATAGTGTCACTGTGGTAAAGCGGGACTGACATGGGGGTTGCGGGGAACCTAAGAAAAGAGGGGATAAATAATGTATACTACATTGAAACAGATGAGGCAGAGAACTGTTTAAAAGGAATATAAGATTAGGTATTATTTTCATAACAAGATTACAGAAAAAGAAATGCATATTAAAGCTGATTGTGGACTGGGGTGGGGATTATATAACAGTAAAAGATTTTTTTTTCTTCAAAGAGAAAAATGAACTGGAGGAGGGGTTGGCATGGAGGAAAATGTGCAACAATGAATGAATGGGGAGGAAAATTAAATGGAGAGAATATGCTGTAAAAAAATTTAAAAAAGAAAGAAAGCATGGCTGTAAGACTACCTGCCAAACCATTCGCCAAAAAGCCGCCCCTTGAGTGGAGAGGGAACCCACATTGCTGTGGTTTGCAGCGGGCTGGCTGCTGCTGTCTCCACACTCGGCCACTTTCCGCAACCTTCGATAAGAAACCACAGGCGTCAGAGTGAATGGGGCTCTGTCTGGAGTAGGGCCAGCAAACGTCCGCAAGGAACCAGGAAGGGATAGTGCCAGGCCCTCAGGCCATATGGTCTGTGCTGTGACTTCTCAACCCTGAGTCCGTGGGGTGGACATGGGCACTCCAGGCACATGGACAGAAGGGCAAGGCCATGAGCCCAGGAATCAAAAGGGGGCTGACTGCACATGACCCTTGGGACAGAGGGAATTAACCCAGCCCTACAATCAAGCAGGGGTGGCATCCACTTCCTAAACAACATGCCTCCAGAAACTATGAACTTTGAGAAATGTCGATGGTTGTAGAGGGGCTTCAGGCGTTTTGTTCATAGGATTGCTATGAGTCGTGCTGGACTCGAAGGCCATCAACAACAACAATAATCAAACAGCACCTATAGCCAGGTGTCCATGTCCCCAAGACAGGAGAGCTACCGGCCCAGGACTTGTGCCTCCCACAGCATCCCAGATGGGAAACCTGCTAGCCAGGTGTCCATGTCCTACACACAGTTACCTGGATGTGAAACCTATTGGTCAGGTACCCATGTCCCCAGGACAGGAGAGCTACAAGCCCCCATGGCCCCCATCCCTGCATGTTTCCTCCCTGGATGGGAAACCTACTGACCAGGTCCAAGTGTGCCCCACACAGCTCCCCAGTCAGGAAACCTACTGGCCAGATGACCAGGTCCGTCATATGCCTCCCAAGACAGGAAACCTACCAGCCAGGTAGCCATGTCCCCCGCACGTCTCGCGACACTCCTGTATTCCTCGCTGTGCTGTCCATGAGGCCAGGGGCTTGCTGGCCGTTGTCAAGGCGTGGATCTCCCGTCCGAGCTCTGCCTTTGGAAAGGGGATCAACCAGGACAGGTGAGATGGATGGGTGCCCGAGAGTGGGGTCCACTGCACACAGATGGCTGTGCACCCTCGGTGATCCACAACACTCCTACAATCCTGCATGAGAAATGAGGTCCAGGCGCAGCTAAGGCAGGCACTGTGGGTCAAGGTCAGTGACGGAGCAAAGTGAACAGGACTCCGGGCAGCGGACAGACCTGGGCGCTGGGATGCAATTAAATGAGTGAGACACAGAAGAGCGTGCGCAGTGACACGAGGAGCATCTGCAAGTGCTCAGCGACAGGCCACGTGGTGTGAGATGTGGGCGCCACGGCAGAAAGCAGCCACGGTCTGAGGGGGTTAGAGCAGGAGTGAGGTCATGGGTCATAGGTGAGCCTATGACACTTAACATCCTCAGGGTTAGAGGGGCGTGAAGGGGGCTGCTGATCACAGGATCGGCACCTAACAACAACAATAACAACAACAGGGGCCAAGGGGGCCTGGGAGGCTCACTAAAGGCCACGACACCCTCCCGCATGGTAAACCAGGTGGGAAGAGGGGGGGCTCCTGGCACCTCTGCCCTGTGCTGGCGTGGATTAGAATTAGTCCTTCCTGAAAACATTACCACAGAGACACACTGCTAAGAACGAAACCAAGGCCCAAACCAGAGTTAGATGGGTACACTGTGTGTGTTATACAGTACAGGAACACCGTGTGTGTTAGATGGGTACACTGTGTGTGTTAGATGGGCACACTGTGTGTGTTATACAGTACAGGAACACTGTGTGTGTTCGATGGTACACCGTGTGTGTTTGATGGGTACACCGTTGTTTGTTCGATGGGTACACCGTGTGTGTTATACAGTATAGGAACACCGTGTGTGTTCGATGGTACACCGTGTGTGTTCGACGGGTACACCGTGTGTTCGACGGGTACACCGTGTGTGTTCGATAGGCACCCCGTGTGTGTTCGATAGGCACCCCGTGTGTGTTAGAGGGGTACACTGCGTGCACTATACAGGTAAACTGAGCATTGCGCTGAGCATTGTACCTGTTGTTTACACAGCCCCTCATGTGCAGAAATGTCCCTGAAAGCAGAGACTTCTGCTCCTACTCAGGATTTAGTGAAGACCACTGAAGCATGTGCACATTCAAACCCTCATGAACACAAACACCCACTTCCAGGGTGCGTTCAGATCCAATGGTGAGGTCACACTGAGGCTGCACCGTGACCCGGGTCAAACCTCTAGCCTTTGGAAAGATGGACATGCAATCTCACTCGAGGACGCTGTCAGCACAAACTGATTCAAGGGTCAGCTGGCAAAGGTGGGGGAGTCATCTGCAGGAAATGGGCACTTGGCCTCTTCCTCTCTCTCAGCACGCTGGCTCCTGGGCCTGCCATCATCCCCGAGGCCCTCCACTCTTTGATGCTGTGGCTCTCAAGTGCTCACTGGATGGAGGCTTTTGGGGTGTTGTACATGAACTCAATCTGCAGTGCTGAGCATCCCAGCTCTCAAGCATTTCCTCTGAATCTTGTCCCTGGCTCCCACGCCCGGGCTCTGGGATCATGGCCGCAGTGGCCGACCTCAGGGAGGCTGACACATGGTCTGGCACAGACCCAGCCGTCAGCGTCATCACTTGGACTGGAGCCTTTGTCAAGCTGTTTACAAGAGGGGAAGACATGAAACCGACCCCAGGCAAGGAGTGGTGATTGTGCAAAACCACTGTCCTCAAAAAGCACAGCAGGGGACCTCGGGGATGGGAATGGGGAGAAGCAGCCCAGGTGAGGCTCTGGAGCCCCACCGGCCCTTTGACCCCACGTCTGAGAACACGTGCATGAAGGCAGCGTACTGACGGCCAGGCCCCCTGGTGGCAGCTCTGGTAACAACACAGGTGTGGCACAGAGGGTGACTCACCTGCTTGGCACCTCGCTTCTGGCTGAGCAGGTCTAGCTGGAGCCTCATCATGTCCATGAAGAGAAGCTTGGAGAAGTTTTCCAGGGCGAAGACGGCAGCCAAGTATGGGAGGAGACGCCATTGCTGCGGGACAAAGTGTGGCTGTGAGACAAGGGCCTTCCCACTCAGGGCGTGGGGTCAGGTGTGACACAAAGACCTCCCCTCACAGGGCAAGGGGCCAGGTGTGAGCCAAGGATGTCACCCCTCAGGGCGTGGGGCCAGGTGTGAGTGAAGGACCTCCTCTCGCAGGTTGTGGGGCCGGGAGAGTGCTGGTGGTGGGTGCAGTGACAGTGCAGACCTCTCCCTACACTAGCAGGCCACATGAAATGTCACACACAGGTCTTCATGTCCCTTTGCAGGACCGCCACCCCAGCCTCCTCTCACTTGGCCAGTACTCCAGTTGCATGTCTCACTGTCTGTCAGCAGACACAGAGGAGAACCGCCACGTGTGCAAGCCCACACCAGCACCCCTCACCATACACGGCTGTCACAAAAAAGAAGTTAGTGGGACAAACTACTGTCAGTCCCCCATGAACCAGGGAGGGTGGCCTCCTGAAGACCATCAGGGAACAAGGACCAACCATTCAGGGAGGGAGAATACACCATACACGGAGAGAGGACACGCCATCCAGGGAGGGAGGGAGGACGCACCATCCAGGGAGGGGGACACGCCATCCAGGGAGGGAGGGAGGACACGCCATCCAGGGAGGGAGGGAGGACACACCATCCAGGGAGGGAGGGAGGACATGCCATCCAGGGAGGGAGGACACGCCATCCAGGGAGGGAGAACACATCACTCCCAGACCCAACTTTGACACGAGGAGTGTGAGGAGTTGGAAGCCCCTTAGCAAGTAAGTGTCACCTGCAACTCTATACACCCAGCATTTGAGATAGGATGGAAGGAACAATGGGAAGATGAGTGGTGGGTGCATGGATGGGCAGAGGATGGTCGATAGAGGGATGGGTGGATGGCAGTATGCATGGGTGGGGATGGGGCCTGGTGGGTGGATGATAGGTGAGTGAGTACACAGAGGGATGAGTGGGTGAATGGGTGATGGGTACACGGTAGGTAGATGGTCAGTGCCTAGATAGAGGGATGGATAAATGTGTGGATGATGGACAGAGATGGGGGATAGGTGGGTGCCGGGATAAGAAGAGCACGATGGGTGGATGGCAAGTGACTACAGGTGAGTGGATGGATGGATGTGTGGATGACGAATGGAGAGATGGACGGATGGAGTGATGTGTGCACAGCGGGTGGGTGGGCAGAGGACGGGTAAGGAGTGGATAATGGCTCAATTTACAGGTGTGTGGATGGATTGTGTGTAGAGGGGCAGATGGAAGAACGGTAAGACGAGTGGATTAAGGAAAGGACAGGTGAATGGCTGGATAGAAAGAGGAATAGTAGGAGTGATAAACGGATGGATTGTGGGTGGAAAGATGGATGGATGGGTCTGTGCTTAGGTGAATAGATGAATAAAATGATGCAGAGATGGGTGGATGAATAGGTGAATGGATAGATGGATGTGAGATGAATAAAAGGCTATGTGAACACATGGATGGATGGATGGATGGATGGATGGATGGATGGATGGATGAGTGGATGGATGGATGGATGGATGGATGGATGGAAGAATGAGTGGATGTAGGATGGATAAATGGTTATGTGAACCCATGGATGGATGGATGGATGGGTGGATAAGGTGTAGGTAGAGAGAGGGAGGGCTGGTGAGACGGGCGAGTGGATGTCAGATGGGTAAAAGATTATGTGAACCCGTAGATGGATGGGTGGCCGGTTGGGTGGATGAAGGTGTGGGTAGAGGGAGGGTCTGGGGGATGGAAGGAGAGCTGAGTGGCTGGGAGGATGAAGGCAACAACAGAAGGATGAGTGGATGAATGGGTGGGCGGGCGTGCAGGCAGATGGAGAGAAGAATGGATGGGGGTAAGGAGGAGAAGGGACAGATAAGAGGTGGGTGTGAGGCTGGGTGGACAGATGAATGGGTGACGGGAAGGACAGACAAACAGAGGTGGGTGGGTGGGTAAAGTCTGCTGTGGATAAAGGGGAGGGAAGCGCAGTAAGCCCACAAGGAACCTGGGGGACCCCCCCCAGCTCTGGCAGTCAGTGTTTCCCAGTTAACTGTCCTGTGGGTGGTCTCGCTAACCTTGAGCCCAGTAGCCAGACCTCGAATACCTGGGACAAATGTCCCACACAGGGACAGAGAGGCCGCACCTGTATCTGATAGTCCAGGACAGGCACTTCTTCCACCTCGGTTGGTCCAAACTGGCACCGTGTGGCCGAGAAGCGGATGGCGATACACACAGCCACCTTCAGGTTGATGATGGACTCGTACATGATGAAGACCCGGCCAGACGACAGGTTGCCCAGGGAGGCTCCGAAGCGCTGTCTGTCATCCTGGGAGGAGGACAGCGGTGATGGATGAGCAGGGGCGCTGGGTGACCACAGACAGAGCTGACATGGAAGCATGGCCATGCCCCTTCATTCTCCAGCGGTCAAGTGTCTACTCTACAAGCAGAGAAGACCAAGCCCAGGCACTCACTGCCCTTGGTCAGCCCAGTGACCTGATGCACTGAACACTAACAAATGAAGACCAGGAGAGATGTGGGAAAATGAGGGCATCATTTCAGAACAAAGAAAAGACCCAAATGGGGGCCCGAGACTCGCTCTGGAGTGTGGCGTGGCAGCCCCAGTGAACAGACATGAGGAGGCTGGGCAGAAGACTTCCGGAGCGCCTGAAGACACCAAGCATTCTAACCAGACGCACAGAGACCCGGAGTTAGAACCAGGAGGGAAGGGCATGCTTGCATTTCTTAAGTGGAAAGGCCTGGAGAACCAAGTCAAGCCTCGAGCTGCAGTATTTCTGAGGGATTCTGGAAGCAACGGTGGCTATTTCTCACATGCTTGAGCTGACATGCCAGGTCATAGCCCCGTGAGCTGTGGACGAAGCTTGGCCCCTCAGCCCGACTGTCCAGGGAGTCCTGACCCCCTCCTCGCTCGCCAGGCTGTCACTCGTTTCTTCCACCAGAAACCAAGAGATCTGTGTGACTGTAAACGACACCACTTGCCTCAATGCTCTGGGTTTCTACGATGAACATCAAATTTGGCATGCTCCGTAGATTAACACATCTTGGGTTTCTTATTGTTCTTGTTCAGTCAAACAGGATCTTGTTAGATCAAACAGTGTCTTGACAATTTCTGATAGAGGGCTGATGTCACTGGGTCCTCTCACAGGAACAATGAACGACTCATGGTGACCCGACAGACACAGGTCTGCACCACGTCCTGCCGTCCTCACCATGTCCTCGTGCTCAGACTCAGAAGCTTGACAGTGACCGATGGACTGCAGGTCTGCACCACGTCCAGCCGTCCTCGCCACGTCCTGCCGTCCTCGCATCCTCACCATGCCCTGCCATCCTCACCGTGTCCTGCCGTCCTCACCACATCCTGCCGTCCTTGCCGCGTCCTGCCGTCCTCACCACATCCTGCCGTCCTTGCCACGTCCTGCCGTCCTCACCACATCCTGCCGTCCTTGCCGCGTCCTGTCATCCTCACCGTGTCCCCGTGTTCAGGCTCAGGGGCATGACAGTGACTGATGGACAGCAGGTCTGCACCGCACCACGTCCTGGCATTGTCACCGCATCCTGCCGTCCTCACCATGGCCTGTCATCCTCACTATGTCCCCATGCTCAGGCTTAGGGGCGTGACAGTGAATGACGGACAGATCTGCACCGCACATCCTGCCATTGTCACCTCGTCCTGTCCTCCTCACCATGTCCCGTGTTCCGGCTCAGGGGCCGTCCCTGTATCAATCCACTTGTTTTCAGGCTTTCCTTTCTGCCTCTGACCCTGGGCCTTTCCCAGCCGGATGACTTTTCCCAAGGTCTGATTCCTGCCGGGAAGATGTTCAAATACGTGAGACGCTTCACCAACAAACACTCCCTGTTTGTGGTCATCAGTCATTAAGAGCATAGGGACACCTCCTTTCACTGCTCTTCACAGATAGTGAGATGTTTGATTTTTATGAATTACAGGTTGACACACAAGCCCGCGTGGACCAAGGGGCACTTTCTTCCAAGAGCAGAAGCGGATTCCGTGTCTCCGTCACACCGCGGACACTGACTCTGTGGTTCAGACCACGTAGACCACCATCTAGCACGGACCTGACTTCCCCAGGCAACAGGAACCTCAGGAGTCTGTGGGAGCCACTCTTAAGGTGCCTGGATCTGACACCGTGGGTTCCTGAGGGTCAGCCCACGAGGGGGTTCTGAGACCAAAGGCTTCCACAAGCACCAATTAAACAGTCCAGATGACAGCTGGCTCTCTCTGGTTTCCATTCTTTCAGTTTCACGTCTGTCTGAGCGTCAAGGCTGGGGTTAGCAGCACAACACCCCACGGCCCACCAGAGCTCTTGCCCGGGATCCCTTTATCACTGCTGCCCTCACATCCTGCAACTCTTAGAGTCTCCAAGTACAACAAAGCAAAACGGTGCCCGGCCCTGGGCTCCCCACCAGCCACCCTGCTGGAGCCCAGAGCCGCCCAACCCTGAGCCCCCTCACAACCCTGAATCCCCCCCAGACACCGTGCCCGGGCCCAGAGCTGCCCAACCCTGAGCCCCTCACAACCCTGAATCCCCCACCATCTGATGCTCCTGAGCCCACAGCCACCAGACCCCAAGCCCCTCACGATCCTCAGTCCCTCACCATCTGCTGTGCCTGAGCCCAGAGCCATCCGACCCTGAAACCCTCACAACCCTGGGTCCCTCACCATCCTCTGCACCCAAGCCTGGAGCTGCCCAACTCCAAGACCCTCATGACCCTGAGTCCTCCACCATCTGCTGCACTGAGCCCACCAGAGCTGCCCGACCCCGATCCCCTCACAACACTAAGCTCCACACCATACACTGTGCTGAGCCTGGGGCCGCCCAACGTTGAGTCCCCTCACGACCCTGAGCCCCTCACCATCTCATGTGTCCAAGCCCAGAGCCGCCTGACCCTGAACCCCTCAAAACCCTGGGTCCCCCAACATCCGCTGCACCTGAGCCCAAAGCTTCCCGACCCTGGGCCCCTCAGCATCTGCTTCACCCAAGCTTGCAGCCACCCTACCCTGAGCCTCACCCCACCATCCGCTGCTGTGTGGCCCCAGCTCTCGTCTTCTATCTGACCCTCCACCTTTCAACCATGATCTCTTCCCAAAGGGCAGCCCCTCCTGACAACACGGCCAAAGTGTGTGAGATGAACAGTCACCACCCTTGGCCTTGGGAGCGCCCTGGCCGCACCTCCTCCAGGAGAGACGTCTGCTCTGCGGCTGTCAGGGTTGCCCAGTGCTCTTCACACCGGAGCTCACAGGCACCCACTCTTCTCCCATCTTCCTTCCTCACTGCAACTCTGAGATGCACAGCAAGTGAACACACTGTGGCTCGGGGCGGGCTCGCCTTTGTCTTCACACTGCTGTCCCCCAGCAGCTCCCTGGGAGAAACACGGCATCTCCTCCCACTCAAAGTACTGCCTTGCAAACCAATGGATGCCCACCTAGGAGCCTCGGTGCACTCACGGAAACGTGCGTGAAAGGGAGGTGGTGTCGTGGAGACGACACTCTATCAGGAAGCTCATCAAAAGGCCTGCAGTCAGAAGCCCAAGGCTGATCCGCGGCGCCCTGGTGGCCTGGTCCAGGGGGCGGCGAGCAGCTAACATAACGGAGGCTCCTCTCTGGTGGTCTCTGTCACCAGCAACGCCAGAGGATAACACTGGGCAGCGTCCTCTCAAGCTTTACAGCCTTGGACACTCGGTGGAGGCTCGTGGAGCCCCAACCGGCTTGACAGGAGGAGGTTTGGGGTGGGTGCAGCTCCTCCTTAAAGCTTCACGGTCTGGGAAAGCGCATGGGGTCACTGCGGGTGAGGCTTGGCTAGCAGCTGGGCTGGGCTCTGTCCCCACACGCTGTCTGCTGACTGGACTCTGACTGCAGGTGCCACTGGCTGAGCTCTGTGCCCACGTGCTGAGTGCCCGCTGTCTGGACTGTGTCCCCATGCCCTGACTGCCCACTCTGGACTGTTCCCACACGCTGACTGCCCGCTGGCTGGGCTCTGTCCCCGGGTGTCACTGGCTGGGCTCTGTCCCTACACGAAGACATCAGCAGGTCAGGATCTGCTCACTCTCTCTGCAGCAAGAAATGGTCTTGAAAATCCCAGAGATGAACCGACACAGCCCACTGCAGCTGGACTTTCTCCAGAAGCTTCCAGAACTGTCTGTCTTTGGCATCTTTGACTTCCCTACATGGTGTGTCTCAGGAAGGTTTTCACCATTTCTCCTCTGGCGGCCATAGGCCCCTCTGCTCAGAGACCGTCCTTTCCGGCTGAGGGACATTTCCTTCCCTCACAGGAGCCCTCAGGTGTGGGGGGTGAAGGGCTGGGCTGCCCACTGAGAAGGCCAGCGGTTCAAACCCACCATCCGCTCTGTGGGGGAGATGAGACATACAGCTTCCGGAAAGATGGTCACCTTGGACAGCATCTGCAGCATCTCCTGGTCTGTGGGTCCCCGGCAGCTGGAACAGGGCAGCTCATTTGATCTCTTATGTGAGGGGCATTTGACTGTGTGGATCATAACAAATAATGGCTAACATGGAGAAGAATGGGAATCCCAGAACACTCACAAGAAATCTGCTTCCCAAACAGAGCAATGGAGCACTGTTATTGTTGTTGTTGTTGTTAGGTACCATCACATTGAGCACGACTCATAGTGACCCCATGAACAAAAGATCTGAACCCTGTTCAGTCCTGCGTCATCCTCCCACTTCCTGACACACTGCAGAGGTCACTGTGTCAGTCATCTGGTTGAGGGTCTTCCTCTCATTCGCGGACCCTCCACCTTCCCAGCATCATGTCCCTCTCCGAGGACCAGCCCCTCCTAGGCTGGACTCTGTCCCCAGGTGTCACTGGCTGGGCTCTGTCCCCGTGCACTGGCATCAGCAGGTCAGGATCTGCTCACCTCTGATGTCAGCGTGTGAGGACAGAGCCCCCCTCCAAGGACCACGCCTAGAGTACGTGAGGCAAAGCTTCAGCATCCTGCATGGTTTAAAATGAAGAAGGGAGTACATCGAAGTTGTGATCTCTCCTCATCCGTCTGTGTGCTGAGCAAATCATTCAAGAAGCTGAACTCCATAAAGAAGAATGTGGCAACAGGAGTGGAGGAAGACTCATCAAAACCCGAGGGTCTGAAGCTGCTATCGCCTTGCTTGCTCAAAGTGAGGACTAGAAACACTTGCTACAGAAGATCAAAGATGACACCCTTCAACACAGCATACACCTCAACAACAAGAAAGTGAACGTTCTCCCCACTGGGCCAGTAGGCAACCTCATGACAGACGGTGAAAGGATTCCAACTGTCGGCTGCTCCAGCTGGCGTGGATCCACAATCAACACCCTTGGTATCAGCAGCCAAGAAATCAAAAGATGTATCACGTCGGGAAATTCTGCTGTCAAAGACTCCTGATTCTAAGCAGCACCGTGAGTTTAGCATGAAGGGGCGCCTGACCCCACCCATGGTCTTTTCTATTACCTGCTATGCATCTGAGGGAACGAGTAAGGATAACTGGAGAAGAATCAACGTGTTGGAACGACTGTCCACGGCGGCCAGAACAGACAGGCCTGTGAAGGAGGCAGTGCAGCCAGAGACAGGAGGGCAGAACGGCATCTCACACGCTCTGGCCACGTTGCCAGGAGCAGTGGACCCTTGTTGTGCTGGGGAAAGTGGAGGGTCAGCAAGAGAGGAAGACCCTCAGCGACACGGGCTGACACCGTGACTGTGGCAGTGGGCTCCGAGTGTCAGAGATGATGAGGATGGCACAGGACAGGACGGCGTCCAGGGCTGTCGTGGGGACACCATGGCTTGTGGCCGACAGCAATCAGGACGCGTGTCTCAGCGGAGCTGCTGCCCAGCTCTCAGTTGCTGACAGAAAGGAAGCAGAAGAGGCCTCAGCTGAGATGAGACCCACTGAAAGTGACCACACGCCCAGGAACCTCCTTCAAAGCGACCACATACCCAGGAGACCCACTGAAAGTGACCACATGCCTAGAAGCCTCCTTCAAAATGACCACAGGTCTAAGAACTCTTTTCAAGGAGACCAAATGCCCAGACACCCCCTTCAAAGTCACCACAAGTACAGGAAGCCCTTTCAAAGTGGCCACTGTCAGTATTTCCTCTTAGGCCATTTCTGGTAGGGGTCCTGGTCCCCCAGCTGCTGGATGTTAGAGGGTGAGCAGGCTCCCCCCAGATAACCACGAACCACCAACAGGCAGGACAAGGTGACCCTTTTTCAAGTCCTGGGGGACACAGCTGAGAAGGGGCAGGGCTGCTGGTAGTGACCTGAGGACACAGGGGGACACAGCCAAGGCTTGTCAAACCCTAACCCTCTGCTCTGTCCTAGGGGACACTGACACTTAGCAGGCCTTCCTGACAAGGGGCCCAACAGTTCCGTTTCACATGGTTCCCCTCCCTTCCCTCCCTAGTGGGTACATCCTGACCTCCACCCCTCCTGCTCCCAGGAATACATGGGCCAGCAAGCGCTCCTCAAGGACCCTCCTGTCATGTGGTCACTCTGAAGGGGACGCCTGGGCCTGTGGCCACTTTGAAAGGGACCCCTGAGCATGTGGTCACTGTGAAGGTGGCTTCTGGATGTCTCATGACTTTGAATGGGGCTTCTGAGTGTGGTCACTTTGAAGGACTGTCCTGAGCACACGGCCACTTTGAAAGGGCCTCCTGTACTTGTGGTGACTTTGAAGGGGGTGTCTGGGCATTTGATCACCTTGAAAACGGTTTTTAGACCTGTGGTCACTTTGAAGGAGGCTTCTAGGCATTTGGTCACTTTCAGTGGGTCTCCTGGGCGTGTGGTCACTTTGAAGGAGGATCCTGGCTGGGTGGTCACATTAGAGGGGGTTCTGGGTGGGGAGTCACTTTGAAGGGGCCCACGTGGTGTGAAGTGACTTAGAAAGTGGCTCCCAGACACATCGTCACTTTGCAGCATCAGTGGAGCACAGTCAGCTGGACAGTGAGTCTGGGACTCCACAGGAAGAAATGGTCAGTACTTCCTCTGAGGCCATTTCCGGTAGGGGTCCTGGTCCCCCAGTAGCTGGACATTAGAGGGTGAGCAGGCTCCCGCCACATAACCACCACCCTAACATTCACGGGCAGGACAAGGTGGCCCTTTTGGTCAGGCTTCCCTTTCAAGCCCTGAGGGACACAGCTGAAAGGGGGCAGGGTTTCTGGTGGTGCCCCGAGGACACAGGAGGGCAAAGTCAAAGGAACGCAGCATCGGTGGACATCACCCTGAAAGTATGGGCGAGCAGTGTCCAGAGCCCATTCGGAGGCAGGGTGACCTCCACAGTGATCCGCTTCTACAGTGTCCTGAGTCACCCTGACACCAGCACAGAGGGGCTTGAGCCCATACCTTCCTTCCCGGTCCTGCTGTCGCCAAGAGGGGGCTGTCCTGAGCAAGCCTGGGGTACCCTGCATGGTCAGGGCAGGGGATGCCCCATAAGCGTCGGGGGCAGAGACCCTTCCCAGGTCCCAAAAAAGTGAGGGGGTCTCACCAGCACCTGTGAGCCTAGGGGACCTCCCACATCCCATGGTGGGGGCTCAGCCATGGGCACCCCAAGTGTTGGGGACCTCTAAGACTCCACAGTGGGACCTCAGCCACACCAGGAGCCCCATCCCACACGTCTGCATCCCCACGACCCTTCCTGGAAACAGTACCTTAAACGAGGTGACATAGGTGCCCTCGGGGGTGACGTCCCCTGTGCGGTTCAGCAGGTTCTGGCGTGGGATCCGCACCTTGTGGAACATGACAAAGCTGTGGGCAGACATGGGGCTCGGTTACACCCGGGGCCAGGCGAGAGGGCGCCCCCAGCCCCCAAAGCCAGTACACAAAACCCAAGGAGCGCTTAGGAAGTCACGTGACCCTGCAGACGGAAGACTCCAGGGCCAGTGGGTCACATGGAGTTCCTCTAAGGGAGCGCATTAGACAAGGTGGTCACACGGCTCTCAGAGCTAACAACGGGGCCTGGGGGGCCGGGCACACGGTGCCAGTGAAGCTAGGGGCAGGGCGTGCGGGAATCCGGGAGAAGTAGGGCCGGGCACACAGTGCCGGCTCTCGAAGCCGCGTCCTCTGTCCTGCTGGTATCAGGTCTCAGGTCACCACACATGCCCCATGAACACATGCCTGGGCACTACCACCAAGCGTGCTGTCATCACCGTTAGCCGACACCCGGTGGGCTCCAACTCAGAGCGGCTGGCGTACCATGGAAGGGTCCCACAGGCCCTGCGCCTCCTCGCCGTCTCCACTCAAGCCCATCACTGTGGCCACTGTGCCTGTCCTCCTCGGGGAGCCACCTCTCCCTCGCTGTCCCTCCAACTTTCCCAGATCCACATCCTATTCCAAGGGCTGGTTTCTCCTGACAACATGCTCGGAGTCCGTGCCACAAAGCTTGTCATCTTTCTCTCCAAGGCAGCCCGGTGTCACTTCCTCCAAAATGCGTCCTTCTCTCAGTCGTCCATGGTGGAGCCAGCATCACCGGCACTCTTCGCCAGCATCACCAGCATCACCGGCACCCTGCGTCACCATCACCGTCCAAGGTCTTGCTCTTTAAAGTCCAACTTCCACTCATTCAAAGACCTCTGAGCTTTCCTCGTTCAAAGGCCTCCTCTGCCTCCTCATTCCGGGTTAACTCTCACATGTCCAGGAGCCCGGGAAACGCGGCCGGGATCAGGTCTTTAAAAGTGACAGCCCTGCCCTTTAGCACTTCAAAGAGGTCCTGAGACTAGTTGTGTCTGTGCTGCCCATGTGACTCCATCACCGCTGCGATCGGGTGCTAGCTATGCACCCAAGTTTATAACGGCCCCCAGCCCCCAGAGGCCCCGGGCTGGCTCCGTTGAGGTACCACTTGGCCTCCCTCCCCACACACGGACTCCTCCCCAAGCAGGGCCTTCCGCCCCCACCTTCTGAGTGAGCCTGCTCCAGGCCCAGGGTCTAAGCCCCTCCGAGCCACACAGAGGGGAGCCTCAGCCCCCGGCTCTGCTCACTCGCACGCAGCTGCCCTCCTGCTGCAGATGACCCACCTCTGTGCACTGACCCAGCCTGTCCCCATCACTGTGTGCCCAGAAAAGCCTGGTGGAAGCCCGAGATGGCTGCCCGGACACCCAGATCACCTGACACTCAAACGGCAGACAGGCCTGCAGGGTGTACATACACGGGGAGACAGCACCCCTCAGAGCAGTCAGCCCACAACAGCGGGCAGCAGGAATGTGAAGCCCAGCAGTGCCCTCTGCAGGCCAACTCCAGAAGGTCCTTCGTCAGGAATGGTCAGTCACATGTTCTCCTTGGGTCACATCTGTCCCTTGGGCCCACACAACAGATGGCCAGCTGGGGCCAAACGTGAGGCTAGCCTGCAAGCAGGACCCTAGGGTCCTGGAGGATGGGAGGGGCACAGCCGCCCCTGGACTCTTGCTCTGCCCAGTTCCTGGGTCTTTCCTCCCAGGTCATGGGGGGTTCTCAGATGGACTGACTCCAGGAAGGCCCCACCCGACTAGGAGGGGACCTCAAGCCCTCAAGGCCTCTGCTGATGGCCTGTCTGGCTCCAAGCAGCCAGGTCAGCTTCGGGAACAAGAACCACCCACTCCTCTGTCCAGACGGCCCACGTGGAGGCAGCCACTCACAAGACACAGAGCTGCTGGGAGTGAGACGGATACCCAGGAGCATGGGGTGGGGGGCGGCAGCACACTTGGCTGGACGTGTGCCTCCCACCCAGCAGGTGAGGGTGGACGCTGCCCAAAGCCTCGGAAGGACCTCTCCACCTGGTTCACACACCCAGGCCAACCCCCGTCACTGCAGTCCACGGGCCAGGGACCCTGCTGTGTCACCTGACCTGGTCACTGTCAGGTACAAACATGGCTGTGGCCAGTGTCCTCTCTGCCCCATCCACTGGGCGGTTATGAGCAAGGCATCGCTGAGGCAGTGACCAAAAACCCAAACCCAAGCCAGAGGCCTCGGGTCGATGCCAACTCACAGAGACCCCAGGTCAGAGCTGAACTGCGTGTGGGGTCTCCAGGGCGTGGCCTTCACAGAGGCCAACCACCTCACCTTTGTCCTACGCAGCAGCCAGCAGGTTTGAACAGCTGATCTCTCAGTCGGCAGCCGGGTGCCTTAACCCCTATGCCAGAGCGCCTCCATTTACTAAAACAAAAGCGATCTCCACAGTCCAGTGGGTTCTGACTCTGAGGGACCCTCAGGCAGAGAACTGGCCAGCTGGGTCCCCAGAGCCTGACCTTTGGGAAGGCCAGCACCCTTTGCCTTTCTCCTGAGGGACAGCTGGGCCTGGAGTGCTGACCTCTCAGGCAGCAGCCAGACGCCCTAACCACAGAATCACCAGGACTCCTGCGAAGCTGTCACAGTCACAGGGAAGGGTCAGTGCAAGCCACGGGCAGGCGGTGCTGGTCATGCGGGCTCAGCGTGGCCATGTGAAGAGGCCTGGAATGCTCACCAGGGCCGCCTTCCAGCCTAATGCAGCCCTGTGCCGGGAAGAAGTCCGTCCACACAGTGATTATGGAGTTCCCAGAGGCCCCAGGGCTGTGACCCTTTAAGATCTCTGCTTACAGGAAGGTCAGAGTTCAAGTCCACCCAGAAGCACGTTGGAAGAAGGCCAGGTGGTCACCCTGGAAACACACAGCACTGAAGGCCTTGCAGAGCTGACTTCTGCTCTGATGCACAGACCATCGAGAGTCAGGGGGGAGCCGGTGACAATGCAGTGCACATGCGTACCCCAGCAGGCTGGACCTGCCCATCTGCAGTGGACAGGACAGTGAGGGTGGGAGCAGGAGCCCCGACTGCAGGGGAGGGACAGAAGACAGCAGGGGGCGGGGATCGACAGCGATGCGCCGTCCAGTTCTGTCCTTCTCGGGGATGACCTGGGCCTGGGGCAGCCACTCACCCGTTATCCAGCCCGTTCTGCCCCACCTTCCTGCCGATGTCGCCAACCATCACCCCAGGCATGGGGAGCAGGGTCTTAGGGTCCCGAATCTGCAGGAAGCACAGGGGGCAGTCAACATGCTGTAGTCAACCCCAAGTGGTAGGGCCCAGCCGGGCGGCCTGCAAGGGGCTCAGGGACATGGAGAGGCCAAGCCCAGCGCTAGACAGTCCACTGCAGCTCATCCCACCTAGCCTGGGAGCCCCGTTGTGGGGTGGGGAGTGTGGCTGTAAATGGCTTCCCTACACCACTGGGTAGCCAGCTGCCACAACTGCCTGGCCCGCATGCACGCTGACCTCTCAATGACCTCTCAACCACTGGCCTGCGTCCACGCTGATCTGACCAGCTGCCTCGGCTGCCTGAGGTAGCCCACATATATCATCAACAGCTGCGTGAGCCCCAGAGGGGAGCCACATTCGGTCAAATGTGCAGCCTCCACGTGGGTAGAGACCAGCTCAGGAGTAGCTGAGTGACTGGTGACTTAGCCATGCTCGCTGGATGATGATACGTTGTCTGCACAGGGCAGCTCGGTGGAGCGGGTCTGATTCAGGACGACTGCTAGTTTATTCGGATGGATCCAACCTGGGATTGCTGTTCTATAGACTCGGTCGGAGACCTTCACCAAGTTAGCTAGAGGACTGAGGGACTGGACCATTAGTGCATAATGTCCCAGCCAGTGTAGCCTGTTAACATTGGATGTAGGGACTGCATTAGTGTAGAATGTTGCCAACATATGTATCTTTGTTAACTGTGGAGTGGGGGCTTGTCAGTTACTCTGCATCGTTAACATCTCTTCAGCCTGTTACCACAGAACTGTTATTGACTGTATACTATTTGTACAGTTACTTTGTATTGTTTACAGATGCCTGGTCTACCAGACTGTATAGTTATTGACTGTGTGCTATTTGTACAGTTACTTTGTATTTACCGATCTTTTCAGCCTGTTAATACTGGTCTGCCCGCCTGTATAGTTACTGACTGTATACTGTTTGCTGCAATTCTGCGATGTGGCCTGTCAGCTTCTCTAACAGGCCCCATAATCAAACCCCACGGTTTTAAGTGTGGTTCTGCAAACTGTGTGGTAACTGCAAAGAATTTTGGACCCAGTTACTGGTCAGACAGGTGCTGGAATTGGTGAGAGCGGGTACAGGGCAGGGAGACCCTATCAGTTCCGCACATGGATGCTGTGGGTGGGGACCATTGCCCCTGTGCAGCTGGCAGAGGTCAGACTCGGCCTTCTTCACGTTGACCTTGTCCTGTTAGACCCGCAGGGCCCACTGCCTGCATCCTAGTCTAGGGCCTGAGACTGTGAGGCCAGGCGGGAAGGCAGCCGAGAATCTGTTAAGGACCTGGGCTGAGGACAGCACCACGGTCAGGGCCCTGGGTCATCAGACAGAAGACAGCCCCTGAGCATGCAGACAGGAGGTGAGTGATCACTCGTGGACCACAGATGTCCACCACGAGGTGCTGAGACACTGTGTGACGATGCCAGGTTTACTCTCCTCCCCAAACCTCACCGATTCCTCATCCCCTACCCAGCCCCTCATCTTGGCCCCACCCCAGGACGCCGGGACCCCATCCCTTCACCTGCACCACGAAGGCATGCAGGCCGTGGCACCCACCCTGGGCACTGGGACCACATCCCCTCACCTGCACCACGAAGGCATGCAGGCTGTGGCACCCGCCCCAGATGCCCCTTCACCTGCACCATGAAGGCATGTAGGCCGTGGCACCCACCCTGGGCACTGGGACCCCATCCCCTCACCTGCACCACGAAGGCATGTAGGTCGTGGCACCCACCCTGGGCACTGGGACCACATCCCCTCACCTGCACCACGAAGGCATGTAGGCCATGGCACCCACGCCTGGGCACTTGGACCCCATTCTCTCACCTGCACCATGAAGGCATGCAGGTCATGGCACCCACGCCAGGACGCCAGGACCCCATCCCCTCACCTGCACCATGAAGGCATGCAGGCCGTGGCACCCACCCCTGGGCACTGGGACCCCATTCCCTCACCTGCACCATGAAGGCATGTAGGCCATGGCACCCACCCCAGGACGCCGGGACCCCATCCCCTCACCTGCACCATGAAGGCATGCAGGCCGTGGCACCCACCCCTGGGTGTGTACAGCTGAGCAAACACAACTGCATGGGTGGCTGTCTTCCCCATGTTGCCAATCCAAAACTTGGAGGCCTCGAAGTCCGGTGAATGTAGGATGAACTCCTGCCAAGAGAAAGGTGCGGTCAGCAGCGGAAATGCACACACAACTTCCTTTCTCTGCCTCAGGGGTGGGGTGGCCGAGTCCTCGCAGAGCGTGAGCCCAGTCCATGCCCACTGCGGGGTCACCCTCCAGGCGCCTTCAGCACTGTGGTCTGTACCAGCGACTGTCAGGCCTTTCCCTCCAAGGTGCTGCCACGGGGATTGTCACCTACAGCCTCTGGTTCAGAGCAGAGCCCCCAGGGAGCTTCTCTGCCATGACTGTCACTGTGCCAGCTGTGACACACAGCCACACACACAGATGGACAAAACACTGTGCTTGGTCACACGCATGCAACCAGCATGACTGACTCACAGCCACAACCCAGGGCGGGGCAGAACTGTCCCAGGGCCATGGATGGAGCTCCGGTGGAGTGGTCTGTGGTCAGCGCGCTGCACCTCCAGCAGCAGCTCCTGGGAGAAAAACAGGCAGCCTCTTCCTCTGGAGGCCTGAAGCCTTGGAACCCCAGGGAGTGCACCCTGGGCTGGAACCCACTCCTCGGGTGAGGGCAGACATTCCGAGTTGGAATCTTTACAGAACAGCCTGACTCATCTCTCTTCTGTAGGGCAGGTAGTAGCTTCAAACTGCCAACCTTCTGGTTAGCAGTGGAGTGTGGAACCTGCACGGGACTGGGGGCTCCGAGGCTCACAGCAGCCATGGCATCTGCTCCTGGGAGCTGTCCCACAAGGACGCTGTGGTGGACCACTGGGTGTGGATCAGAAGGTCGAGGGAAGTGGAAGGGAGGCTGCTCACCAGGGGACGCTGGCCTGAGGCCAAGAGACAGCTAGGATGAAGTGAGCCCAGAGAAGTGCATCCTCACAGGCCACCCCATAAAGCCAAAGGGGCCAGGCGGGGTCATGGTTGAGTCCAGCAGCTCCAGACGGCCCGGGAAGTGAAGAGGCCGGGGCCCAGCTGCCATCCAGACAGCCACATGTCTTGGGTAGGGGACCTCTGGGTCAGCAGGCAAGCTGGGAGACAGCTGGCTGCCCCCGCCATGTCCCTCTGCTCAGCACACACCTGGGAGTCAGGGTCATAGTGGGCCGTCGTCCGCATGCCCTTGGCATTGCTCCCATGGCTCATCTCGGTCAGCGCGAAGCAGCCAAAGATCTGGACAGAAGCAGACATGGAGCGAGTGACTCCTCCCTGCCTGGGTGGACATGGGGTCACTCCAGGTGACGCCAGCCTCGGAGGTCTGCAGGGACTACTCTCACAGAACGAGAAAGGAAGACCAACTCAGAGCATCCCCGGGGTGGACCTGCTCCATGCACTGTCCTGGCTGTGACCCACAGAAGTGGACCACTCAGCCTATCTCCTGTGGGACTGCTGCTTGGAAAGTGGGGTGCGTGTGAGTCCAGTATTCTCACAGCGTTGTTTGGTGGAATTCCAGCACCGCCTCAGCCCCACTGGAACCTTCAGCACCTTGGAGCCCCCTGTGTAAAGTGTCACACACTCTGTGATGTCAGGACTCTGGAATGTGGCCTTTCTAGTCATGGCCTTACTCCCCCCAGGGACATGGTCACCCCCCTAGGGACATGGTCTCCCCCCTCTAGGGACATGGTCTCCCCCCAGGGACATGGTCTCCCCCCCCAGGGACATGGTCTCCCTCCTCTAGG
>NW_006399879.1:7246552-7249788 GCF_000299155.1 Elephantulus edwardii | reverse complement strand
CCCCCCCAGGGACATGGTCTCCCTCCTCTAGGGACATGGTCTCCCCCCAAGGACATGGTCTCCCCCCCAGAGACATGGTCTCCCCCCTAGGGACATGGTCTCCCCCCTAGGGACATGGTATCCCCCCCAGGGACATGGTCTCCCTCCTCTAGGGACATGGTCTCCCCCCAGGGACATGGTCTCCCCCTCAGGGACATGGTCTCCCCCCCAGGGACATGGACTCCCCCCCACCCAGGTTGACTGTGGCTTCTACATCAACAGCTGTGGGTCCAAACTCGGAGAGCTGGCCACGCTGTGGAGTGACTGAGGCAAGGCATCGCCTGACAGGGCCCTGGAGACACAGCCAGAGGGCTGGTTTGGGAGTGCTGGAAGACAGGGTCTACAGGACAGTGAGGAAGCCAGAGGTGTGTGGCTGGTCTGAACCTGGACTTTGACTGTGCGACACCTTTTCCTTCCCTGCTACCTCCCAACCGACTTCTTTAACAAAGCCCACAAGTTCTGAGATGCATGTTGGACCCTGTGATCAGGAGAAGCAGGTGCAGCAGGGTGGGGACCGTCTCACCACAGGATGGCTTTTAGACACTGGACGTTATCGGTGGGGACCGAAGCCCTTTGTGGAGTCAGTGGAAGTGGGACTTGGCCTTCCTCAAGCCATCCTTGCTCCTTACAACCCCACAGCCCCTCTCTGGAAGGTGTGCACGACACCGTGAACTTGCCTGCATGTTGAAGATATCAGGGATGTACTTCAGATGCCTGTCAGAGCCCAAGTTGGAGATGGCCAAGGTAAAAACCTGAGGACAAAGAGCACATGTCACCACACACAGGATGGAGCCAGCCCACTATCCAGGAGCTGCCCTGAATCCCAGAGACCCGGCATGTGCGAGGGCTGTGCACGCATGGTTTCTAGGTGATTGCAAAGAGACAGGTGCCAGGAAGACAGGACTGAGCTCTCTGCAGCCCCACACACGGCATCAATCACTACCTGCTGAGTGACGGGGAAGGGAGTTAGGGGTAAACAATCAGGAGTCCAGTCTAACTGACAGTGACCCTGGACAAGTCCACGCCCAGCGTCCAAGGCTCTGAATCCCAACGGGGCAGACCGACTCACCTGTCTCCTGGCTGGAGGTCTGAACCACCAATTGTTTGGTTAGCAGTACAGTGCTTAACCACTGTGCCACCAAGCTCCCTGAGTGACAAATGACAACAAGGAAATGGGATGTGAGGCTAACTGCCCTCACACCGCCCTTCTGGACCCTGAGACCAGAAGACACAGATGGGGCCTGGCAGCTGTGGCTGCAGGTTTGATCAAGAGTCCACTGAGGGGAGAAGGAAAAAGACAAAAAAGAAAAAAGAAAGGAGTGCTTGGAAGAATCCTCATCAAAGGGGGAAACACACAGAACAGAATCTCAAATTCTTAGCAGATCCAGACTTTGTGAAGCCATATGGTAGATGAACCCCAAGAACTACTGTTCTGAGGCAGTATTTTAATGAAATGTCCTCCAGAAGAAATAAGTGCACAGTCTGACCTATGCGGATTGTAATTACTGATATGGAACAGGAGAAGCATGACTGATTAGGGGGGAAAGCTAACAAGATGGATTGAGACAGACTTCCATAGTGGGCTCAGGTGAATCAGAGACGATGAGGAAGGTGTGAGACAGGGCAGAGTCAGATCTGCCGAGCACAGGCTCAGACACGGCCAGAACAGCATAGGGCAGAATCAGATGTGCTAAGCACAGGGTCACTACGAGTCCTACTTGACTCAGCAGCACCTAACAAAAAGAAAGAAAGGTTTTCACACAAACAGAACAAGAGTGGAGGGTTGAGAAGGGTGAGAAGGGAGGACAATGGAGGTAGAGATCAGTAGATGGACGGGTGGGTGAAGGGAAAGGCAGGGAGGGTACAGGGAAGATTTGGTGTGATGTTGAGATAAATGACACTAATCTATTACTGTCGTGCAATAAATGTAATTAAGTGATTGAATGAAAACCAATAAAATAAGAAAATACAGAACTTTCTGAAGTAATCGAAATCTAAGTTCAGCTCAAGTGGGAAGCAGGTCTGTGTGGGCTTTAAGGTCTTTCAGGGCTACGGGTGCAGTCCAGAGTCAGCTATGCGCTCAGCCCAAGGCCAGGCCTCTGGAGGCTCAACTGCCCCATCTGCCGTGAACAGTAAACGTGGAAAGCCTCCTCCCCTGCAGCTAACGACCCGGGAACCTGCTGCAGGGGAGCACACACAACCATAGTGAGCTTTTGTTTTATATGAAATCAAATGACACCACCAAACTGGAAGGGCAGACCTCAGAGGAGCAGCAGGCCCTCGGAGCAGGGAGACTAGCTGCAGACCTCAGGAGCAGCGGGCACTTGGAGCAGAGGCTGCAGACCTCAGAGGATCGGGGTCCTCGGAGCAGAGGCTGCAGACCTCAGGAGCAGTGGGCACTCGGAGCAGGGAGACCAGCTGCAGACCTCTGGGGAGCATCAGGCTTGTATCAACAGGGAGGAAAACTCAGAGCAGGGACACGAGACCAGCTGCAGGTCCCAGAGCAGACCACTGACCTTGCTGGGCCATAGGTGTGGGGCGGGTGAACAGGTACATGATCTGCTGTGTGCGTTCTTAACACCACCAACACACACAAGTTGCAGGACACTGATGTAAAAGCAGAGCACTGCTCTCCTGGACATCACAGTGTGGGGACAGTCCTGCACCGTCCATGGGGCCTCAGTCTCGTGTTGCACACATGGGGACCATGGGGCTCTTGGAGGGGGGCTCTCCAGTAGCATCAACAATGACCCCAGGCTGACTGACCCCCAGTACAGACCCTGGGCAAGGGGCTCAGTCAGTGGTGAGGCCTGGCTGCCCAAGTCCAGCTACTTACAGGACTGACTGTGAAGTAGTGGGAAGAGACCTTGAGGGTCTACGAGCAACAAGGAGACTCGCAGGGGGTGGGAGAGTGCGGAGAAGGGGGGAAGGGGATAGGAGGGGAGGGGAAGGAAAACGGGGGAGAAGGGGAGGAGGAATGACAGGAGGTGAGGGAAGAGGGAGAAGGTGAGAGGAGGTGGAGAGGAGGGAGAGGAGGTGAGGAGGAGGTGAGGGAGGAAGAAAAGGAGGTGGGGAGGAGGGAGAGGAGGTGTGGGAAGAGTGAAAGGAAGTGAGGGAAGAAGAAGAGGAGGAGGGAGAGGAGTTGGGGAGGGGAGGAGGAAGAGGAAGTGAGAGGAATAAGGAGAGGAGGTGGGGAG
>NW_006399879.1:7243763-7246292 GCF_000299155.1 Elephantulus edwardii | reverse complement strand
GGGGAGGAGGGAGAGGACACACACAGGTGCACACATGTACACACGTTCACACACAGATGTGCATGAACACACACAAACACGGGTGCACATGTGTATAACCACAGACACAAGTTCACACACAGAGACATGCGCCCAAACTCACCATACACACAGGTGCACACATGTGCACATACAGACACAAGCTCACATACACAGACGTGAGCACACACACACACACATGCATTTACACTCACATACACAGAAAACAGACTGCACCCAGAGAGGCCCCAGAGAGATACAAAATCCCGATCTTGACGTGGACCATCAGCCTCCAAGTTGGAGGTCCCCCACATGTGGCAGCGACACCCCAGCAGCACCACACTAGGTTGCCCACAGAAGTGTAAAAGCCAGTGAGTGTGGGCAGCAAGCACCAAGGCCAGTGGCTGTGGTTCACGGGAGCCAGCACTGAGGGGCCCAGGACAGCACTGCATGGAAGGCAGGACGTGGATGTGTCCGTGTGCCCTGGGCCACAGCACCCACTGCCAGCGTGGGGAGGAGGCACACGCCCTCCCTGTCTGCACCCCGGCCTTGGCCATCTACACACCACAGCGTGCAGGAAGGCCTTGGACTGCGTCCTCCTCCCTGGCTACACCCCAGGCGCACTGCCCACGCACAGCTCCTCCATCTCTGTGCGCTCCTGGCCAGTGCTGCCCACTCACTGGTGCCCCCCACTCACCGGCGGCCCCCACTCACGGGTGCCCCCCCCGCCGACACCGGTGCCCCCCACTCACCAGCGCCCACCCCCTCCCCCGACACCGGCGCCCCCCTCACCAACGCCCTCCCTCCCTCACCGGCGCTGCCCACTCACCAGTGCCCCCCCTCACCAGCGCCCTCCCCCCCTCACCGGCGCCGCCCACTCACCAGCGAGTGCAGGCAGAGCTTGTTGCACAGAGACCAGTCATACATGCCCAGGCAGTTGATGAGCGTCCAGATTTTGTGCGGTCTCTGCACCATGTCCTGTAGGTCAAAGAAGCCGTACTCGAAGATGCGCTTGAAACGCAGGAAAGTGAGCTTGCGGTACTCATCCAGGGGCAGGTCAGCCTCGCGGAGCTGAGTGAACAGAGGGTCATTCTCCAGCACTGAGAAGACGAACCGCTGTGAAGGCAGACAGGAGAGGTGAGGGACAGGAGGGCTGAAGGACAGAGGGGCTGAGGGGACCAGAAGGCTGAGGGACAGGAGGGATGAGGGGCAGGAGAGGCTGAGGGGACAGCAGGAGCCTATGCTGTCACATGACTCGCCCAGGACACCTGACATACATTGACCTTGAGACTCAGGCAGAGGTAGATGGCACCTCCACTCAGGGAAGCCCCCGATGCACCACAGGTGGTGCCCTGAACTGTGGTGCGGGTGGAAAGTGCTGACTACACCACGGATGGACAGAAGGACACACAACTGTCTTGGAGGAAGCATGATCGGCCTGTTCCCTGAAGCCAAGGGGGTCAGACTATGCAGGGCACTTTGGGCCTCCTGGTCAAGGACCGCTGGGTGGAGGGGAAGGTTGGCAACAGACAGGGAGAGTCGCAAGGAGATGGACCAACACATGACCGGACCAATGGACTGAAGCCCATCGGCGACCGTGAGGATGGTGTGGGGGGGTGCGGGTCTCCCCAGCTGGGCGCAGCACCCCGTGTGTCCAGCCTTCTCTGCAGCACTGGACAATGACCTTGCTGAAGCACATGCCCAGCCCTTCTCAGGCTCCCAGGGGCTCAGTGCCGTCCACCCTCGTCCACCAAAGCCACCTTGGCCTCATTTTGTCCGACAGCCTGCGTGTGTCCAAGCAGTGCCCTGACGTCACAGACCCCCACGCCGTTTCCGACGCTATGTTACATGGCTTTCTGAATTTACAAGGAGGGTCAGCTCAACTCATCATCACGGAGAAGCCGGGGTCCACACTGCATGAAGCTGGGGCCCATGTGGTGTGAAACCCAGGACCGTGCGGTGTGAAGTCTACACTGTGTGAATCTGGGGCCCACATGGCGTGAAGCCCAGTACAAAGGTCACAAGTCAACCTGGACTTGAGGGAGAAGAGAGGGTCAGGACTCCCTGTGTCCTCACTCCCCCCAAATGGCACCCTGCCCACCATGGCCAGCTGGGGACCCCAGCTATGAGGGACAGCGCACAGGACAAGCCGCAGGCTGAGGACCTCCAGACCCCATCAGGGAAAGGCATGCAGGGAAGGGTTTGGGTCAAAGCAGGTGTCCACAGGCTGCATGGCCTCTAGAGGAACAGGGCCACCACCTGTGACTCTCCTGGGGCCTCTACATCCCACCTGGCCATGGGCCCTGTCTAGAATAAGGCCAAGTTCTGAATTCTCAACTTGAGAGTTTCTTTAATTTAAAAGTGAGCCCAGGAGGACATCAAGGCCACACTGCCTAGCCGCACGCACGTCACCCCTAGAGATGTACAAGCAGGTCCTCGGTCTCTCACCCGTCACCCCCTTACAGACCCACCACCCACTTACAGACCCACCACCTCCTTACAGACCCATCA
>NW_006399879.1:7233993-7242972 GCF_000299155.1 Elephantulus edwardii | reverse complement strand
ACACACACACACACACACACACACACACACACACACACACACACACACACGTCTCTCCTCACCTTAAAGCGGACCATCTCCTCACCCTCCAGGTATAGCACCAACTCCTTCCAGCTGAATGACGCGCGGGCCCGGAAGGCCTGCAGGGGTCCTTTGGGGGGGTCCGGCAGCAGGGTGTCAGCCGTCTCTTCCAGTGGGGTCTCCATGGCTTCCAGCGACCTGTAGGGAACAGTCCATGGATGAACGGAGTCACCGGTGGACTCCCAGCCATAGATGCCGTGCAGTGTCCTGTTCCCAGAGTCACAGTCTCGGGAGCACCTGGCAGCACGCAGACGTGCGCACCTCCACCCTCAGGGCAGCCGCAGTGCTGGGTAAACACACAGGTTGTCAGGAATTGAAAAAGAGACAGAGAACACATGAAATAAGTTAGGGGTGGAAGGAGGCTTAGCTCAGCCGCTCTGGGGTCCAGTGGGCAGCAGGCAGCGTGGACAAGGCTACAGGGCAGTCAGTGGCCTCGTGCGCGGTGGTGGACGTGGCCTCACCCCCTGTGGTGGGACTGGGTGGTGTGACCACCATGGACACGACCTTGCACACTGCGGTAGGACTGGGGCATTGTGGCTGCCGTGGACGTGGCCTCGCGTATTCTAGTGGGACTAAACAGAGTGGCCACTGTGGACACAGCCTCACGTGTTTTCATGGGACTGTGGGAGTGGCCACCATGGGCATGGCCTCGTGTGTTGTGGTGGGACTGTGGGAGTAGCCACCGTGGACACGGCCTCGTGTGTTGTGGTGGGACTGTGGGAGTGGCAGCCATGGACACGGCCCAGGAGCCCTTGTCACCCAAAGGCAGTCAGCATGCAAGCCAGCAGGTCCACGTCTGCCCAGCACATCCAAGAGGGGTGGGCGGCAGGGTTGAAGCTGCATAACATGGATCATGCACCCGCCTCAGGAGAGGACGCTAGGTGCCACCTGTGTGTGGACGGGGCTGCCCATGCAGGAGCCCCAGCCGGAAGGGAAGGGTCCTGATGATGCCATCACACAGACAAGCCTCCAAAGACGGTGCTGAGCAAAGAGGAAGCTGTGCCCCCAAGACCACATATCACCCCGCTGGTGCTGGCTGCCAGAGAGGGCGGGCCCAGGTGGTGCCAAACACTACAGTGGACTGCTGACCGCAAGGGTGATGGTTTGAATTCACCGGCCGCCTCTCGGAAGAGAGCTGAAGCAGCGTAAACTGTCTTCTCCCTTCCCTGCCAGGCAGTCGGTAACGACTCGCCCTCCCTCCAGTTTCCGAGGCTGTTAAGTTGTCCAGGAAGAGCAGCTGGTGTGTTCAAAGTACCAGAACCACACAATACAGACCACGACATCGGGGCTCCTTCCCGTCCACAGCACCGACATGGAAAGCCTGTGCCAGCCCTCCAGGAGCCGGGTCCACCCAACCATCTGGAAAGGCAAAGCCAAGACAGCAAGAAGTGGCCAGACAGCCAGGGGTGGGGTGCAGGAGAACAGAGCAGGGAGTGACTGTGCAGGACAGGGCTTCCTTCAAGGAGTGACCACACAGGAGGGACCGCCAGCGGTGATGACCCACCACACTAAGTCCCTGCTTGCTGCAAATGCGGGAAGCGGGTGGGAGGTGGCTTAGGGCTGAGACGGTTACAGCTTTTAGAAGGACAGTCCTCAGCTGAGACTGGAGATGGCAAAGGAGAGCTCCCACATCCACGGACACGCTGCCCCGGGGGCCGCCCCGTCCCTGTGTCACCTCAGCACATCCCTCCCTGTGTCCAGACCCCCAGCACCCTCTCCCTGTCCCTCTCTCTCCTTCCAGACTCTCACCCTTAGCTTCGTCTGCACCATCTCATCCACCCTCTGCTTCAGTCCGATGTGTGGATGCCTCCCAAGCCCACAGGTCCAGCCCCTCATGCCCACTGGTCACAGAGGTTCTCAAACTCTCAAGGGTTCTGTCTACACCCGCTGTGCCTCTGCTCCCGGGCATGTTCAGCTCCACATGGCAGTGACCCAAGGCTTACACCAGCTGGTACCTGAGCACCACAATTAATCTCCCAGACCCCCATGTACCCTTCAGTGCGGGCTGGACCCTTTCACGTCTTTGGGTCCTGGACCCACTGCTCTCAGGCTGAGACTGACTCCTGCTGACGCTCCAGCAAGATTCTGAAGGCTGTAAACCCCAAAGGAGGAAACTCTCCTTTTCTCCCTCAGAGCCACTGGTGGATTCGAACCACCTGCCTCTGGGTTGGGAGTGAAATTCCCTACAGATGATGCCACCAGAGCTCGCCATTAAAGTTAAAATGCACAAAGGCAGAAACACCAATCACTGAGGCTGTCACACAGCCCCTACTGCTGGGCCCGGCCAGGGTCACATAGCTGTGATCAGGCCCCAGGACTTAAGCCACCGGCACTGAGTAGCTGCCAGTCCAGGGCACCATTGCAGAGCTCCAAGGCCACCACAGCTGTAGAAGCAGTGTGCCTCCTTCCTTCTGCAGGGCGGCTGGTGGCCTCAAACCGCTGGCCTTCCAGTGAGCTGTCCAGCCCTTTAGCCACGAGGCTCCCAGGGTTCCTGCCGCTGTTGCTAGGTGTCATCGAGTCAAGTACTACTCGCAGTGATCCTGTGGGCAACAGACCTGCGCCCTGTCCTGTCCTGTGTCACCTCATCGTCTCTGACATGACAGACCTGCGACCTGTCCTGTCCTGTGTCACCCATCGTCTAACATAACAGACCTGAGCCCTGTCCTGTGTCACCCATCATCTCTGAGATGACAGAACTGTGACCTGTCCTGTCCTGTGTCACCCCATCGTCTCTGACATGACAGACCTCCGCCCTGTCCTGTCCTGTGTCACCCCATCGTCTCTGACACACTATAGCTCACTGCTGAAGTCACGAGGCCACTCCACCTCATTGAGGGTCTTCGTCTGCTTTGCCTTCCCTCCCTCTCCAAGGAACAGCTTCTCCCAGCAACATGTCCAAAGGATGTGAGTCACCATCTGTGCCTCCAAGGAGCACTCTAGTTGCACTTTGTCTGAGACGTATCTATCTGTCCCCTTTCTTGGCCGTCCGTGGGATGTGTTCTTCTCCAACACCACAGCTCAAAGGCATCTCCCCTTCTCCTGTCATCCTGATTCACTGTCCAGCTCACACATGCACAGCAAGTGACTGAAAAGGCCATGGCCAGAATCAGGTGGACTTAGTCTTCAAACTGACATATCTTCGCTCCTCAGGAATTTGGAGAGGTCTTGCTGGCCCTAAAGCTCGAGAACCTGGAAGTCGGTCTATGAAACAGGCCAGCTGGAGTCCCTGACATTTCGATGGAGGCGGTATGAACGTGGATTTCTCACTCGGGCCTGCAGGTCTCCACTCTCCTATATCTGGGACTTGGATGTTCCATTGTGTCTCTGTCCTCAGGGCGACAGGAGTGTGGTAATGCTCATCTTCAAGGCTCAGCACTCAGGCAGCGGCAGTCCCTCAGCCCACAGCCAGTAGCACCCTGGCACACAGGGCTGGCACAGAGCCTCCTGATGGCAAAAGCGGATGCAGCCTTCCCAGTCAGCAGGGCGAGCTCTGAGGCCTCCCCGGTAGGAAGCGGAGCTGCCAACCCCCAGGCCGTGCCTCTCTGCTTCTTGGAATCCAGCAGTGGGCTCTGGGGGGTCCGAAAGGTGGGCCCTCGAGTTCCAGGCTAGTTGCAGCAGCAGGAAATCTGCTGAATGCTCAGCCAGGAGTCTGTTCCAACTCAACGGCTGTGGGTTTTTAAGTTAGTCAAGGGCTCTGCTGGGTGGCCCTACAGGGGGCTGCTGTCCCAAGGCTGAGCTGCCTGGAGGTTCGCCTGCACCATCGACTCCACAGAGAAAAGACTGGCGACCTCTTACCCACTTTACAGCCGGAATATGACGGAGGGTTAGCTAGGCTTTGAGACCAAGAGAACGGCAGGAAGGCAGGTGAGTTAGCAGCTGGCCAGTGACTCCAGGACAAAGGCTGTGCACCTAAGATCCTGGCACACTCACTGCCCACTGACCTCGGCCCGCAGAGCCAGGTCACAGGCGACTGGCAGCAGGACCAGCGACCTGTGCACGCCCGCCTCCGTGTCCCTGGCCTTTGCCCTGCTGCACCCTGCACTTGCCCCAGAGCCCCAGGGTCTCTGCACTTGCCTCACCTCTATTTCCCCCAGACTCCCAGGGCTCTGCACCAGTTATCCCACTCCTGTTCTGGGGCTCAGCTGTGTCGACACCTGCCGCCTCCCTAGTTCCTTGAGCCCCAGAACTTGGTGCAACTCCCTTCCCAGGACATCCGCAACTTCATGGAGCCCCGGGGCCTCTGCACCCCTGCGCCCTCTTCCCGGAACCCCGGGGCCTCTCCGCCCTGCGCCCTCTTCCCGGAGCCCAGCGCCCCACCCCACGCCCCGGCTAACTCAAGCTCGTGCTGGATCTCGTCCTCCGGCTGGATCTCGTCCTCCGGCTCCGGCTTCGCTCGTCACACGTTGGGAGCTCGATGCACGAGAAGCCGATACACTTGTCGCCTGGACAGCAAGGACATTTATGCCGCCGGCCGCCCCTTTCGGCTTCCGTCCACCCTGCGTCATCGCGCCTCCCCGCCCCTCGTCGCCGGGGTAACACGGGACGCATCGGGTGTAGAGGCTTCTCTGCTGGAGGTCTGTGCGCGTGCGCTACGCTCCTGTCCCCAGAGCCGGCCTGGCTGCGAGTCAAGGCCCGCGGGGCCCCTGTCCACCCTTCCCAGACCTGCGGTCCTGGATCGTCCGTGCGCGCTGGTGACTGAGGGTCGCCTCCGCCTGCGTGCTGGACCCGGAGGGAGAACTGCCCGGGGCGGAGCCACTCAGACCACCTGCAGCCCCACGTGCTTACCCGCGTTGGAGGAGCAGGGTTCTCGCCACTCAGAGACCCCCGCGGGATCGGACTATGGGGTGACCCTAGCTGTAAGGCCCGGTAACCCGTCATTAGCATCTGTTCCGTCCTGTTTCTGATGTCCGTGAAACGCGCCACGACTAGAGTTTTCTTTGCCTGCTAATATTTCCCACCACGGAGTGAGTTCAGGTGACTGAATAAGGAACAGACGTACACTCGTCAGGTGCCATCGAGTCAAAGACGACTCACAGTGACCCTGTGAACAAAAGATCTGAACCCTGTTCTATCTTGCGCCATCATCACACTTCTCGACACACAAGCCCACTGTAGCAGTCATGGTGTCAATCCACCTGGTCGAGGGGCTTCCTTTCCTTCACTGACCCTCCACCCTTCCCAGCATCATGTCCCTCTCCAAGGAACAGCCCCTCCTAGCAACATGCCTAAAGTATGTGGGGTGAGGCCTCGTCATTCTTGTCTCTGAAGAGCACTCCCGGCTGCACCCTCTCCAAGACACATCTGTTTGTTCTCTTGGCGTCCACAGGATGTTCAGTGTTCTTCTCCAACACCACAGCTCAAAGGCATCAATTCTTTTTCTGTCATCCTTATTCATTGTCCAGGTCTCGGATGCATAGCTAGTCATCAGAAAGACCATGGCCTGAATCAGAGGCACTTTAGCCTTCAAACTGACAATACTACTCTTCAATAATTTGACAAGGTCCAGTCTAGGAAATCAAGGGGGAAATGTTTATTAAGATATCGCTAAGGAGTCGTGGCCGGTGGCAGGAACAGTTAAAGAGAAAAGTGAAGAAAGGGAGAGAATCACCCCAGCGGGGGCCAGAGGACCCAAACTCTGTGGGGTGCCACCAGGAGCAGGGGCACCTCAGGTCTGTGGGATGCTCAGAGCCCTGCCCACCTTGGGACCTGTGGGATGAAGGGGCTGCTTCACTGTGATGCATCTGTCCTTGACGCCCCCTTCCTGTTTCCTCTGAGACACGTGGCCTTTCCTCCTGTGGGAGCGGGAGGGGGAGACAGGGACCACCAGGGAGCAATTCTATCCCTTAACAGGGAATTGGACCGGGAAGTTTTTTTTGGCTACTACCTGCTGACAGACACAGAATTTAATGACATAATATATGAGTAAGAGACTATGGTGATGGAGGAAGAAGTTCAAGCTGCTTTGAAGGAAATAGCAAAAAATAAGGCCCCAGGAATAGATGGTATACCAGTTGAAATATTTCAGCTAACAGATGCTGCCCTGGATGTGCTCACCAAGTTGTGCCAAGAAATCTGGAGAACAACCACTTGGCCAACTGACTGGAAGAGATCTATGTTTGTTCCCATCCCAAAGAAGGGCGACCCAACTGAGTGTGGAAACTACAGAACAATATCATTGATTTCACATGCAAGCAAGATTCTACTGAAGATTATCCAAAAACGACTGGAACAGCACATCAGCAGAGAACTGCCAGAAGTCCAGGCTGGGTTTAGAAAGGGTCGTGGTACTAGGGATATTGTAGCTGGTGTTAGATGGATCTTAGCTGAAAGCAGGGAATACCAGAGGAATGTCTATCTGTGTTTCATTGATTATGCAAAGGCATTTGACTGTGTGGATCATAACAAACTGTGGCTGAGTCTGAGAAGAATGGGAATCCCAGAACACTTGATCGTTCTAATGTGAAACTTATACTTGGACCAAGAGGCAGTCATCAGAACAGAGCAAGGGAACACTGCCTGGTTCAAACTTGGGAAAGATGTACTCCAGGGATGTGTCCTGTCTCCATACCTTTTCAACCTGTATGCAGAGCAGATTATCCGGGAGGCTGGGCTCTATGAGGAGAATTGTGGCGTCAGGATTGGTGGAAGATCTATTAACAATCTGCGTTATGCAGATGACACAACCCTGCTTGCTGAAACTGAGGAGGACCTCATGCACTTGCTGCAGAGGGTCAAGGACTGCAACCTTCAGTATGGACTGAGGCTCAATGTCAAGAAGGCAAAGATTCTCACCACTGGGCCAATTGGCAGCATTAGGATGGATGGTGAAGAGATTGAGATTGTTAACAACTTTAGTCTGCTTGGCTCCATGATCAACACTCTTGACACCAGTAACCAGGAAATAAAAAATGTATTGCAATGGGAAAGTCTGCTGTTAGGGACCTCTCCAGGGTACTGAAGAGCAATGGTGTCTCTGTGGAGACTAAGGTGTGCCTGATACAGGCCATGGTCTTTGCAATCACTCGTTATGCATCAGAGAGTTGGACAATGACTAGGGAGGATAGAAGGAGAATTGATGCCTTTGAGCTGTGGTGCTGGAGAAGAGTATTGAATGTACTGTGGACTGCCAAGAAAACAAACAGATTCATCCAGGAGAAGTTTAAACCAGGCTGCTCCTTGGAGGCAAGGATTCTGCGGCTTCATCTGACATACTTTGGACATGTTGTAAGGAGAGACAGGTCGTTGGAGAGGGACATCATGCTTGGGAGGGTGGAGGGATGGCGTGAGAAGGGAAGACCCTCTATGAGGTGGATTGATTCAGTGACTGGGGTAATCGGGATGGGTGTGTCAGAGGCAGTGAGATTGGTACAGGATAGAGCAGGGTTTAGGGCTGTTGTGCATAGGGTCGCTATGAGTCGCAAGCAACTCGACAGCACATAACAACAACAACAAACACTACTTGCTGACATTGGCAGAAGCCTGCCAACTGGTTCAGGGCCCAGCCTCGCCTCCCTGTCCCTACAGGGACTGCTGCCTGGCCCATAAGCAACCCTTTGATCATTATCTTGTTCTGAACTTGTTGCAGCCTGTTGCTCTGCTCTTGTGCGCTGCTGAGTGGGAAGTGACCCCGAACTGACCGTCCAGAGGGTTTTCAGAGGCAGTTAGTGACGCAGGAGGAGGCTGCCCATCCTCCCACTGAGCACCTGGTGGAGTCCAGCTGCGTGCTGTCAGGATTGCAGCGCAGATTTCTCACCACTGCGCCACCAGAACAGCCGAGAGGAAACGTAAAATTCACACAATCACGTTTCAAATACATGGTCCAAAAATCAGTAGAAGTACTATCCTAACTGCTGGCCCCAAGGTAGGTGGTGGGTGTTGTGTGCCCTGGCTGCACCTGAGCTCATAGGCCACCTCTCAGGGGAGCCCACCTCTCAGGGGAGCCCATCTCTCAGGGGAGCCCATCTCTCAGGGGAGCCCTCCTCTCAGGCCTTCCCGGAGGGCCCCCTTAGTTGTTTGCACAGGCTTCCCTTGGGAACTCCACCCTTTCTAAGAAAGGCTGCTTGAGGACCTCTGCTAGTCCTGAGGAGCTCACATAAAAACAATAGGACAAAAACCAAACAAACAGGACGTGTTTGTGAGGGTGTGTGTCCCCCTTTCTGCTACAGTCCAGGGCGTGTAGTGATGCATCCCTTCATGTTCCAGACACTCAGGTGACATTTGTTGTGCTTCAGTGCCTGTCCTGTGTCTTCAGCTGTATTTCCCACCCGGTCAACACATTCTTTCTAGTCTGCGTGTCAAATTACCCCTGCTGTCTGTCCTGCAAAGGCGGTGACCAGTAAAGGAATTCCACTTATTAATAGAGGTTAACCTCTCTTCTCCCGGCTTCCTCCACCAGGAATTACAGCTGAAGTCTCGAGAGCTACACTTCTATACACTGGAGTTGGGTTTTCGGGGGTTACTACTCCTAGGGGCCAGTTTGGGGTGCATCTGGGTCAGGTTTCACTATCTCATGACCACTGTGGTGTATATAACTTTCTTGAACTTCCACAAAAACACCAATATCTTGCGGGCACACAAAGTAACTGCTCTTCCCTTTTGATGGCTTTCTTGGGCCGTAGGGATTGCTTTAGGCCTTCTTTTCTCATTCATTGCTTAGACCTTGACGTCCAGGGACTTTAATTACCACTTTTTACATTCTCTTGATAAAGGCCATTAAGAGCTGATGATAGTTTTCACAACCACTCTAATGACTTAAAACAGGAGGTCAAGCTCCGCAGACTGACTGCTACTTGGATGCCCTGCTGCCTAAGTTCTGTGCCACACTTTGTACAGGTGTGTGTCTACCTGTCCACGGTTAGGTCTGTACAGGTGTGTGTCTACCTGTCCACGGTTAGGTCT
>NW_006399879.1:7218488-7233878 GCF_000299155.1 Elephantulus edwardii | reverse complement strand
ACAGGTGTGTGTCTACCTGTCCACGGTTAGGTCTATACAGGTGTGTGTCTACCTGTCCATGGTTAGGTCTGTACAGGTGTGTGTCTACCTGTCCAGTGGTTAGGTCTTTGGTTCAATTGCATTTGGCCGTTTGTTACCTAAAGAACTGGGAAGTCTCGTGCCCGTACTTAACCAGCGCCTCCTGCACCTTCTCTAAGTTTAGGACGCGCTTTAGAAGATGGCTTGCTTCGCTGTGCGTTCTGAGCACAGAGGTGAAGACCTGCCCTACTCTGTTCTCATACACTGGCAGTCTGGGTATTTGGACAGTGGGCAATCTAGCTGTCGCGCTGGGCTGAGTCTGTGGGCACACCTGCACTGGGGTCCGCTGAGCTGGGCTGAATCTGCGGGCGCACCTCGGGGCTGAGTCTGTGGGTACGTCTCAGCTGGGATCCTCTGTCCAGTCTGATTCATTTTCTCTACTAAAGACTGTGTAGAACATTTTATCATTTCTCTTTCCAGCAACATTCACGTCCTCTTAGGCCTTTACAACTTTCACAGCCGTCACAACTTCTCTTAGCTTTCAAATTCTGACAGAGACTTGCTGCTGCTGCTGTTGTTGTTGTTGTAGGTGCCTCAAGTCTAGTGCGGCTCATAGTGACCCCATGAACAAAAAGTCTGAACCCTGTCCTGTCCTGCGTCATCCTCACACTTCCTGACACACAGAGCCCATCCCAGCAGTCACCGTGTCAATCCACCTGGTTGAAGGCCTTCCTCTCCCTCGCTCAATAGCACCTCTTAGTAATATGTCCAAAGTAGGTGAGGCAACGCCTCTTCATTCCTGCCTCCAAAGAGCGCTCCAGCTTCACTCTCTCCAAGACATACCTGTTCATTCTGCTGGCCGTCCGTGGATGTCCAGTGCTCTTCTCCAGCACCACAGCTCAAAGGCATCAGTTCTTCTGTCCTCCTTACTCACTGTCCAGCTCTCTGAATCTGTTAGATTACCTGTTACCTCTTTGAAGCTCTTTTTCCCAGTCCTATGTAAATTGTGACTTAATCTGACAGTTTGCTGGGAAAGGGAGTATCTGGGTGTGAATGGTTTTCTTTCAGATATAGAAATTCTTTTATGTTACTAACAAAAGTTTATTGTTAAGTTGGTGTCTCACCTAGTACAAGAGCCTGGTGACCTCTCCCAGTCGGGGAGGCAGCCTTTGAGGCCAACCCGCTGTCCTCCACAGATCTGTAATAAAGTGCTTATGGATATTGCAACCCATTTGTCTTATTGGCAATTGACTATAGAAAGAACCCCTTGCGTTCAGTAACCTAGTGGATTTGAACTGTGTGCCTTTGGGATTGCAGCCCAATTTCTTGCCACTATGTCACCAGAGCTCACTGCCGATTTATTAACTAAAGACTGTATAGAAAATTTTACTGTTTAGTTTTCTAGCAATATTTCCTTTGTCTTACACTTTTACAACTGTCACAATTTGTCTTAGTTTTTAAATCTGATGAAGTCAGACTTACTACTTTAAAACAAACTATGCTTTTTTCCTTTCTGAAAGAACTTAAGACTACTTTTATTATTTTTCTCTTTAACTATAGATATTGACTGCTTCTTCGTATTTCTGGGTTAGTTTACTTAAAAGCAAATAAAGGATGAGAGTCAGAGTAGAGAGAGAGTAAAGAATATATCGTTTAACACTGAGAAATAGACTTCGGGGGAACTTGGATGTAGGGATTGGGTTGTTGATGTTGTTAAGTGCCATCGAGTCGTAGGCAATTCATAGTGACTGTATGAATGAAAGACCTGGACACTGTGTGACTTTCTCCAGGTTCATAGGGTTTCTGGAGGCAAGCTATTTCAGAAGTGGATGCCACTCCTTCCCAGCTTGTTTTAATCTGGGAGCTCCACCAAACACTGCCCACCATGGGTAAAGAAGTATATTTGGCTTCTGGACTGGTAAGATGGGAGTGCTATAAGGATACAATGGAATGCAACACAGTGCTGAAAAGCAATGAACTTGTAAAACATTACATAGCATGGAGGACCTTGGAGGCCATCATGCTGAATGAAATATTTTAGTTATAAAAGGACATCTATACTGTATAAGCACCACTGTTATAAATCAGGTCTGACAAATGGGGCTTGGGAGAATAAGATAAGAATGGTTATGTAACTATTTTATTGCAACAGCTTATCAAAGACCTGTTTAAAAGCAATGTGTGATAAGGCACTATACCTATGACAACAGCTAGACTAAGAGGTACATTATTGCAAAGAGGACCTGGGGGGAGGGAGGAAGGGAGGCGATAATGAATGAATCTTTTTTAAAGTGAACTGGTTAGAACTGGTTTAAAGTGAACAGTTAGAAGATATTTTCATGATGTTTTCTGCCCTCTGGACTGCACGGTGTTTGTGGAGTCCCGTGGGAGGGGCTGCCTGAGCTTTGAGGCTCCATCTACCTTCGCTTCCTTAGCTGGCAGTTATATTTCCCTTTTGTCTCTGGAACTGGGCTCAGGGTTCAGGTTCTGAAACAAGACTCAGCGTTCAGGTTACGTACAAGAAAGGGAGCAAATCCAGAGAGAACAAACTTGTGAGATATGAAGAAAAGGGTTTTGCAAGTGATACTTACAGGTGTCCTGAAGGAGGAGATGGGGGAAAGTGGCTTAAATAAAGTTCCTCACACTTACAAGGTGGTTCTCCCCCAGGTCCAGGTGGCACTTCCCAGGGCCTGGTGGTTCTCCCCAGGGTCCAGATGGCTCTCCACAGGGGCTGGGTAGTTCTCCCCCAGGTCTAGATGGCTCTCCCCAGGGGCTGGGTGGCTCTCCACAGGGGCTGGGCATTCCCCCCCAGCTGGAAAGCTCTCCCCAGGGGTCGGGTGACATTCCCCAGGGGTCAGACTGCTCTCCCCTCCAAAGCTCTTCTGAAGTCCAGACCTTGTGCCCTACTGGTGACTGTGGCCAGGGACAGCACTTCTGGCCCCAGCGCCACCATCATTGCCCCTTTCTCTCTGTCTTAAAGTAGGAATTATCACTTTCTCCTTCCACAAATGGAGAAGGGGCTTCCAGAGTGGTGAACAGACCTGCTCAAGGTTGACAAGGTAATAAAGGCAGTAGAACAAGGACTCACACCAAGGTTGTCTGAAGGCAGGCCGTGAGGCAATATGGTCTTATTTTTAAATTTTTCACTAGTTTAGAGACGTTGGAAACTCTTGAGCTGACTGAGGTATCTCCTTTATTTAGGCATCCGCCCTTACGCGTAGGCATTATGCAGACGGCACAACCTTGCCTGCTGAAACTGAGGAGGACTTGAAGCACTTACTGCAGAAGATCAAATACAGCCTTCAAAATGGATTGCATCCCAATGTCAAGAAAACAACAATTCTAACCACTGGAGCAATAAGCAACATCACAATAGATGGAGAGGAGATTGAAACTGTCAACAACTTCATCTTCCTTGGATCCACAATCTACACCTTTGGTAGCAGCAGTCAGGAGACATACTGCACTGAGAAAGTCTGCAGTTAGGGACCTCTCCAAATTATTGATGCGCAATGATGTTAGTTTGAGGACTAAGGTGTGTTTGATTCAAGTCATGGTCTTTCTGTTCACTTGCTATGCACCTGAGAGCTGGACAGTGAAAAAGAATAAGATACCTTTGAACTGAGGTGTTGGAGAAGAGCGCTGAACATCCATCCCATGGACGGCCAAAGAACGGATATGTCTAAGAGAAAGTGCGATGAGACCACTCCTTGAAAGCAAAGATGATATAGCTTCATCTTGCGAACTTCGGTCATGTTGCTAGGAGAGGGACATCATGGAAAAGCAGAGGGTTGGTGAGGGAGAAGAAGACCCTCAGTGAGAAAGATTAACACAGTGACTGCTGCAGAGGGCCTGAGGGTGTCAGAGATAGTGAGGATGGCACAGGACAGGACAGGGTTCAGATCTATTGTTCAGAGGGCTGCTGTGGGTTGTACTTGACTCGGTGGCACCTAACAACAACAATTGAGAGGAAGCTTTCAGTTAGCAGTACACAGTGACTTAGAGAAACAGAAGGAGGGATTTCTAGCTACGCACTGTGTTGGGGCTCAGGACATTCCTGACCTCACTGTGTCTAGGAATTCCTCTCGAAAAGATCAGGATGGGCCTCAGTAAGAAGGGGCGGGGTTCTTGCAGCTGGGCAGACCTCCTCAGCCACATTCGGCTTGCTCCAGAGCCCCAGACCATCCACGGACACCCTAGAACAGGGAGCTTATGTGGGTGCCTGTGGACACAAGAGACTGTGACCACCTGCACAGCATGAGCGATCCACCCAGCCATCTCCATCCCAGGGAGAGATTTGACCCTTTGACACCCACTTCTTGCCCCTGCATCTGAGGACACAGCTACCTAGCCAACTGTCTGGAAGAGACCCCCATTTATTCCCATTCCAAAAAAGGCAATCCAGTAATGTGGAAATTATCTAGCAATTATCACTAATATAACAAGCAAGTAACATCTTACTGAAGATTGGGGGAAGCCAAATATCAAACCAAATGTTAGTAATTATTCAAATGATTGCAGCTCAATATCAAGAAAACAAAGATTCTCATCACTGGGCCAATTGGCAGCATCATAATGGTTGGTGAAGAGATTGAGATTGTTCACAGCTTCAGTTTGCTCGGCTCCACAGTCAACACTCTTGGCTCCAGCAGCCAGGAAATTAAAAGACGTATTGTGATGGGAAAGTCTGCGGTTAGAGACCTCTCTAAAGTGCTTAAGTGATGTCAGTCTGGAGAATAAGGTGCACCTGATACATGCCATGGTCTTTGCAATCACTTGCTATGCATCGGAGGGCTGGACAATGACTCAGGATGATAGAAGGAGAACTGATGCCTGTTAGTCTGGGCAAAGAGGGCCAAAGAGAAGAATGAAAAATTCAGAACTCAAATGCTGATGGCCTTGCCTGCTGCAGATAAGAGGGCAAATGGCCTTGCCTGTGTGACTAAGCTAGCAGGTGGCTCATAAATCAGAGTGAATGTCCTTCCCTAAAGACTCTGTTTATAAAAATCCTTCCCAGTAAGTTCACAGTGTGACTTCCCATTCTGCCTCTCCAGGATGAGGAACTCACCCGGGAGCTCCCCTTCCCCCCCTTTAATAAAGCTGCATTAAGCTTTTTCTCGTTCTCTCTGATTTCTTCTTTAAGTCCGCAAACCTAACCTAACCTAACCTAACAATGCCTTTGAGCTGTGGTGTTGGAGAAGAGTATTGAACATACCATAGACTGCTAGGAAAAATGAACAGGTTGGTCCTGAAGAGGGTGAAGTCAGGCTGCTCCTTGGAGTCAAGAATTCTGAAGCTTCATCTGACATACTTTAGACATGTTGCAAAGAGGGACCAGTCCTTGGAGAGGGACGTCATGCTTGGGAGGGTGGAGGGGCAGCACAGGAGGGGAAGACCCTTGATGAGATGGATTGATTCAGTGACTGGGGTAATGGGGGTGGGTGTGTTGGAGACAGTGCGATTGGCACAGGATAGAGCAGGGTTTAGGGTCACTATGAGTAGCATATGGGTGGCTGTAATCCACGGCCCTAAGGCCTGTCTTTAATTGTTTTTGGTGAAACATTCTTCTAGGTCGTATAGCCCTGGTGTGTCCACTTGCCATACAGAGGTCACTTGTGGTTGCTGTGAAGCTGAACACCGTGACACTGACGTGTCAAATGTGACAACGGTTACCCATGGTGGACAGTGTTTGGTGGTGCTCCCGGTTAAAACAAGCTTGGAAGCAGGAGTGGCATCCACTTCTGTAAATAGTTTACCTCTGGAAACCCTATGAACTTGGAGCAAGGATGAGTCACACAAGTGTCTAGGACTTTCGTTCATAGGGTTGCCTACGACTCGATGGTACTTAACAACAACAACAACAATGTGAGTAGCAGGTAACTCAAGGCATGTAACAACAATAACAATATATGATATGATGGTGGCATAAATACAAGCTGGAATTCCCCCTGATACAGGTTAAGGGGTCAATTGCCAAGGCCGACCTAAAGCGTTTTCACAATTCTTGTATGTGCTGACCCCTTCCTCCTCCTGAGTCAAACGTAAGGTTTTCAATAGGAAGAGCTTAGCTTCATTTACATAGAATTCTCTTTGTGATTTGCTTCCTGGAGATTTTCAATAAAGTCATAAGGAAGCTGGGTTTGGTGCCTCAGTTTTTCAAGCTGTTGCTCCTCCCACACACACCTTTACGCTCTGTTCTCTCCTCTATTCTTGGTGTCCTCTTTTTTTCTTCTTGTCCTCAGCCAACAACGGAAGATTGCCCAAAAGCAGATAAAGCAGAACATCAGCAGGGAACTGCCAGGCAGTCAGGGTACATTCAGAAGAGGCTGTGGAACAAGGGGTCTTATTGCAGGTGTCAGGTGGATCTTGGCTGAAAGCACTGACTGGCCAAAAGATTGTGTATTTAATTGACTAAGCAAAGAAAGTTATGCAGAACTTAATAAGTGACGGATAACATCAACAAAAATAGCCCCAAATTTGTCTTACAGTCACGTTGTCACTTGGAGGCAAAGAATAAAACTTTGTCTTGCATCCTTCGGGCCTGTTATCAGCATCAGCCAGTCCCTGGAGAAAGGCATCGTGCCTGGAGAAACAGATTGGTGAAAAAGAGGACCCTGAATGAGGTGATTGACACGGTGACTGCAACAATGGGCCTGGGTGTGGTGCCCCATGGGCCATCAGGAGCACAGGATGCACAAGGTTCAGCTCTGCTGTTCACAGAGTCTCATCGATCATACTTGGCAATTAACAGCATGCCTGGGTTTCCCTGAGTTAGGTCCGACTGCTGCTGCTGTCATGTCGTCCTCACAGCCGTGTCTGCTCCAGTACCTTGCCGCAGGCACGAGTGATTCAAGGTGTGGAAGAGTGTGTTAGGTGTTGTGCTGCTAGCTGAACGGTCAGCATCTCCAATCCTAGAGCTGCTTCCCAGGAGCAAGGAGGGTGGTCTCCTATAAAGACTCAGCCCCGAAGCCCAGCAGGTGGTCACTGGGTCTCGGAGATGGTGCAGGCAGAGTGCTCCTTGGAGGCAAGCTTCCGCTCACATATGTGTTTATATCAGTGTGTTATGTACACCTATGTATCTTCCTTCAATAAAGAGTACATTTCAGCATCAAGAAGACAAAAATCCTCACACTGGACCGACGAGCAGCATCATTATAGATAGAAGACTGACAGTCGTCAATGTTTTAATCTTACTTGTGTTTACAATCAAGTAGTGTCTTTGATACCAGCAGTGAGGAAATCTGGAGACTTAAAGGATTGGGAAAGTCTGCTATCAGGGACCTCTACAAAGTCCTGGAGAGGCATGATGTCAGTCTAACACGGTGTGCCTGATTCAAGCCCTCGTCTTCCCAGTCACCCGGTAAGCACGAGAACTGGATAATTAAGAACAGAAGGGCTGCTGCTGTGGTGTTGGAGAAGAGTCCTGAATATCCCGCGGACTGCCCAAAGAACCAACGGGTATGTCATGGAGAAAGTGCAGCCACAGTGCTCATTAGAGGTGAGGAGGGCAAAGCTTTGTCTCCCATATTTTGGACATGTTGCTAGGAGAGGCTGTTCCCTGGAGAGTGATGTCATGCTTGGCAACATGGGGGGTTGGTGAAGGAGAGGAAGATGCCAAGCATGGTAGAGGATTGACACAGTGACTGCTGCAGTGAACTCCGGTGTGTCAGAGAGTGTGAGGGGACACAGAGCAGGGCAGGTTAGAGGGTGAGGGGGCACAGAGCAGGGCAGGCTAGAGGGTGAGGGGGCACAGAGCAGGGCAGGTTAGAGGGTGAAGGGACACAGAGTAGGGCAGGTCCAGAGGGTGAGGGGGCACAAAGCAGGGAAGGTTAGAGGGTGAGGGGACACAGCAGGGCAGGTCCAGATCTGTTCATGTTCATGAAGCTTAGTTGGCTGAAAGGCATCTACCAACAATAGTGGCCTAGTCGGTAAGGTGTAATGCTGCAAACCCAAAGGGAGTTTGTTCAAATCTACCAGCTGATTCTTGGGAGAAAGAACTCCTTTCATGTGATTTATAGCCTCTGAATACCCAACAAGTGAGCCAGCCACGTGTCGGCTGTGACTGAAAGGGCATGAGTGGGTGAGTTTATTGATAAACCAGGAACGAATCTCTGTGACCTTAGATGAGTTTATAAATTGTTAGAAATGTATGTGTCAGAAATTATGAGGATGGCACAGGCTAGGACAGGGCTCAGGTTTGTTGTTCAAAGGGTCACTGTGAGTCCTACTTGAATAGACAGCATCTAACAGCACCTCAGAACAGAGCAAGGAAACACTGCATGGTTCAAAATCAGGAAAGGAGTGTGTCAGGGATGCATCCTGTCCCCGTACCTTTTCAATCTGTAAGCAGAACAGATCATTTGGGAAGCAGGGCTTCATGAGGAGGAGTGTGGCATCAAGATTGGAGGGAGACTCATAAACAACCTACACTACGCAGATGACACAACCTTACTTGCTGAAACTGAAGAAGACCTGAAGCACTTTCTGCAGAAGGTCAAGGATTGTAGTCTTCAATATGGATTGAAGCTCAACATCAAGAAGACAAAGATTCCCACCCTTGGGTTGATTGGCAGCACCATAATAGATGGAGAAGACATTGAGGTTGATAGCAATTATGGCTTGTTCAGACCCACAATCAACACTCTTAACACCAGCAGTCAGGAAATCAAAAGACGAATTGCATTGGGAAAATCTGCTATCATGGACCTCTCCAGAGTGCTGAAGAGCAATGATGTCAGTCTAGATACAAAGGTGCACTTAATCCAGGCCATGGTCTTCTCAATTACTTGTTATGCTTCAGAAAGTTGGACAATGACTAAGGATGACAGACAAATAGATGCCTTTGAGTTGTGGTGCTGGAGAACAGTCTTGAGCATACCATGGACTGCCAAGAAAACAAATAGGTCTGTCTTGGAGAGGGTGAAACCAAGTCTCTCTTTGGAGGCTAGGATTTTGAAGCTCTGCCTCACTTACTTTGTGCACGTGGCCAGGAGAGACCAGTCCTTGGAGAAGGACATCATGCTCAGAAGGGTGGGCGGATAGCACAGGAAAGGGAGATCCATGATGAGATGGATAGCTACAGTAATGGGGGCCGTGAGGGTTGGTGTGTCAGAATTAGTGAGACGGGCTCAGGACAGGGCAGGGTTCAAAGCTGCCGTACATAGGGTCACTATATATCACAGGGAACTCAACCAGTAACATTCTGTGACAGGTTTGGAAGCAGAAATGGGATCTATTTCCTCAACAACTTGCCTCCGGAAACTCTATGAACTTTGATAATGCAGATGGTTGTAGAGGGGTTTCAGACCTTTGTTCATAGGGTCGCTATGAGTCGTGCTCAACTCGAAAGCAATCAACAACTGAATCATTTACTGTAGAAGGTCTAGGACTCCATCCTTCAATATGGATTGAAGCTCAACATCAAGAAAACAAAGGTTCTCAGCACTAGGCCGACTGGCAGCATCATCATAGTTGGTGAAGGAATTGAGATTGTTAAGAGCTTCATTTACTTGGCTCCACAATCAACACTCTTAATACCAGTCAGAAAAATCAAAAGATAGTGCAGGAGGGGAAGACCCTCTGTGAGGTGGATTGATTCGGTGACTGGGGTAATCGGGATGGGTGTATCGGAGACCATGCAATTGGCACAGGACAGAGCAGAGTTTAGGGCTGTTGTACACAGGGTTGCTATGAGTCGCAAGCGACTCAACGGCACATAACAACAAGAACAACAACATTTGTTTGCTGAGAGACATTTGGGCTTTTTCCATGTTCTTGCTGTTGTGAATAATGCTGCTTCGTAGCATCAGTGTACAAATCTCTATTTACATCTCAGTTCTGGGGTAAATTCCTGATAGTGGAATAGCTGGGTCATATGGAATCTCTATGTCCAGCTTTTTGAAGAAATACCAAGGCGCAAAAGACCTGGAAAAAGTTTTTACAGAAGACATTTGGATGGCCAACAGAGACATGAAGAAATGCTCAGTGTTTGCCAATAAGAGAGATACAAATCGAAACCACAATTCGGTGCCAGCTCACCCCCGCAGTAGTGACAAAGTTTAACAGGATAGTAAGCGATAACTTCTGGAGAAAATGTGGAGAGATTGGAACTCGCATGCACTGCTGGTGGGGGGTGGGGGTTGTAAAATGGTACAACGGCTCTGGAAGGCAGTCTCAGGCTTTTGGTGACTAAACAGTAATTCCAGTCATGGGTTTATCAGGAAAATTACAGGTTACAGCTTCTTCTTGTTAGGTGCCGTCAAGTTGCAGGTGGCCTCATAGTGACCCTATGAATGAAAGACCTGAACACTTGTATAACTCATCATTTCTCCACGTTCATAGGGTTTCTTCAAGCAAGCTATTTTGGAAGTGGATGCCACTCCTGCTTCCAAGCTTGTTTTAATCAGCTTAGGATCAAAAATTAACTCAGTAAACAATTCTTCAAATAGGGCGGCCACCGCAGCAGTGCGGGAAGCCAGGCCTCTCCAGTCCTCGGCGCCCAGCAGCGAGGGCCAGGGCTCCACAGCTTTACACAGCTCAGTAGTTCTGCTGACAAGTGCCTGGGGGCCCTGCTCTTCCGGCAACATTGGCTCAGAGATGCTCAGCTCTTTGGCTCCGTGGGTCAGCAGCCTTAGCTTTGCTACGTGCCTGAGGGAGCACATTCCCCGCAAGCCCACCACACCAGGTCCTGCCCCTCCCTTGTCACTACAGTCACCATTTCCTGGCTTCTCCTCCTTCTCTTCCTCTCTCCCCTCCCTCCTCCCCTCCCTCTCCTTTCTCTTCCTCTCCGCTCCTCTTTCTCTCTCCTCTCCTCTCCTCTTCCTCTCTCTTTTTTCCCCTCTCTCTCTCCTTTCTCTCTCTTTGCCCCCCCCTCTTTCCTTTCTCTCTCCCTCCCTCCGTCCCTCCTTCTCTCCTGAGCCTATAAGGTTCTTAGCACAGAGGTCTCCATAGAACCAGACCCTGCTCTACTGATTCTTACCACTAGTCTTGGTGCCAGAGCTGCTTTTTGGCTGGTCTGGCCCATGTTAAGCCCCAGAGGACAGCAGTGCGGACCAATTGCTCTGCAGTGTATGGCGCAGTGTCCATCGTCCTGCCCCACAACTGAGGCTTCATTCTCTTGGACCACCTTTACTTGTAGTGTTACTGTAATAACGGGATGTCATGACTGTTCATGCAGACTTGTGGTGCTAATCTAAAGGCGGCCGCTGCTGACCCATCATTGGCTGTGCAGGAGAAAGATGGGCACCTCTGTCATGTACAACCTGTGAAAACCCACTGGGGGCCAGCCACGTGTCGGTTCACAAAGGATGGGGACAAGGTCAGTTAGTTTCAATAACAATTGTGTGATAACTTGTATATTCTGTTGTTGTTACGTGCCGTTGAGTCGTTTGCGACTCATAGCGACCCTATGTACAACAGCCCTAAACCCTGCTCGATCCTGTGCCAATCGCACTGTCTCCGACACGCCTATCCCCATTACCCCAGTGACGGGATCCATCCATCTCACTGAGAGTCTTCCTCGCCTGCACTGTCTTTCCACCCTCCCAAGCATGACGTCCTTCGTCAAGGACTGGTCACTCCTTGCAATATGTCCAAAGTATGTCAGATGAAGCTTCAGAATCCTTGCCTCCAAGAAGCAGCCTGGTTTAACCCTCAATACTCTTCAATACTATTCAAAACTCTTCTTCAGCACCAAAGCTCAAAGATATCAACCCTAGCATCCCTAGTTACTGTCCAGCTCTCTGATGCAAAGCAAATAATGGCAAAGACCGTGGCCTGTATCAGGGGGCACCTTAGTCTCCAGAAAGATGTTGTTGCTCCTCAGTACCCTGGAGGGGTTTCTGACATCACACTTTCCCAATGCTATTTGTCCTTTTAATTTCCTTGCTGATGGTACCAAGATTGTTCATTTTGGAGCAAAGCAAGCTGAAGCTGTCAACAATCTTAGTCTCTTCACCATCTATCATGATGCTGCCAATTGGCCCAGTTGTGAGAATCTTTGTTTTCTTGACATTGAGCTTCAATCCATATGGAAGGCTAATCTCTGACCTTCTGCAGCAAGTGCTTTGGGTCATCCTCAGTTTCCCTAAGGCACAAGAAATCAGTCCTGGAGCAGAAGTTCAAAACTCCTGAAGTCAAGAGATACTGCTCTTAGAGAAAGAAACTGGCAGCAGCTTGAGGCGTGAGGAATCACAGAAGCCCAGAAAGATTGACATATAGGCCATCACATCAAGGGGTGGAAAGGGAAGATTGATGTTGAATTGAGTAGGTGGAAGTAGATGTACGTGCTGGTGGAGCAGGGAAAGCGGTGGCTCAAAATACACCTGGCAAGTTTGGGGACAACACAGAATCTATTGGTTTTTTCCTACTACGGGGAAATATCTTTAATCTGCTCTTCTCTGTAAAATGCTTGTCTGCCAGATAATGTTCTAAATCTGAGCAATCTAATTAAGACAGAGTAGGAAGAAAGATTGACCATCCACTTCTGAAATAGTAGGCCTTTTAAAATCCTGTGTGCAGATGGCAACTGAGGCTGAGCCCTCATGTATGGAAAATGGAAGGAAGAACAGCTGTAAGCAGACACTAGTTATTGGAACATGGAATGTAAGAACCATGAGTGTAGGAAATTTAGAAATTGTTGAGGAAATGGAACACATAAATATTGACATACTAGGTATTGACGAAATGTGATGGACTGGCATGGGACATTTTGAGTCAGAGGATCATATGAGCTACTATGCTGGAGACGAAAAGGTAAGGGGAAGATGGGGTTGCTTTCACAGTTAAAAAAGTAATTTCTAGATCCATCTTGAAATGCAATGTTGTAAGTGACAGGATAATATCCATATACATACAAGGAAGTCCAGTGAATAGCACAATCATTCAGATATATGCACCAACAACCAGAGCCAAAGAAGAGGAAACAGAAGATTTCTACCAACTTTTACAGTCAGAGATTGATCAAACATGCAATCAAGATGCATTAATAATAATGGGTGACTGGAATGCAAAAGTTGGGAATCGAGAGGGATCAACAGTTGAAAAACATGGACTTGGTGACAGAAATGAAACTGGAGATAGAATGATATAATTTTGCACAATCGACGACTTATTCATTGCAAATACATTTTATAAGAAACACAAACGCAGGCTCTACACATGATTTCACCTGATGGTGTGCATAGGAATCAGGTGACATTCTGTTAGACCTGCTTTTTTTTTTTTAAATAGGCATCTTTTCTACTTGGTTGGCAAGGTAGCTATCTTCCACACTTCTTGGCACAGACAAGTGAGTGCATCCAGCCAGTGCTGCATCCACCTGCTGAAACCTTTTCAATGATCATCCATCACTTCTTGAAGAGTCTTATCACCAGTGTCACGCCTGCATCCCAGACATCTTCCTTCAGGGCCGCGGGCTCTGACTCACGTGCTGTCATGAAATGTAGGCATATCAACCAATCCTTTTTGGTGCAGTGACTGTGTATTCAAACGTCTTCACTCTTCTCCAACATTCAGTATTTTTCGTGCAGAATCCTTCAGTATTACAGCCCAAGGCTTCAATCTCCTCCCTCCCCCCGCAGTTCTACCAGCAGTACATTGACAGGGAACCGCCAGAAATTCAAGCTGAGTTCAGATGAAGTTGTGGAAGGAGAGATGTCATTGCTGATGCACATGGGTCTTGACTGAAAGCAGAGAATATCAGAAAGACGTTAACTTGTGTTTTATTGACTGTGAAAATGCACTTGACTGGTTCATAAGTTATGGTGAATGTTGAGAAGGGGTTCATTTTAAAATTACACCCAGACCGCAAAGCAGTTCCTACATGGTTTAAAGTCAGGTAATGTGTGCATCACCTTCCTTGGGAATGGAACCAATAGGGACCTCTTCCAATCAGTTGGTCAGACAGCTGCCCTCCAAATTTCCTGGCAAAGACTAGTGAGCGAATCCAAGGCTGCATCTGTTAATTGAAATAAGTCAATTGGTATCCCATCAATTCCTGAGGCCTTATTTTTTGCCAGTGCTCTTTGGAAGCAAGAATGATGAAGCTTCACCTCACATATTTTGGGCATGCTGGTAAGAGGGGCTATTCCTTGGTGAAGGCCATGATGTTGGGAAGGGTGGAGGACTGGCAATGGAGAGGAAGACCCTCAACCAGGCAGACTGTCGTGGTGACTGCTGCAATGGGTTCTTCTGTGTCAGGAAGTGTGAGGACATTGCAGGATAGAACTTAGTTCAGATCTTGTGAGTTGTGCTTGATTCAATGGCATTTAATAACAACAAAGTAGGCATCAGGGTTGCATCCTTTCACTATACCAATTAAATCTGTATGCTGAGCAAATGATTCTAGGTGCTGGACTCTGTTTTAAAGAATGTGCATCAGTATTGGAGGAAGGCTCACCGACAGTCTCCATCATGTACATGACACAGCCTTGCTTGCACAGGAAATGGAAGCACTTACAGCAGAAAACCAAAGACTACAGCCTTCAATATGGGTTACTTCTCAGTGCTGTTGTTGTCATGTGCCACTGAATTGACTACACATCATAGCAACTATACACAATAGCTCTGAACCCTCCTCTATTCTGAGCCAGTCTCGCTGTCTCTGACATACTTACCCTCGTTACCCAAGTAATTGTGTCAATTCATCTCATCAGAGATCTTCCTCTCCTGTGCTGTCCTCCGAACTTTCCAAGCACGATGTCCTTCTCCAAAGATTGGTCGCTCCTGGTGCCATGCCCAAGGATGTGACACGGAGTCTCAAAATCTTTGCCTCCAAGAGAAGCCTGGCTTCACCCTCCCGAGGAGGTCCGTTCTCCTAGCAGTCCATGGTATATTCAACACTCTTCTCCAGCAGCACAGCTCAAAGGCATCAATTCTCCTATCATCGCGAGTCATTGTCTAGCTCTCTGATACATAGCAAGTAATTGTGAAGACCATGGCCTGGATCAAGTGCACCTTAGTCTCCAGGCTTAGTCTCTTTTGTTACTCTTCAGTACTCTGGAGATGTCCCTGATAGCAGACCAGAATTTCCCAGTGCAATTCATCTTTTGACTCCTTGGCTGTTAGTACCAAGAGTGTTGATATTGGAGCCAAGCAAACTGAAGCTGTTAACAATCTCTTTATTATCTATCATAGTGCTGCCAATTGGCCCAGTGGTGACAAGCTTTGTTTTCTTGATGTTGAACTTTATTAAAGACTACAGTCCTTGACCTTGTGCAACAAGTGCTTCAGGTCTTCCTCAGTTTTAGCAAGCAAGGTTGTGTCATCTGCATACGTTGTTGTTATATGCCATCGAATCACTTGCAATTCATAGCGACCCTATGTACAACAGCTCTAAACTCTGATCTGTCCTGTGCCAATCTCACTGTCTCA
>NW_006399879.1:7207666-7214577 GCF_000299155.1 Elephantulus edwardii | reverse complement strand
CCAATCACTAGTGTCTGCTTACAACTCTTCATCTTCCTTTGTATTTCCATACTCATTTGCCCTTTGTGTCATTCTACGTGTGTTCTGTTGCACATAGGGTTTTCAGAGGCCTGCTATTTTGGAAGTGGATGGCCAATCCTTCTTCCTAGTGTATGTCAATCTGAATGTTCAGATCTAGAGAAGTATCCAACAGATAAGCATTTTACAGAAAGAGTGAAAATATATCCCTTATTGTGGAATTAACCATTACTTTCGGTGTTGTCCCTGCCCTTGGCTCAAGTGCCCTGACCCACTTATTTCTTTGCTCCACCATCCCTCCACTTCTACCCACTCCCTTCATCGCCTATCTCCCATTGACCAGCCCTTGATCTGATAGCTTATGTCTAAAGCTTCCTTGGTTTCTGTGATTCCAGATTCATCAGCTGCTAACAGTTTCTTATGGTGTGACCAGAGTCTCCTAAGTTTAGTGATAATGTGTCCTGAACAGAGATGATGTGTCCTGTGGAACTGGTGAGTAGAAGTTTCTTCTTGGCCTGAGGGCCCGTCTGAGTTGCGCGCTTTGGGGGTCCTCAGCTTTACCTGTTCAGGCGGGGTGTAGGCAGGTGAAAGGCAAGACACCTCAGCAGAGCTAAAACCCCCCACCTGAACAGGTAAAGCTGAGAACCCCCCATCTGCATATAGTAGGTTGTAAATGAGTCTCCCTTCAATCATGCCACACTCTTCCTCATACAGCTCAGCCTCCCATATAATCTGTTCTGCCTATGGATTGAAATGATATGGAGATAGGATGCATCCCTGCCGTACGCCCTTCCCAATTTTGAATCATGCAGTGTTTCCTTGCTCTGTTCTGACGACTGCCTCCTGGTCCAAGTATAGGATTCGCATAAGCATGATCAAGTGTTCTGGGATTCCCATTCTTCTCAGAGTCAGCCACAGTGTGTTGTGATCCACACAGTCCAGCGCCTTTGCATAGTCAGTGAACCACTGATGGACATCTCAACATTGTTGTTGTTAAGTGCCATCGAGTCGCTTGAGACTCATAGCGACCCTATGTACAAGAGTTCTAAATGTTGTTCTACCCTGTGCCAACCTAGCCATCTCAAACGCACTTATTCCCACCGCTCCAGTCACAGAATCGATCCATCTCATCAAAGGTCTTCCTCTCCTTCGCCATCCCTCCACTCTGCCAAACATGATGTCCCTCTCCAAGACCAGTCCCTCCTTGTAACATGCCCGAAGTGTGTCAGACGAAGCTTCAGAATCCTTGACTCCACCCTTGATATCGTTGCCCCACAGGGCTCACTCACTGGGGCTCCCTGATGGTGTGATCTGTCTCCCACATAAAACACTCTGCCAAGGTTCTAATCGTCCAGCTGGCTCCCCACCCCTGGCCTGAGCTTCTGGAGACTCTGGCCAGCAGCCCACGCACCAGCCGTAGGACCAGGTGAAGTACTAGAAGCGGACAGTCACAGCAGCTTTCCCAGGTGTAAGAACTGTGCAGGCAGCATTGTGAAAGGTGCTGCCACTACCCCGGGCACCTCTCATCTCCTCTTGGCCGTCGGTATAACCTCTGCGGCCCATGGCCGTTCTCCAAGCTGAGGATAGTGCCAGGTGGCTGCCTTATCCCAAGGGAGTTAGCAGATAAGTGACTCACAGTATTGACCTGGCAGGCATTCAAGAAATCCAGTCCACACTCAGTTACCAAGAGTGAGGCTTTAGTAAGTGATTTTGCAAAATCAGGCACCCAAGCCCAGAAAAGGAAACATGTTGCAGACCGAGGGTCTCAAAGAATAGAATAATTTTATAATTATTAATAAAGAGACAAGCAGCCAGGAACGAGATAGAGCAGAGAGCATAAAACAGGGGGCCAGCAGTTCTCCACTGAAGACCTCAAGCCAAGCTTCTCTGTCTTTTTATTCAAAAACAACAGGAAGTAAATCACAAAAGAATTCGATGCAAATGAAGCCAATCTCTTTCCATTGAAAACCTTCTGCTTGACTCAGGAGGGAGGGGTTCACAAATGCAAGAATTTGGTTTACCCCCAACTATTAACCTTGATGCCTCAGGGTGAACTCTAGCTCAGGAAGTAACACTCCCTCTGTAGGGGGCCCCTTGCTGTTTCCTGTTTTGCAGGGAACAAACAGTTCATTTTCTAGGATCTGCCACAAGAGAAAGCCTAACTTATTTATCTGTAATTCCTTCAGTTCCTGAACAAGGGTTTTCATATAATATTTGGTATAAAGTTTGGCTTCCCATAGAAACAGGCTGGTATGTCCTCCACAGCCCACTGGAAGTTTTTGTCTCCTAGCTCACTGCCCTGATCCAGTCACCTGCTGAGCTACTGAGAACTGGGCAGTGAATAAGGCTGACGGAAGGAGGACTGATGCCTTTGAACTGTGGTGTTTGAGGAGTATATGCTGAATATCTCACGGATTACCAAAAGGACAAACAGATATATCTCGGAGAAAGTGCAGCCGGAGTGCTCCTTGGAGGCAAGATGGTGACGTTTCACCTTATATGCTTTAGGGTTGTTGCTAGGAGAGGCAGCTGAAGGGACATTATGCTTGAGAAGGCGGAGGAACAGTGAGAGAGGAAAACCCTAAACCAGGTGGATTGACAGAGTGTGTCAGAGATTGTGAGGAAGGCACGGGATAGGCCAGGGCTCAGGTCTGCTGTTCAGAGGTCTGAGTCATACTCAGTGGCACCTAACAACAACACAGGGTGTTCATTCTTTGCTGCATGTCACTTAAGGCTCCTCTCCTCTGCTACAAACTCTGTTCCCTCCCTGCTCCCGCGCTCCCATTTGCGTGCACACTCCAAGGCCCTGTGGTCTGATGTGTCAGCTAATAGTTTCATCTCCTCGGGATCAACTCCCCAAGGACTCCAGCCTTTGTTCTCTCCTCCCCTGAAGATGGGCCAGTCTAAACAATTTCTCACAGCATGCCGGTGGCAGCACGGTAACCCCACCAACTGCACAACATCCACACTTCACGGTCGGCTGCTATGAAGTCAGACATGCCCCTGTGCTCCGCACCCACCTGCGCCCACCCCCCACCAGCCACCCTCCCAGAGCTTGCTGCCCTGGCACTAGCTGTGCCAATTTGTTGCGGTGGTACACGGAATTCACAGACCACACTCACGCTATGGCATCTCTTGTTATGAACTCATAGCTGACCCTCCAGTGGGTTTTCAACTGCAGTAAAAGAACAGAACTTGCCCATCTCCTTCCCTTACAGGATCTGGAGGTTCAAACCCCTTGTCTTTGGTTTGGCAGTACAACTCCTTGTCTAGGAGGCCATCGGTGCTTCCACAGGGTCCATTCGGCAATTGAACAGGTTATAACTGCAGGTGGAAACTCATGCAGTTCTTCAGTCAGCACAGCTTCTCAGGGGCCTTTGACCTTTCGGTTCATGGCTTTAGGTCAGTGTTACAAAGCTCCCTTACTCCTCCAATCATGACCTCTCTCTCCTTCTCCCCGCAACTGCCACTGGAAGACTGCAGCCCTGAACTAAGTGATAGTATTTTAACTCCTTCACCTGCATGTGAAAGTTCAATAAGAAAGACTAAAGGATAATGTGGTTAACAGAGTGGACTGATAAGAGAATTTGCAAATCTACCTTTAGTTTGCTTGGCTCCACAATCAACACTCTCTGCACCAGCAGCCAGGAAATTAAGATTGTGATGGGAAAGTCAGCTGTCAGAGACCTCTCTAAAGTACTGAAGAACAATGATGTCAGTCTGGAGACTAAGGTGCACCTGATACGGGATGGTCTTTGCAATCATTTGCTATCCATCAGAGAGCTGAACAATGACTAGGGAGGACAGAAGGAGAATTGATACCTTTGAGTATCAAATATACCATGGACTGCTAAGAAAATGAACAGGTTTGTCCTGGAGAGGATGAAGCCAGACTGTTCCTTGGAGGCAAAGATTCTGAAGCTTCGTCTGACATATTTTGGACATGTTGCAAGGAGGGACCTGTCCTTGGGGAGGGATGTCATACACACAAGAGAAGAAGACTCTTAATGAGACAGATTGATTCAGTGACTCAGGTAGTAGGGGTAGGTGTGTCGGAGACAGTGAGACTGGCACAGGATGGGGCAGAGTTTAGGGCTGTAGTATACAGGATTGCTATGAGTCACAGGCAACTCGATGGCACGTAACAACATCATCTTGGAAGAGATGCACTGGAAGTGCTCCTTAGAAACAGGAAGGAGACTTGGGGCTGACTGTTCCCGGGGGGATAGTTGCTGCAGCCTTCAGAGAACAGCATGCTTGCAGAAGCTCGGTCGGTAGGGAAGAGGAAGGGCCCCATGAGATGGACTGACACGGTGGCCACCACAGCACACAACAGTGACCAGGACACGGCAGAGACTGGCAGAGCTGCACGAGGTCCAGCAAGGTGCTTTCTGTTGTGCACGGGGTAACGGTGAGTCAGAGCTGACCAGGTGGCACCTTCAGAACCGCCTCGTGGGTTTTTCTTCACTGCAGTCTGTATGAACTTTGATAAATGCCGAGAGTTATAGAAAGGCTTCAGGCCTTTTGTTCAGAGGGTTGCTCTGAGTTGTGCTTGAATCGAAGGCAATCAACAACAACCAGAGTCTGTGTGGAGGGCTCTCCAGAGTGCTTCTTGGAGGTAAGGTGGGCTAAGCTCAATAAAATAGGGGCCGTTGCATTGGCAAGTCAACTGTCAAGGACCTCTTCAAAATACTGAAGAGCAATGATGTCCATTTGAAGACTAAGGTGTACCTGATTCGAGCCATGGCCTTTTCAATCACTTGCTTTGCATCTGAGAGTTGGACAGTGAATAATAGGGTGATAGAAAAATTGATGCCTCTGAGCTGTGATATTGGAGAATATTTAATATCCCATGGACTGCCACAAGAACAAACATGTCTTAGAGAAGGTGCAGTCAGAGTGCTCCTTGGAGGCAAAGATGATTAAGCTTCATTCCACATACTTTGGTCATTTTGCTAGGAGAGGCTATTTTTCGGAAATGGACATCATGCATGGAGAGCTGGAAGGTTGGAGCAAGAGGAAGACCCTCAACGAGATGGCCTGACAGAGTGACCACAGTGGCTGGGGCTCGTGTGTCAGAGATGGCAAGTGTCGCACAGAACAGGGTTGAGGTCGGCTGTTCCCAGGGTCGCTGTGAATGGGACTTGACGCAGTGGCAGCTGAGGACAGCAGGACTCCGCAGAGCTCTGGCGCCAGGGTGATTAAACGCCAGCCTGCTGGGCCGGGGTTGTGGGTTTGGTATCCTGACTTGGTTGAGGTTGAGTTTTACTTCGTGTCTCCTTTGGCTAAATGCCATCTGTTTCTGTTTTGTTTGAGCCCCATATACGCCGTGGTAAGCTGGCCTCAGGCTGGTGACCTTGAGGAGAGGACGCTCTATGTACCCGCTCCCAGACATACTCCATCTGGTTTCCGAAGCTGGACATCTTTTCCGGGGGACTGTTCATCTTCCACACTGCGGCTGCTGGATTCGAACCGCACACCTTTCCTTTAGCGGCCCAACATGTAACGCACTCATCACCCGGACTCTTCCCCCTGATCCGCATCTCCTAATAGGATCCCACTGAGTTGAATCCAGGGTCCCATCAGAGGCCGCGGGCCCCAGTCCTCCCGCCAGACCTCTCAGGGTCCACTCAAGTCTTTCCACGAGGGCTCCCAGAGATGTCTGTCCCGATCAAGGCGCTGTCCCACTCCGGGATGCCCGCCCTCCTCCCCACCTCCCGTGGTCAGCAGCGCCCACACCAGACCCTCGCCTGCCGCAATGATCCCCTCCCCGCGCCTGCGCACTGGGGCTCCATTGCATCATTCGGCCTGGGCGGGGCTGCGCCAAATTCTCCCCCCAACCCTGGCGCCTGCGCACTGGGGTTCCATAGCATCATTTGGCCTGTGCTGGGATGCGCCAAGCTCTCTGTGCCTGCGCACTCTGACTCCATAGCATCCTTCGGCCTGGGCTGGGCTGCTCGGACTACACAGCGCTAAGCCCTCCGCTCTTGCTCTTATGTTATTTGGTGAAATTCTTCTGTGTCATTCAATTCCTTCTGATAGAGTGACTCTGTGTACTCCTTCAATCTTCTCTTGATACTTCTTGAATCATTTAACATTCTACTCAAAGTATGCTAAAATATTGCCACCCATGGCTTAAATTTGTTTTTCAGCTCCTTCAGTTTAAGAAACGCTGAGCAAGTTCGGCCCTTTTGATTTTCTGACTCCAGCTCTCTGCACATTTCATTATAGTATCTTTCTTTGTCCTCCCGGGCTGCCTTTTGAAATTTTCTGTTCAGCTCTTTGATTTCTTGGTTTCTTCCTTTAGCTTTGGCTTCACGGCGCTCTGATACAATATTCAGAGCCTCATCTGACATCCATCTTGGTCTTTTCTTCTTCTTTAGCCTTTGTAATGATCTTTTGCATTCTTCATGGACGATTTTCTTGATATCCTCCCAGAACTCATTTGGTCTATGCTCATTGGTGCTCAAGGCCTCAAATATGTTCCTGAGATGGTTTTGAAATTCAATGAAACTATGAAGGAGGAAGTTCAAATTGCTCTGAAGGAGTTGACAAAAAATAAGGCTCCAGGAGTTGATGGCATATCAATTGACATATTTCAACAAACAGACACTGCCCTGGATGTGCTCACTAAGTTGTGCCAAGAAATCTGGAGGAGAGCCAGCTGGCCCACCTACTGGAAAAGATCGATATTTGTTCCCATTCCAAAGAAAGGTGACCCAATAGAGTGTGGGAATTATCAAACAATATCATTAACATCACATGCAAGCAAGATTCTGCTGAAAATGATCCAAAGACGTTTGAAACAATATGTCAACAGAGAACTGCCAGATGTGCAGGCTGGATTTAGAAGAGGTCGTGGTACTAGGGATATTATAGCTAATGTTAGATGG
>NW_006399879.1:7200917-7205081 GCF_000299155.1 Elephantulus edwardii | reverse complement strand
GTTCAGCTCTTTAGTATCTTACTTGCGTCAGAGAGTTGGACAGGAAATAGGGTTGACAGAGAGTTAATGCCTTTGAGCTGTGGTGCTGAAGAAGAGTGTTGAATATACATGGACTGCTAGGAGAACAAACAGGTTTGTCCTGGAGAGGGTTAAACCAGGCTGTTCCTTGGAGTCACGGATTCTGAAGCTTCGTCTGACATACTTTGGGCATGTTGCAGGAGGGACTGGTCCTTGGAGAGGGTCATCATGTTTGGGAGAGTGGAGGGGTGGCGCAGGAGAGGAAGACCTTCAAGGAGATGGTCTGTGACTGTAATGGTGGGAATGAGTGTGTTTGCGACGGCGAGGCTGGCACAGGATAGAACGGCATTTAGGGCTCTTCTACATAGGGTCGCTATGAGTCGCAAGAGACCCGATGGCACATAACAAAAACAAGCCCTCCGCGCCTGCGCAATCAGGCTCAATAGCGTCTTTCTCACCGGCGTAGCCCGCTCGGGCCATACACAGGTCTCCGGCCGCTCCGCGCCTGCGCAGTCACACACTACAGCGCCCTCCACTAGCGCCTGCGCACTGAGGCCCGCTCGGGCCCGCTCGGCGCCTGCGCACTCACACACCACAGCGCCCTCCACTAGCGCCTGCGCACTGAGGCCCGCTCGGGCCCGCTCGGCGCCTGCGCACTCACACACCACAGTGCCTTCCACCGGCGCCTGCGCACTGAGGCCCGCTCGGGCCATACGCCCCACGCCTGCGCACTCGGGCCCCAGAGCTCATTCTCTGCGCCTGCGCGCTCGGCCTTCTAGGGCCCAGGTACCCGGTGTTGGGTGGCGTGGTGCGGGCAAGCCTGTCACCTGGATTTATACACACGCGCCTGGAAGACCCCAAACGCGGAAGGAAGTAATTTCCTGCTGGCTCGCACGCCCCGCGTCAGCAGTGGGCGCTGACGTCATAGCGCGGCGACCCGCGCGTTTGTGTGTCATCACGCCGCGCCGCGCGCTTGCTTCCGGCCGGTCATGGCGGAGGTGGGGCGGCTGCCGGTGCCCTGTCCCGGCTCGCGGCTCCCGGCGGGGTTCTGGGCCGCGGTGACCGTGTGGCTGGAGCGGCCGCAGGTGGCCAACAAGAGGCTGTGCGGCGCCCGCCTGGAGGCCCGTCGGCGCGCTGTCCTACCCCGCGCCGAGGCCCGCCGACCCCGGCCGAGCGCCGGCCACGACCCGGGACCGGAGAACGGGCGGGTGTCCGCCCAGGGCCGACCGAGCCCCGGGCCGCGAGCAGGACCCGACCCAGAGGAGTCCCGACCGGACACCGGGCCGGAGTCCCCCCATGGCTGCCCAAGCCCCGGGTCGCGAGCAGGCCTGCAGGAGGACACGGGGTGCGGGCCCGGGGCGCCGCGGGAAGGACCCGCTTGGCCGGGCAGGCCGGGGTCCCCGGAGCCCCTCTGCCCGTCCTCGGCCCTGGGTGCTGTCTGGGAAGACTTGGCCCGAAGCCTGGACTTGCTGGCCTTCCTCGCCCGCTCCGAGGCCGGCCCTCCGGAGGCCGTGCGCCCCGTCGACGTGGTTCTCAGAAGCGTCATCCCGAAAGCGAGCCCCCGGTGCCCGCTCCCCGCTCCCACGCGAGAGGTGGTGGTGCAGGGTAAGTGCCTTGACAGCTGGCGGGTGCACGCAGGCCCGGCGGCGATGGGCGTGACCCTGCGGCAGTGGACACGCCCCGAGCTGCCCGGGGAGGATGTAGAGCTTGGTGGCCTTGTTGTCTGGTCGAGTGCGGTGCTTGGTGACTGTGAAGAGCAGGGCAGAGGCCTCCCCTACCCTGCGCCATCCTCAGCGTCTCTGACACGGTGCAGCCCACTGCTGCAGGTGGTCTGCCCACCGGCTCGAGGGCCTTCATCTCTTTCTCTTTCCCTGCCCCTTTCCAAACCCGATGTCCCTCTCCAGGACCCCCACCTCCTGGCAGCATGCCCGAAGGATGCGAGGTGAAGCCTCCTCATCTTTGCTTCCAAGGAGCACTGTGGCTGCGCCCGCTCCAGGTGCTTGTCTGTCTGTTTTCTGGAAAGCCGTGGCATTCATCACGCTTCTCCAAACACCACAACTCAGAGGCTTCAATTCTTGCATCCTTACTTATTGTCCAGCTCTTAGATACCTAGCAGGTGATGGGAAAGACCCTGGGTTGAATCAGGTGCACCTTAGTCCTCAGCCTAACATCATTGCTCCTCAGTAACTTAGAGCAGCCCCTGAGTGCAGACTTGCCCAGTGCAGTAAGTCTACTCTCTTGACCAGTGATACCAGCTGTATTGATTTTGGATCCGGGTCAGGTGAGGTCGCTGATGGTGGGATCCTAGTGATAAGGAATTGACCGCTGAGCTAAAGGCCTGAGGTTGGAGTCCAGCAGGTGAAGGATGAGCAGTCTCCTTCCGTGACATCAGCTGCTTCTCTGCTGCTGGCTCACCTGTGGATCGGCTCTGCCGTCGGTTCTGTGGATCATTACAGGGAGGTCGTGGTTTGGTCTTTGTGGACCAAGGAGTCCGTGCGTTAAGGAGCACAGGGTGGGGTGGGTGAGTGGGGTGAGGCTGGGAAGGCCATGCACTGGCACGAAGGGTGATGTGCTGGGTGTTGTTGGCCGGACTGGTGAGCACAGCGGTGGCCGTGGGGAATTCTCACCTTCACCCTTCACCCCGCCCGTCAGGGCTGCTTGTGTGTGACTGTGCTGCTGAGCACGTGTCCCTGGAGCTTCTTGCCGCACTAAGCTGGGCTAGGAAGTCTCCCTCTGGAAATTAGCCAGTGGAAGCCCAGGGGCTGCAGCGTGTGCCCTGCAGGCAGCCCCGGGACCACTCGGGGCTGCGGGTGGAATGGGTCAGGTGCTGCCAGACATGCATGCACAGACCTGAGAGACTGAGGTCGGGTGAAAAGCCCAGGCTGTGCTTACGTGCGTGCATGGAGGAGACAGGTAGGCTGCATGGAGGAGACGGGTAGGCGAGAGCTTCCTCAGGCTGTGTCCCCTTCTGGAGCCTCCGGGCCTGATGAAGAGCAGGCGAGGGTGAGGAGGTCTTGTGTGCGCTCTTGCTGGGCACGTGGGCCTGGTGATTGTAACCTGGGCTGATTGGCTCGGGCTTCCCAGGGTTTTGAGAGCGCCGCACAGCCTGTCTGAGCTAAGAAGGAGCAGCTCTCAGCTGCTGGGTTCTGGATGGACAGATGGGCAACATCAAAAGGCCTCGATTTGAGGGGGAAGTGTGCTAAGGAAATAACTACTTCCCTTTAAAGGTGCTACAGAGAAAAGCGTTGGCCTTGCTTTTGCCGAGGGTATCGTGCTGTGAAAGGCTGCTGTTGTTTTAGGTGCTGTATAGTCAGCTACCTCAGGGACCCTGTTCAGCCGATCTGAGCTCTGTCCTGTCCTGCACCGTCCTCACCACCACCTGACACACTCGAGTCGGTCTCTGCAGTCAATGTGGCAGTTCATCTTGTTGAGGGTCTTGCTGTCCTTCGCTGACCCTCCATCTTTCCACACATGATGTCCCTCTAGGGAATAGCCTCTCCTAGCAACACGCCCAAAGTATGTAAGACTTTGCCTCAGAGAGGCTCTGCCGTCTTCGCCCCTAAGGACCACTCTGGCTGCACTTTGCCCAAGATTTATTGGTCCCTGTTAGCTGTAAAAGTCCTTACTGCTCAAGGTGGTGGTGGTTCTTACATGCCATCAAGTCTCTCATGACTCTCAGCTACCCTGTGTACAACAGCTCTGAACGCTGCCCTGTCTGAGTCAGTCTCTGTCCCTGACATACCTCATCCCTTCTCCACAGTTCTCATGTCAGTCCACCTCATCCAGGCACTTCCTTCCTCTCCTGTGCTGTTCCTCCACCCTTCCAAGGACTGGTCTCTCCTGGCCCCATGCCCAAAGTGTATGAGATGGAGCTATGTTGGATGGATCTTGGCCGAAACCAAAGAGTACCAGAGGAATGCCTTTCTGTGCTTCATTAACTGTACAAAGGCTTTTGACTGTGTGGATCACAACAAGCTATGGCTGACTATGAGAAGAATGAGAATCACAGAACATTTGATTGTGCTAATGCGAAACCTACACTTGGACCAAGAGGCAGTAGTCAGAACAGAGCAAGGAAACACTGTGGTTCAAAATTGGGAAGGGTGTCTGCCAGGAATGTATTCTGTCACCATACCTTTTCAATCT
>NW_006399879.1:7189944-7197192 GCF_000299155.1 Elephantulus edwardii | reverse complement strand
GTGGAAGGACAGCGCAGGAGGGGAAGGCCCTCTATGAGATGGATTGATTCGGTGACTGGGGTAATCGGGATGGGTGTGTCAGAGGCGGTGCGGTTGGTGCAGGATAGAGCAGGGTTTAGGGCTGTTGTGCATAGGGTCTCTATGAGTCGGAAACGACTCGATGGCACATAACAACAACAACAATTGTGACGACCATAGCCTGGACCAGGTGCACCTTAGCAGTGGTCGCGCTGTGTTCAACATCTCAGTGAGCCCCTCATCTTATAGCCACCACCAACAGAGGGATGATAAACTAACACCTCCACGGTAGGAAACCAGCTCCTTTCTTAAATACCCTGTAAAGAAAGTTTGAAGATGCAGATGACACCACATGGCTTGCTGAAACTGAGGACGTGAAGTGCTTGCTGCAGAAGGTCAGGAACTGTAGCCTTCAGTATGGATTGAAGCATCGAGAAGACAAAGATTCTGACCACTGGGCTGACGGGCAGCACCATGACGGGTGCAGAAGAACCTGACGTTAACTATTTCAGTTGCTCAGCTCTACAGTTAACACTCTTGGCACCAGCAGTCAGGAAGTCAGAAGATGAATTGCACTCGGAAAGTCTGCTCTCCCGAGTGCTGAAAAGCAACGATGTCAGCCTAGACACAACTCACAGTCCACCTTATCAACGGAAGTCTTGAAACTTTCATCTTTTCTCTGAGTTCATAGAGTTTCCCGAGGCAAGGGGTTTTTTTGGAAGTGGATGCCACTCTTGCTTCCAAGACTGGAAAGTACAGGATCGGGCCTGGGGCTGGGCTCATCCTGGTCTCAGGCTGTGGCTCTCGGGCTCCAAGAAGCTCCATGGCCCCACTGCTCCCCACAAGACCTGGCACCATGCAGGTCCTGGCTTCAGTGTCTACCTCGCAGGGCCTTGTCAGTGCCTGATGGATCCTGTCGGTAGGTACTGTCAGAGCAAGTGAACAGCAGCTCTGCACCCGGTTCTGTCCTGCGCCGCCATCATCATCTCTGACACTCTTGTTGGCAGTCACTGTCTGTGCATCTCGCTGGATGGCTTCCTCTCATTCACTGACCCTCCACCTGTTCAAGCATGATGTCCCTTTCCAAGGAGTCGCCTGTGGGAGTGAGCAGAAGCCCGGAGGGTTCCTGTCCTGTGGGACATGGGGCACTGGGGAGGCCGCTGGTGAGCATGGTGAGGTGCTGACCTGACCCGTCCCGATTTGTCCACTCTTCTCCAGATGTCCACACTGGAACTGTAACTTTCTTACCTTTGGAAGAGGACGCTGACGGGAGTTTAAAGATCAAGCTTAGCAACATTTATCAGCTCCAGCTCAGCCACGGCCAGCAGGAGTGGTAAGGACGGGCAGGCCACGCCTCTGTGCTTTTTTGTGGTTTGTGGTGGATGGTTTGGGCCCTTAAAGACTCTGGTTCATTTCAGAGATGAATGTGTAAGTTACATGAGAGACTTTAGATGTGTCCTGCTTATTCGTGTTTTTCTTGTTTTTAAAGGTTCATATCTGTTTTGATTTTCTGTCCAGAGAGATGGTACTCCGATGGGGCTGTGTACCCCACACCCATGTGGCTTGGGAAGCAGCTACTGGCCAAGCTGGCCAGGTGGTCTGTGGAGGACAAGAGGGGAGAGTTCAAGAGCACCCTGTCCCTCATCCCCATTGCCAAGTACAGCAGAGTTTACCAGGAGCTCAAGGAGAAGTATAAGGCCATGGTCAAGGTAACTCAGGTGTGCTTGGAGGAACTGATGATAATGCAGTGCTCTATACGCTGGCCTGCTCATCAGGAAGCCGGCACTTCAAATGCACCAGCTGCTCTGGGGCCTAGATGGGCAGCTTCCTCCTGTGAAGATGGCACCCCTGCCAGTCACCGCCCTGCTGTCACCTCCCCGCTGGTCACCGCCCAGCAGTCACATCTCCTCAGTCACCTCCCTGCCGGTCACCTCCCCACAGTCACCTCCCCACAGTCACCTCCCCTCCAGTCACCTCCCTGCCGGTCACCTCCCCGCCACTCACCTCCCCACAGTCACCTCCTGCCAGTTACCTCCCTGCTGTCACCTCCCCACCCGTCAACTCCCCTCCAGTCACCTCCCCACAGTCACCTCCCCGCCGGTCACCTCCCAGCCAGTCACCTCCCCACAGTCACCTCCCCGCTGGTCACCTCCCCACAGTCACCTCCCACCAGTTACCTCCCCACAGTCACTCCCACCAGTTACCTCCCCGCCTGTCACCTCCCCGCCACTCACCTCCCCACAGTCACCTCCTGCCAGTCACTTCCCTGCTGTCACCTCCCAGCTGGTCACCTCTCAGCTGGTTGCCTACCCGCCAGTCACTTCCCTGCGGGTCACCTTCCTGCTGTCCCGTCCAGCACTCACAGCGTGTCCGAGTCGTCTCTGTTCTGGTGGCTGCATTTCTGGGATCCCATTCCCCGCACCCTCTCATCTTGGCCTCTGAGTGCTGGTTGACCTGTGGGTAGCAGACAGGTGGATGAAGGTGTGTGGCTCTGGTCCTGTAGCGTGGTGTCCTCCCTCCTCTGACCCCAAGGAGAGCTGTAGCCCCGAGGAGGGTCCTGTGGGGTGGAGCGCAGATGTGCCCCTCCAGCCTTTCACAAGCTCTGACCCCAGCATTCCTGTGCCCGCCATGTCCCCTTGCCTGCTGGGCTCTGTTGTTCACTGTGGTGGCCACACAGGGCTCTCCGAGCAGCCTCACAACCACGGGGAGGGTGAGGGACCTGGCCTGGGGCCAGAGTAACTGGAAATGACACACGTGACTCAGGCCAGCTGCTTCATAGCTGGTGCCAACTGGCCCCCCTTGGCCCTGGTCCCCGCTGCCCAGCCTTTCAGCCCTGCTAGCCCTTTGCCTGTGTCAGGAGTCATGTGGCTGGTGGTGGCCTCACTCGTGGGCCAGGAAGCCCGTCCACTGCCCTGTGCTGTCTTCTCTATCAGGGCTGTGACTGCCCCCTGAGTTATAGCTCAGTGAGGGAGCTGGAAGGTGGGGGCTTGGGGGTGGTCTGGGCTCTGGGTTCCTGTGTCTCAGAGCAGTGGTCTTGGGAGTCTCCAGGCCATGGTGCCGTGGGCCCTGTGTTGGCTTCCTTTGCTCTCATGCTCTGGACAAGAATCTGATAGGTCTTCCTTAAGCTTTAATGAACCCTGACTTACTCAGAGAAGTGGAAAGTAGAACATAGGCGTGGTGAATCGCGTGACGCTGGCTGGCCAAGGCGCCCACCAGAGACGCCCTCATCTTTCAGGCTCTGGAAACCCGTCCCTCCAGGCGTCTGTCTGTCTCGGAAGAGTCTGTGACTTGCTGCTTTACACGCGTGTGTTTGTCCACATGTGTGCACAGTGGGACCTGCCTGTCACGTGGACGTGTATGCGCACACACAGCTGACCACGCGCACGTTTCTTGTTGTAGCTGCTGTTCCAGGATCACGCGGGTGACTTTCACCGACCGCAGCGTCCTCTGCGCTGTGCCTCTCGGGCAGGCCCTACGCGCTTACATCACCCGCATCCTGACTTGGTGTCTGGCTTTGGCCCTGAGGGGGACACTGGCCGCTGCAGTGGGGAGTGCCTCTGGAGCTCACGTGTGCCCTGTCCCGTTCCAGGTGTGGCCTGAGGTGACCGACCCGGAGAAGTTTGTGTATGAAGATGTGGCCATCGCGTCGTACCTCCTGGTGAGGCTCGTGGGCCCCGTGGCCGGCAGGAGCAGCTTGGGGGGGGCTGCAGAGGCCACGTGCTGGAGGCGGGTGACCTGCACTGACGGGCCGGCACCCATGTCCTCGTGGCCAGTGTTCTGTGTGCGAGTAGAGCAAACTGTAGGTGTGCGTGAAGGCAGTGAACGCTGTCCCTGCTTAATGCTTTTCATTTCCTTCTCCATGAAAAGCCCTTTGCTGGAGGCGCTGTGGAGTCAGCCAACTCCCGTCACCCTGTGGAGTAGCCTGGACCCTGCCTGGTCCTCCCCACCTCACTGTCTCTGCTGGCCCTGAGCCCACGTGGAGCAGCCCTGGACCCTGCCCGGTCCTCCCCGTCTCACCCTCCTCCGGCCCTGCACCCGTGTTGTACAGGCTGCCCAGTCCATCCCGTCAAAGCTCTTCTCCTTTGCTGTCTTTTCAGTTCTCCGAGTGTAGTGTCCACAGGGACTGCCGCTCATGACAACACGGCCAGAGCGTGTGAGATGCCACCACCTCCCCATCCTTGTCCCCAGGGAGCGCTCCAACTCCTTTAGGGAGACCGGTTCCTTGTTCTTCTGACAGTCCGTGATGTGTTCATGCAGTGTTCTCTGCCTGCACTGTCACTCAGAGGTGTTGGGAGTTCACAGACACCTCCTTAATGCTCTGAGGGGACCCTTCTAACTTGGGGTCACACTCAGGGTGGGCAGCGCCCGGGGCCATCACTGCTGCCCTCCTCGGGGGTGAGCACGTCCAGCCGGCTTTGCAGGCCATGGCCTTGACTGCTGTCTGGCTGTGACCATGGGGCTTGTATCCCAGCTGGGAGCACTGTCTGAACTCCCGGACGAGTGTGTATCTCAGATCGGAGGCGCTGTCTGAACTCCTGGGTGAGTGGGCGTGACTGGCCTTCACCTCGTCCACTTTCCCGTGTGCTCTTTCTCGTGTTTGCTCAGATCCTGTGGGAAGAAGAGCGAGCGGAGCGGGGCCTGACGGAGAAGCAGTCCTTCGTGGACCTGGGCTGCGGAAATGGACTGCTGACACACATCCTGTGCAGCGCCGGGGTACGTGGGCGAGTTCCTGAGCGGTGGGGTCTGCATACTGCTGACCCTGAGGACAGCGGTTAGTCTCATCCTGCACTGGTCAGACCTGTCCTGGGAGCAGCCAGGAGTCCCCATCCTGCTGACCACGAGGGCTGACTGCACCCCGTCGGTCTGTAAGAGCTGTCCCGGGGAGTGGCCAGCGGGCCGGATCCTGCTGACCACGAGGGCTGGCTGCACCCCGTCAGTCTGTGAGACCTGTCCCGGGGAGCGGCTAGGAGTCCTGGTCCCTCTGACCGTGAGAACAGTGACCAGGCCCGTCATGTAGCAGTAGTCGGGCTGTGAGCTCTCCTGGTCAGGGACCGAGGTCCTCCTCCTGCCTGCATCTTGCCAGTCGGAGCGCTGTCCGGCATGTGCCCCTGTGGCTGTGAAGTGACGGCCAGCAGCCTCTGTCTCCTGCTGTTGACTTTGTTCCTCTCGCGGGTGGCACTGATGGGGACACAGGGTCAGGTGGGCTCTGCCCTGTGACGCCGCTGTCCTGTTGGAGGCCGGTTGGGGGTGGGCTGTGCAGTGCAATCTTGTGCCCGTCAGCCTGTGTTAGTGGGTTGTGGGGCGCGACAGCAGCCTCCTGTGCCCCGCCTTGGCTGGCCTCCCCCTCCCAGGGCACCCTGTACATCAGGTATTGTCACCTCTGTCATCGCGAAGCCGAGAGCTTGGCTCAGCTGTCAGTGCCAGGGACTGACCCGGTGACTGTCTAGCTGTTGCTGCGCTTAGCTTCACTACACTTGACCTTTGATCTCTTTCAGCACCCAGGCAGAGGGATCGACGTTCGGAGGAGAAAGATATGGGACATGTTTGGACCCGGGACGCGGCTGGAGGTACAAGTTCTAGTTCTGAGGCTGCACGTGGAGTGTGAGGTGTGTGGTGTGAGTGGAGGGTACAGATGAGGACGTGCTTGTGCGGCTCTGGGCCTGCACGTGGTGTGTGCGCATGGGATTGTGTGAGTGGAGGCTCTGGCCCCCTCACAGGCTCGGCATGCCCTGGGTTTACAGTGGCCCAGCCCTTCTAGACACGGCATCAGTGCTCGCCTCACAGCCGTCGGGTCATCTGCGTGTTGGCATGTGCGGTGACTACAGCTGGGCTGTCTGTGGGGACAGCTGTGCGTGTTGGCACGTGCTGTGACTACAGCTGGGGCTGTCTGCGGGGACAGCTGTGTGTGTTCGCACGTGCTGTGACTACAGCTGGGCTGTCTGTGGGGCCAGCTGTGCACGGCATAGCCAGCAGGAACAGGGCTGTGGGAACTTCTTACCATGACCGCAGCTCCGGTAGATGTATGGGTGACCCTGGGGTAGAGCCAGGACACCTATCTATGTGGCCCTTCTGGAAGCTTGGCAGGCTCTGCTGTCGGGGCCCCAGTCAACAGTGTGGCCCCCAGGGCCCAGCTGTGGTGGGGACATGGTTCACAGTGAGGTCTTCCTGTAGAGACTCCTCCTGGACAGAAGTGTGAAAGTCGTTGGTGGAGTGACTGTCCCAAGAGGGAGAGGGGACTCGGCTGGACGTCTTGCAGGGGTTGTGTGGAACCTGGGACCTGCTGGGACCCAGAATTGGCCAGCGAGTTTCTAGAAGGCAGAAAATGGAACAGGGGCCCAGGGCCAGAGGGAGTGAGAGTAGCACAGCCTCTGACCAGACAGAGTGGAAGAGCCCGTAGCCCAGCCTCATCTGCCTCTCGAATCCCAGCAGCAAGACGCTCGTTTAGTTTTTTGACTTGTGGACTCACGGTTGTGGTACCGAGAGTGCTGTTTATTAGGGGAAGAAGTTAGAAAGTGCGAGAGGCAGAGATTTTCACCCAGCAATTCCAGGTGTTAGCCAGCACTCCCACGGCACAGTGCCTCAGTTAGTCCAGGCTTCAGTCTCAGCAAGCAGCCTCTCTTCCATCATCAAAGGCAGGAACAGCAAAATCTTTTAACCATGACCTTTATCTCAGGGCTCCTCTGGTTACGCCTTGCCACAGTCTCTCCACCACCATCTCCAGGGTCTTGCTCTCACCAGGATCTTGCTCCAGTCTTCCTGCACAGTGTGGGAAGTACTCTCTCTCTTATCCTAGTCCCACAGCTGTTGATGGTTTGCAAGACCATGAGTGTAGTTAAGGTAGCTGGGGACCAGAGGAGGATCCGGTAATGGCGATAATCACTGACCTTAGGCTAACACTGCAGGGAGGATCAGGACAGGAGGACAGCACTGATGGCTGGGGTCTCGGCTGACTGGGATGTCCACCAGGGGACTGCTGTCCCCTCCCAGAACTCATGTCCCTTCCCTTCTGTGGCCGCTGTCCCCTCCCTCCTGGAGCCGCTGTCCCCTCCTTCCTGGGGCCGCTGTCCCCTCCTTCCTGGGGCCTCTGTCCCCTCCTTCCTGGTGTCCCCTCCCTCCTGGGGCTGCTGTCCCCTCCCTCCTGGGGCCGCTGTCCCCTCCCTCCTGGGGCCACTGTCCCCTCCCTCCTGGGGCTGCTGTCCCCTCCTTCCTGGGGCCTCTGTCCCCTCCTTC
>NW_006399879.1:7188999-7189844 GCF_000299155.1 Elephantulus edwardii | reverse complement strand
AGAGATTGAGATAGTTAACAGTTTTAGTTTGCTTGGCTCCACAGTCAACACTTTTGGTACTAGCAGCCAGGAAATCAAGAGACTAATTGCATTGGGGAAATCAGCTGTCAGAGACCTCTCTAGAGCAACGATGTCAGGCTGGAGACTAAGGTGTGCCTGATCTGGACGATACTCTTCACAATTCTGTGCTGTGTGTCAGAGAGCTGGACAATGACTAGAGATGATAGAAAGTTGATGTCTTTGAACTGTGATGTTGGAGAAGAGTATTGGATATACCGTGGACTGGTAGAACAAACAGGTTTGTCCTAGAGTGGGTGAAACTGGGCTCCTCCTTGGAGGCAAGGATTCTAAAGCTTCACCTGACATACTCTGGACATGTTGCAAGTAGGGCCAGTTCTTGGAGAGGGATGTCATGCTGGGAGGGTAGAGAGACAACACAGGAGAAGAAGACCCTTGATGAGGTGTGTTGGAGACAGGTTGGCACAGGAAAGCAGGGTTTAGGGTTCTTGTACATAGGGTTGCTGTGAGTCACAAGTGACTCAGTGGCACATAACAAGAAGGAAAAATTCCTCTCTACGACAGATCCGTTTGTTTTCTTGGAGCCCAGCACTATAACTCAAAGGCATCAATGCTTCCATCATCCTTAGTCAGCTCCCTGATTTAAAGCAAGTAATTGTGACGATATGATATGATATATTACTCTGGAGATGAAAAGACAAGGAAAAATGGGGTTGCCTTTATAGTAAAAAAAGTTATTTCTAGATCCATCTTGGCGTACAACATCGTGAGTGACAGGATCATATCCATACGCTTACAAGGAAGTCCAGTAAATACCACTATCATTC
>NW_006399879.1:7185594-7188133 GCF_000299155.1 Elephantulus edwardii | reverse complement strand
TGGGGCCACTGTCCCCTCCCTCCTGGGGCCGGTGTCCCCCCCAGGGCCGCTGTCCCCTCCTTCCTGGTGTCCCTCCCCTCCTGGGGCCGCTGTCCCCTCCTTCCTGGGGCCACTGTCCCCTCCCTCCTGGTGCCGGTGTCCCCCCCCCAGGGCCGCTGTTCCCTCCTTCCTGGTGTCCCTCCCCTCCTGGGGCCACTGTCCCCTCCCTCCTGGGGCTGGTGTCCCCTCCTGAGACCCTATTTCCCCCCAGAGCTCACGTCTCCTCCCAGGCTGGCGTCCTTTACTGGGACTGGTGTGTTGCACCTGGAGTGTGCCCATCCCTCGTAGTGCTGAGGCCAGTCACAGCGTTGCTCGTTCTTGTGGTTTTTTAGGAAGGTGCAGTCACCCCAGGGGACAAGCACCTCTTCCCTGATGTGGATTGGCTAATTGGGAACCATTCTGATGAGCTCACTCCCTGGATCCCGGTCATCGCAGCCAGGTGAGGGCTGGCTCCTGTGTGGTTTACAGCTTGGGGAAACCCACTGAGGGGTCGCCGTGGGTCGGTTCCATCTCCCCTGCAGAGGTGCAAGTTTAGGACCAAGTGTGGAGTGCTGGGAGGGTGACTAGAGCGTGGCACGGGCACGGGGTTGGCACACAGTGGGAGAAACGGTGCCGACAGCCAGCCTGCCTTCCATCAGAAGCACTGTCTCAGGCGCTGCACAGGGAAGCATAGCGCGATCTACAGGGTCCCCATCCAGAAACAGGGCTGCTCCAGCTTGGAAACAAACCTGTTGCATTGGGAAGATCTGCTGTCTGGGACCTCTCCAGAGTGCTGAAGAGCAAGGATGTGACCAAAGGACACTGACCCAGCGGGCATCTGAAAGGACCCAGACTAAGGTTGGCAGAGGAACGCTGCCTTTGAGCTTGTTGGAGAGGAGACGGAACACCCAATGGACTGCTCGGACAGGCTGATAGGTCTGGGAGAAGATGCAGCCAGAGTGCGCCTCCCCTCGGCGAGGACAAACTTCAGACATGTTACCATTGGGAAAGACATCGTGCTTGGAAAGGTGGAGGGTCAGCGAAGGAGAGAGGACCCTCAACAAGATGGACTGGAGCAGGGACGGTGAGGACAGCACAGGGCAGGGCTCGCTCCTTTCACAGGTCACTAGGAGTCGTACTCGACTGGACAGTCTCCCAGGCAGATGGACGGCCCTGTACTCTCCTTCCCAGCATCGATCTGCTCACACCCATCCCCGGGCCCTGTGGCAGATGACCAGCCCTGGACGGTGTGTCTTTCAGGACATTTGCTCCTGCTAAGGAGACTCTGCCTTCACAGGAGACCCGGGCGGCCACAGGCCTGTGGCTGGGGCATCCATCACTGCGGTGTCCTCATGCGAGTCCTCAAGTTACTGGACTTCTGAGCTCTTGGGGAGCGTGTGGGCCGCTCACCCTGTGCTACTGTCTGCAGTACCGACCCTGACACTCGTTACTTGTCCCTGGAGTTTCAGTCCTTCTGAAGGTCTTGGCTACGGTGGACGAGCCTGACTGGGACCTGTCTCTGCACACACACGTACGTCGTGGAGATGAGCGTACATTGTAGAGATGAGTGTATGTCCTAGAGGTGAGTGGCTGAGACCTGTCTGCGCACACACATACATCGTGGAGATGAATGCCTGCAACCTGAGTGCACACACGTACATCGGGGAGACGTACGTCGTGGAGGTGAACGGCTGGGACCTGTGTGCGCACACGTATGTCGTGGAGGTGAACGGCTGGGACCTGTGTGCGCACACGCATACGGCGGGGAGGTGAACGGCTGACTGAATCGACGGTGTCGCCGACACGCTGCGCTGCTCCTTGACACTCAGTTGGGAAGGCTGGCTCTTCGTGTAGATGACGACATTGGGTAACTGTGGCTCTTGTCTGCTTTGCCCTAATGCCCCCGCCAGGGAGCCCTGGTGGCACTGAGGCTCTGCACTTGACAGCTAACTGCAAGGTTGGTGGTTCAAACCCCCAGCCCCTCTCTGGGGAGAGATGCAGCGGTCCCCAGCCACGGAGACCCTGATAGCAGAGTTGACGGGCTGGCTGTGGGCACGCTCGCCAGCGGGTGTTTGCCGAGCGCGTTTGATTTTTCTCCAGGGTTTTCTGGTTTCCTCGGCCACTGTCCTTGCAGGTCCTCCTACCACTGCCGCTTCTTCGTCCTCCCCTGCTGCTGCTTCAGCTTCGTGGGGAAGTACCCGCGGAGGCAGAGCCAGAAGACACAGTACCGCGAGTACCTGGACTTCGTCACGGACGTGGGGCTGGCGTGCGGCTTCCTGGTGGACGAGGACTGTCTCCGCATCCCTTCCACCAAGAGGGTGGGTCCTGACCGCCGTCCTGGCCACTGCAGGGCCTGAGAGACGCTGTGCTGCCCTTCCAGACTCAGGGCTCCTGTGGGCACTGCTGCGGCTTCCCATGGCCTGAGTGGCTCTGCCAGGGACTGTCCACTGCCCTCCACGTTTCACTGTCCCCTGCTCCTCCATTCCTCCCCAAACTCTGCTGTCCACCACACCCTCCTCAC